>NC_133356.1:2035509-2368842 GCF_030506205.2 Paramisgurnus dabryanus
TACTGAATATAAAATACATACAACTAATGCGTAACTAAATCAAAAATGTGACCAGGTGAACAAACTCCTCTCCTT
Source organism: Paramisgurnus dabryanus (assembly GCF_030506205.2). NCBI lineage: Eukaryota > Metazoa > Chordata > Actinopteri > Cypriniformes > Cobitidae > Paramisgurnus > Paramisgurnus dabryanus. Next base: position 2,035,585 of record NC_133356.1, read on the forward strand.
CCTTAGTGAATTGGTTCAGTCCATCTTGAGTTAAAAGTTGAGCCAGAGTTGTTGTTGCCTTTTTGTCTGTTTGTATCTGGAAATGCTGAAGTCAATTCTCAATCCCAGATCATGTTTGGATTAAGGTGAAGTAATGAAACAGTTTATATCTTACAAATGAAGTCTGTGTCTTTCTGTTTGTAAAGTTTTTAATAAAGATTGTTTGTTTAAACTTAGCTCTTGTCCCATGTGCTTATTTAAAAATAGTTACCGTATTGTATACATTATGGTACTGTACAGTATATACATAATGTGACACTCAATTTAACAGAACAACTGTTTAACTGATCAAACACTTGGTAAAACATGCATTATATATCTATAGACATATCATATATACAGTATTGTTGTGTGCTACTGTATGTACCTATAAAAGGCTTTAAATACCTTTTGTACTATACTCAGTTTACAACATTACAAGAAAGAGAACATGCTAGATAAGTAAATATTAGTTACATTCAGCCCAGATGTGCACTCTTAAAAATAAAGCTTTTTGCCGAAGAACCATATTTGGTTTCCCAAATCAGTAAAAGGTTCTTAAATTTAAGTTCTTTTTATAATCTTTATGCACCAAACAGCTAGAGATGGTTGAAGTTTGCTATACATGTGTCAGTATTCTTATGTAAACTGCCAGATGTTACTCATGCATCTGGATGGTTATGTTTGATTCTGGATCCACATGGACAGTGGCTAAAACCATGCAGCTTTATGTTTTTAGCGCTGAAAATTGAGAACCGAACACAGGGGACATTATAAGGTTATTGTGGCAGAAATGCATGTCTGGAGTGAATCACAGCTGAGAATGGCTCACAGACTCACTGGTTCTCTGTCTGAGAAACAGCTGTTCAGAAAGCAGCTGGGTTGGGCTGTTGCGTGATAATGTGGAGACAGTCACACCAATAAGGCCAATACAAACACAATCCTAAAAATGTGTCTCATTATTCATAAGTGTTGAGGGCAAAGCAGAAGAGTCAGATGGTCAGGTGAGATATCAAAACAATATTTCAAATATTTATATAAAAACATTGAAGAGCACAAGGTTTCACACATGCATACAGACATCTCTACAGGTGGTGCCAAAATACATAACAAATATCACAATAAATCTCATATATATATATATATATATTGAAGATTTGTGTGCAATATATTAAAGATTTGCAGTAGTGTTTGTGGCGTTTCACTATTAATTTTGACTCAAGTCCTACTTTTGGGTGCTCTGTTTGTTGTTAATTACTTTAGTCATTTTTTATTTTTTTTATTTCTATTTTGTGTATACATTTGATATTTTATAGCCTAGCCTTGACCCTTTTTATCAGTTGTAGTATATGTTCTTGCAGCTCAATTGGAAGAGAATTGCATTAGCAAAGCAAATGTCATGGGTTTGAATCTCCAGGGAACAGACAAACTTAAAGCACTGTAAGTTGCTTTGGATAAAAAACATCTGCCAAATGCATAAATGCAAATGTTATTCTATCAGTTTATTTATACAAACATTAGTTTCACATGATCAGACAATTAAAGAACCAATAATACACCATTTATTCGGATGATTACATGCTAATTTTTATATTTGGAAAAATGACAAACTCTTCTTGACTTGATTATTCAGTACAAGTACTGTATGTTGTGCGGATGGTAAATTATAATGACAGCATTGTCTACTTCAACAAAAACATATTTTTAAAAATGTAATGTTTTTGTATTTAGAAATATGCAGTTCTCATACTGATTGAAAATGATCATTGAATAGTAAAGTTTAATAAATCTAAAAGCCCCAAGTCCGAATGTCCATGTGATTGGTGAGGAGTGTTTTGTGTACTGTGAGTGTCCCGTGTCCTGATGTGTTGTGGGGGTCTAATGAGTGTTGGGTGGGAGGGTCAGGCAGTGCGACAAATAAGGACACGGTTCCTGCACGAGGTTTCATTCTCACTTTTTATTTGCAAGTGTGCATTAGGAGCACAGCTGTCTAAAATGAGCTAATTGTCCAAACAGGATTCTCTTCTTGTGTGTGTTTGCGCTGGATTTATAAACTTTCTCAGCAAATGTAAGTAGCCTGTGTTCATTTGCTTTGCTTCATGCATTGTTTTGGATGGCATGGCTTTATCGCAAACCATGTGTCCGGTATCAAATATAAATGATATTCTTTAATAAGTGAACGCTTTGATGTTTAACACGTCACTCTCGCGGTCGATCTCCGCGTACTTGAAGGAGAGTGAGAAAGAGAGAGAGAGATAGAGAGTGAGAGAGAGATAGAGAGAGAGTATATTCAGCATTGCTGATTTATGATCATTCCGTTACGCGGGGAAATTGGAGGAAATGTTTAGTTTTTGACCATGCAGATGAGACATTGCGCGCAAATCTTGGGCAGGCTGCAGTGCGTAAAGTCACGACTTCTGCTTGTCATTGTAGCGACTCAATGAAGTTTTAAGAAACTATTTGGAAATCTCTCACACTGACAGTATCCCTAACTCATATAGACATTATGCTTATTATTTTACTACGTAGATAAACGTGTCGTTTCCAAGTGTTTAATATACAGCGCATATTTGATTTGATGCATTTTTCTATTAAATGTTATGGAATACTGAACCTGGGAAACATGCTTCATGTTTATTATATGAAGCATACAAATCAATCATGTTTTTCTCAAATTTAATATATTCATAATACATACGACGTGCATAATACTTCGTTTATAATCTGTGTGTGTTTTACATTTTTGTTTAAAATGTATATGATTGTATAAGGGAAATGTATGTTCTTTAAAGAAAATGATATGCAGTTCACAAAACAACCATGCACTATAAAATAAAACATTCCCAAATAAATGCAATTAATGAGAACTGCATGTAAAAGTTGAAAACTTTCTCAGATGTCACTGCAGGACACGACTGTCATATCCATGTATACCGCTTATGTTTTACTTTTAATTGGTTATTTTGTAGGAGAAACACATATACTGTAAGCTTAAGGTTCAAGTTCATAATAAACTCCTATGCTGCACTTTAATGCACAAAGATATGTGAATAATTGCATCATGGGTTTCAAACGTCCATTGGAAATTATGAATGCCGAAGTGTTTAATTATTTATTGCAATTTGTTTGCCGTGTTACTTAAGAGCTCAATAACAACAGTCAGCCATGGGTAACGGCTCATATTGACTTACAGGAATCTGGCACTGGTTCCTAAGAAGTCCCACATGCTGGAAACTTACGCTGGCCTGGAGTTTATTCTGAGGAGTGAAATGTCACGCTTGACATTTTGTGTTAAAACATTTCACCACGTAATTGAACTGCTAGACGAATTTCGCTAAACACAATATGTTCATGCACGCCTGTATCTGATGAGGTATTTCTTTTAAGTATGCTGGTGTTGATATTGGTTAAATACCACAGAAGATGAATACTAAACTATATAAAGACTGAGGGGTTAAAATCGGTTGTTTATTTGTTAAACATTAGCAAATCTAACTGAATTGTAAACAGTAATGGCAAAAATCAATCTAATACAGAGCGGAGGCCATCCATACTGTAAGGATCCTAACAAGTGGTGTTAGGTTTCCAAGAAGAGCATGAAAGAGCTTTGAAAAGTGACGTTGTTTTCTATTTCTAGGTTTTCAAGGGGCCCTTTCTCATGTGCCAAAGACGACATGATTTACTTGCTCAGATGGACTGTTTTCCTGTGGATCGTAAATTCCATTCGTTTGACTTCAGGAATGACAGTGAATGAGAGAATAGGTACGTATGCTGTCACCAGAACCATTAAAGACTGTTGAGATGCACACCACATTCACTTGGCCTATTACGAAAAGGTTTCCATTAAATCTGTTTGTTTTTTGTTGTCTATGCTCGTTCGCTGTGCAAACCCAAACCAGAGAGATATAAATGTTTGTAAGCTTTCTTCAACTTCTCTGCAAGAGGTCAAAGTTCACTTCATTCCCTTGCTGTCCAGAATTCCCATGATGCAGAGTCGTTGTCATCACCTTTAATTAGCCTGCCGTTAAAAACTTTCTATGCAAATGAATTGTTGGCGATGAAAGACGTCTTGTTTTATTTTAAGAAGCATGTACTCTTGCGATGTGTTTATTCTTGCCTACGGAGAAATAGCGTGAAGCCCCTGACCCGGGTGGCATTAGTCACAGGGCACCAGTAAACATCCACAGTGGTGTTGCGTGTCCAGCCGAACCCTTTATTGGCATCGTTCAGATTAACCACGAGTGATTAGTGAATATTCCTGCAGTGTAAATGCTCACCAATAAGGGTCTTATATCGAACGAGGGGACAGACAAGCAATATTTTTGCCAGCTGTGTGAATTGCTATCTCCGATGATACAAACTGTGTGAGTCTGACAGCCAGGAAGAGATTTAGAGAGGATTTACAGCATGTGTCCCTTCTGCTTAAGAGACGACTGTTCGCCAACAGATGTGCTGATTTTAGGGATTTTTCCTCTTAATGCTGTGTGCAAATGTAGATATGTTTGTCTGTGTTGTTGTGAGTGTGCATGTGTGTACTCAGAGCATTTTTTTTCAATGTAATATATTTATGGTTGATGAAGCAGAATTCATCCTTCGGCAATATCAAAACGCAAATGTCATGTAGGTGCCGGATGACAGATGGGAAAGTTATCACGAGGGCTATGCATGCTTTTAAGTCAAAAGTAAACAACAAATGCACTGATTTTGGTATTGGATAAAAACCAATAATGCTGGGTAATTTTCAACCAGGCGTTGGGTCATAAAGAGATGAACCCAGGCCTTTGGGTTATAATGTAACTATAATGTTGGGTCAAATATACAGTAAACATTTTCTGAGTTCATTTAACCCAATGACTGGGTTTGTCCCTTTTTGAACCAGTGCTGTTTTTAGTTATATTAAAATGTAATTGTGACTTCTATCTTATAAACTAAAATGACAATATTAGCTTATTTTTGTAAATGCTATTGAATTAATGGTGAACATAATAAAACCACACTGAGATATATTAAGGAGATATCATCTTATGCATATTATCATGTTTTTTCTCCTTGATGAATTATATATTTGTTTCATAGTAAACACTGTTAGGTAAACATCTAATTGACTTGAAGTGTAAAAGTAAAATGTGTGAGCGTTAGTCAAGACAAAACACATTTTGAATTTTCACATCATTCATAGCGTCATATCATTCATGCATTATATTTGTCTCCCATGCAGATCATACCTGTCCGTCGATAAAGCTGGAAGAAAAATGGTATACCAGTGTCAGCATCCATAAAGAATTTACAGGTAAGGACGAGAAATACTGCGTATTACATCTAAATCTGAAAATCTTCATGCACCGCTCGTCCACATCCATTGCAGTAAAACATCCATCTATCTAAGACATCACTAATGTCACACACGGGTGCAAATGACAGCTGTTTATACAGACTAAATCTGCATTTCCTTCCAGAAAATACCATTGCAGGGCAGATGATAAATAATGTTAAAAGGTGCACTGTCAAAAATAACTGTGAAAAAATGGTCCCTAGCTGTCACTGGGGCGGTACCCTCTTTTATAAAGTACACCTTTTCCTCAGATTAACAACTCATGTTGGTACCAAAAAGTGCATATTAGTACCTTAAAGGTTTATATTGGTACCACATATGTATACCTAAATGTTACATATTAGGACCTTTGAATGGGTTCTGTCCAGTGACAGCTTGCGCCATTGTTTGACCACTTTTCTGATAGTATATAGGTTAAATGAGGTTGTAAGTTATAGTCATCACTGTACATTAAGTTGCTTTGAACAGGGTAGGTGATTTTCAAACTCTGATCCAAATTTTTCTACTGAATAAAGTGTAAAAGTTGATAGAAAAACCCACTATGAATTATTGTAAATATACCACAACTGTGATTTCAACAATTAGTTTAACATCTTGTCCTAACTAGAAGCGATGGCCACTTTGTCTTTCCATACTGAATGTGAAAAAGGGGCCATGGGGAGACACCATCAACACTGTAAGCCCAGACGAGTTAATTCAACTTAAAAAACAAAGGGTAACACACTGGATTAAAAATGTCAATTTAGCCTTGTTAAACAAACAAGTCATTTTAAGATAAATCTACTTAAAATTGCAATTTAAATGTTTCGTTCACTGAATGTTAAATGTCTTGTTCCAGCAATATATTCTTGTTAGATTAACACAATATTTCCTGTTCTACAAATGGGAAGTTAAAAACTTAAGAAACTTTATTTCACATTTTAACATAGTTTTATTAAACTTGTAATGTTTAGAGAACCAAAACAACTGCAGTAGTACAAATAAAGACAACAAACAGCAAAACAACATTCATATAACAGTAGCAGTTCATATGCATGCATGGGTAAAATTTTCAGATCCAAAGATTTATATAAGCTAAAATAAAAAGATTCAACTCAAAATTTCTTGTTGAATGAGAGGAAATCATGCAATTCGTCCATTAAACTAAAACACTTCAGTAATGGAGGAAATTTGTCAGGATTAAGGTTAAGTGTACTTATTTATTTGGATTAAAACAAAATAAGGGTTAACAGTGAATTAATGCATTTACATGTATAAGTGGAGAACTATCAAAAATCTTTTTATTATAGAAAACCATTTTAATTCGTTTATAAGCAAATCAATAAATCGACTGTGCAGAAAACTGCGTTGTCACTGCAAAAAGTTGGATCAACACTTAAAATATGTACGTTTATTCAACTTAAAGTTTTACTTTAGTTTTACTTTAGGAATTTTTATTTTTACTTTTAGAAATATTTAAGTTAAATAAACTTTTTTAGGTGTTACCAGCTGAAGTAACTTTTTAAGTGGATCCAACTTTTCACTTTTTACAGTGTACATGCAAGATTTTGTCAGGTTTCTCACAGGAAGTGATGTCACCGCTTATTGTAGAATAATCGTTCAAATAGTAGACGGGAAATCTGTCTTAAGCTATACTGTTACTCTTCTCATGTCTGCAGTGTAACCTGTAATTCTAACATCAGCTTTTATTTTCACAATTTCTCTGCCAACTGCTGGAGTCAAGCACATACTTTTATGCGTTACTTAGTGCGTACGTCCGTGCATGCAATGGCGTTTATCTTTCACATGCAGAGACATATGCGCACATGAACAAAACTGTGAGAAAGCCAGGTAATGTGTTTACATGCAACATGAAATCAGGGTAATGAGAAAAATACTTCCTGTGCCAATCGGTTTTTGCTTATGGGTATATCATTGATAAAAGAAAACCATTTTATGCATTTACATGACCCCACACGTTATCAGTTTATTAAGCATAATCGAATCACAAAACACATCAGAACAGTTTTTCTCTGTTTGTGCGCATACACGTACAGAAACGTATCCTTCTGTTTTTGTATGGCTTTCCTTGTGAAACTTGGGGTATTTGATATATATATCTGTTTTAAAATTTCTAATAAGTTTCTCTTGTTCATGTTTGATAGTTAATATTCATACTGCACAGAACTTTCATTGTATGAAACTTTAAAATAGGATCCACTGTTGCTCGTATCGCCATCGCTTTGTGGCTGGTTAGGACAAAAATTCTAATTAATTTGGAAAAGATCTCTTTTTCACTGGTTTCGGCATCGTGTCACATTGCGTTAGGACGACATTTACTGAAAATATAGTAATTTATTGAAGTATATATTTGTCTGCATTTGTAAAATGGATAACATTGTAACATTGTGTTTCTCCTCTCTCATTCGCAGGATTTGATTTAGCTGAGAAGTTTCTTCTTCGAAAAGGCACAGTGACAGAAAACAGGGCATTGTTTAAACTGGGGAGTAAAGCTCTTTATAAATCCACAGAGTAAGTGTTTCAAATGTTGATTTGAAATTTGATATTGTGCCATTTCTTAACTCGCACGGCAGGCAGAGGGCTGTCGTGCCCGAAAACAATGTGGAGCTACAATATCCGTGACAGCAAAGTTACAAATTATTGCCATAAATAATGGATGTTTACATAGCTTCGACGATGTGCAGAATCTCCGAGCATCTGGAGCGTAGAAAGTAGGACATTTCCATGTTGAATCACTGCTGTGATGGGTACATTATTATGCCAGTTTGAATTAATGCCCAGATCCACATGTTGCATGTTCTGGAAGCTTTACTGACAGCTTCTCATATAAATCTTTGTTAGGCCTGCATAAGCACAAGACACATCACTGAACAAATGCATGTAACTCAAGCGGCCAATCCGAGCGCTTCGCAAAAGCTTCCACCACTCACAATCTGAAAAAATGCCAGGTGGTTATTGGGTTTCTGCAATGCAAACCTCTGTTTTCACTTGGTGTAAGCTTGCTTGGGCTTAACGGATATCCGGAAAGAAAACAGAGAAGCCAGGTTTACTTTTAATGGCACGTTGATGCGCGATGACCCAGATATCACGAGCTAGCCGAGATAATTTCCCTCGCATTGGCTAATAAGGATAAACTGTGAGGTGAGCCGTGAGACATGTTGAATCATTTCGAAAGAATTAATTTTCAGACCGTGGGCAGCGGGCTTGACCAAGGAGAAAGATAGGTTACTATAATGGAGTGCCGTGTAGTAGAAAATCAGGCAGTAATGGGGAATCATGTCCTGCTTATTAATTGCTTTAAAATGACTCTAATAACTTACTGTGTACCTCACAAGTGGCACACCTCAAGCTTATAGATTGGTTGTATGTTAGACTTAAGAGGTGCATTTAATCTGTGTATCATAGATGTTGGATGCCTTGGATGTTTAAAGTTATGTTCAGATCAAGGCCAGGTCTACGAGGGGGCTAGGAGGGGCATTACCCCCAAAATGTCAAGCCAACCATAAAAAAACTGGGTATCTGTTTACACAAATAGTGTCCCGACAGTAAACGGATCTTTAAAATATCAGAAAAAATGCATTTCACCATTATATGACTGTAATAGTTCCTAATCCTTTCTTAGACTCATCTCCAGCAGTTTTCAATGTTTTAGACATATTGCTGTTTATTGAATTAGAATATGCAGTTTGGTTGTAGCATGATATATAGTAAATATCAATTATATAAGATGATTATACAGTAAATATACAGTAGTGTAACAGCTGCACATTGCATGCAGTTTTAAAATTAAATTTTAGCTGTGTTGTTATCATCATCATTGTCAGCTCATTCAGCTCGCGTTTAAGTTCAAGGAGAAGCTTTTAATCTGCAAGTTCATCGTAAGGTAAAGTGTGGTGTTTTATAATGTTAGGTTGATTTATAATATCTAATTTGCTCTGTTATGCAATGTGATTTATCTTTGGACTCAACTCTTACAGTATTTTAGGGCTTGTGCTTTTGTCTGGTGCTGTTTCTCTTGGCGAACAGGATAACATTTTGATGAATGCATGTCAATTGTCACATGATGGGTTAGGGTTAAAATCATGATGTTTTCATTAATAGATTATTTAATGCATTGTGCTTTGTTGTGATATTCAGTTGCTGCAGTAGTAGCATGTATGATAGGGTCAGGAATGAATAAAAATATAGCCTATGGGACTGTCACGTCAAGGTAGTAAGATTGAATGAGAGTCTGCCATTCCTTGGGTTTAGTTACCTCAATATCATATCTATACAATGTTGACATTAAAAACTTTTAAAATTTGGTCGGGGGCAGCTGGCATCTGCAAAATATCTTCAGAAAAAGTCTCCTATAGCCTTTTATTTCCTCTGCGTTTGCCGACATTGATAAGACAATAATATGAATTATGTATTTTCTGTTTAAGGGAGACAATTGAAGTAAAACTATAAAAATATATATTTTACATTGAATGTTTTGGCTGACCACCTAAAATTCCTTACTGCGTCCCAAGTCCAGCACGCCTATACCGGGCCTGATTCAAATTCTCTACACTTTTTTGTTGAAGGAAAATAATGCAAAATTCAATGATAAAATAAACATAGTGATTTATTTTCTTCCTTCATTACATTTGTATGCTAACACTCATTGTGAGTACTTTGAATTTTGTCAAGGTCATCTATCCGAACCAAAGAAACCCAAAGCAGAGAATGATGAATCTATAAAGCATTGTATTTACGCTACATGATTACATAAATGTGCTCTTTGTATTTTACTGATAAACGGCTTGGACTTGTCAATGTTTTGTGAGAGTAATGATTCACTCTAGCTGGGTGTTTGCATTGATTTTATCACAGCTTTTAAAATGCACGCATAGCTTCTTCAGGCTTATTACTTTGATATACTGTTCAAGCTTACAGTACAAGTAAAATTAAAGACAAAGTATTCAGACACTCTGGCTGTCAAACTTTGTGGAACATGTTTATTGTTTATATGATTATAATACACATCTATAATAAGCTACGTCTGCTAGGACATCTGTGTAACCCTGAAAGGAACAATTCAGCTACAAAAAGAAATCACCTTGTAAAGGTCGAACATAGTTTGCTTGTAGATGCCACTGTGTTGGATGTTTTCTTATGTAATGCATTGTAATTATTTATTTAATTCATAAAATTGCTGTAGGGGAATGGTAGAGCATTACTTGCGTTTGCCACGCAAAAGGTTGTGGGTTCGATCCGAGGAAAGACATATCTTGATAAAATTTATACAGTACTTTGTAATGCACTATGAGCTGCTTTGGATAAAAGCACCTGCCAAATGCATAAATGTAACTTAAAACATAATGCCATGGGCGTCATGCACCAATTATTTTTAAGGGGGCACATTGTGCACAGCTCACAGAAATTTGTGCATAAACAGACATATTATAGAGCTTTCATTCACAGTCTTTTCCTTGGTACTTCCATTATTATTTCTAACAATCTTCTGAGCCCCCCTGCCTTTTATGATTTGTCTAATGCTGCACAATAATGCTGTGCCATTAATGCATTTGCACAACAACTGCATTATTTTATAAGATGAATGTCATTTTGGTTACACTTTATTTTGATAGTCCACTTTAGACATTCTACTAACTATAAATAACTTTGCAACTACATGTCAACTAACTTTCAATAATTTGCAACTATACGTCAACTAACTGTCATTAGTGTATTAGTAGACTGTAAGGGTTGGGGTTAGGAAAGAGGTTTGGGTTAGTGGAATAAGTTGACATGCACCTGCAAAGATACTTGTAGTCAGTTGAATGTCTGTTGAGATATCATAACAATAAAGTGTTAGTAGATATTAAAGTGCGTGTTGCAGGTTAACCACCACTGTCGATTAATGGGTACATAAATCACTCAAGATATGTGTATAATTTTTAAAATGTCTCAAAAATGGTCTTAAAGACCACTTTTTTTACGTTTTTGGTATTAACGGTTATTTTAACGCAATTCTGCGATGACGTCACGTTGGGGAGAAGTGGAGAAAGACTCAGCCAGAGCCATAGAGATAGATGAGACATTTATTGCTGTTTAATACTTACGTATATAATTTGGAAATCATATATACATCGTAGGAAATATATAATGTGTTATACTGCAAAGTTACCATGCTAATTATTATTTATGATATATGTGGAGATAAATAAAACTTCGCAAATCTGCTGATTTGATCCATTCATGTCCTGACCACCAGGCTAGAGATTTTTAAACATCCTTAATCCACACTTACTAGTCTATCAAATAATATCTCAAATATATTGTTTTGTGAAATAAAAGGATGCTTTGTTATATTGTTTATGTGATTATAACGAATCACACGATCATTTTATACGCAGCAGTCAGCAGCTGCAGCACACTCGGATCCGACCGCATACATACTGTAATAAACAGGCGTTCGGCGGCTTTTTACATCACGACAGACTATGCCATTTGAGGAGGAACCGCTCATTGATCACCGTATTTTTATAAATCCTGTACATGTTTGGACCTGCCGAACAGGTTGAGCACTTTCATATACTTTGTTGAGCAGAGAGGCTGCACTTTGACCAGCGTGCTGCGGGAACCGGCGCACATCACGCCGCCAGACGGTGTTGTTAACTCGAAACGTATAACTATTATCAGATCGACCCACCGGGAAAGTCCCGACTCTCTCGATTGCCATTTCGCTACTGGCTGTAAGTAAGTGAGTGCGTTTGGGTCGCTGGTCCCCGCGAACAGATGTGACGTGCTTCACTCACCTTCCAGGATTAGAGACATGCTGCCAAAACCGTTTGTGCTGAAGATCGCATAAAAGTTACACCCATTTCAGGCAGGATCATGGACCCCCTCAAGCCAGCATGCACGAGTATGTTAATTGTTTGTTTACTTTCTACACGAAGAAATGCTAACGTTATGCTATCTGGCTGTCTGCCTATCTCTCTATACTAGCCTATCCATCTGTCTGTCTGTCTGTCTATCTATCTATCTATCTATCTATCTATCTATCTGTCTGTCTGTCTGTCTGTCTGTCTGTCTGTCTATCTATCTATCTATCTATCTATCTATCTATCTATCTATCTATCTATCTATCTATCTATCTATCTATCTATCTATCTATCTATCTATCTATCTATCTATCTATCTATGTAAATAATCTGCGCTATCAGAACTGTACTTTACTCGTCTTTCTATAGTCATTCTCAATGCTCTCAAGGCTGCTTTGGTAAATTCTCTCCCCAGCGTGACGTCATACAGTGCGTTGTGGGGGAAAGGAGAATCATTGCAAACCGCTGTACTTTTTCATACTTTTTCGGGTTTTGTGATACTCAACAACATAAAATACAATGGATAACACTTTAAATGTTTATTATTAACAAGCAAATTGCACAAATTCGTTGAAAAATTTTACCTGCAAAACGCCCTTTAAGCAGACAGTCTACTAATTCACTAAAGATTGGTAGTTGATAAGTAGTTGCAAAGTTACTTATAATTAGTAAAATGTCTAAAGTGGACTATCGAAATAAAGTGTTACCGTAATTTTAAATGCATAAAGTATATAAACAATGAAAATGACAGGAACAACAGTCATATTAATGTTCAACACTGCTGCAATCTACACATTTTGTTTATTTAACTTTAATTGTAATAATTAAAAAAACATAAAAATATGTTTATATAAAGTGCATTTTGCACTAAATTTGACCTCATACTGTATGTGAACTCTTGCGTTGTATTTAGATATGAATCTAGAAATCTACTGGTATAACAGTGAGACTGCCACATTTTTAACCATAACTTTTTTACACATCAAGGGTTAACTTCACATTTCCATACTCTGGTTTTGAAGTGTTGTGAACACTTTTGGGGACGTTTTAATTCTTCAGATAACAAAATGCAGAAGCAAGTAGCCTGCGAACGCCTTCAAATGTTAATGACGTCTGCAACTGCACTGTTGCGTCTGTTGCGCCCGTCGCCTGAATGAAGCAACACGTAACATGCTCAAAAAACACTATCAAAACGGCCAAAATCTCTGAGAAGTGATGAGGATGCAGCACTGAACTGATTATATGGTGCATATTAAACAGATTAATGGATGCTTCTTTTATTTGGAGGTTGCATGCAAAATCCATTTGGCTCAGTTTGAATGGGCATGGCAAAAATACATGTTTGAGCTGCCTTGATTTAAAAACATCTTGCACTGATATATCAAATGCCATTGTTTTGTCTCAAGTAATGCACACAACAAAAAAATTACTTTCTTACTTAGTAAATTTTACTTAATTTTCTTAAAGGGATACTTCACCTATTTAGCATTCAGCTTTGTATCTGTAGAAACCCGGCAGTATTACTGAATGACCATGTTTCCCTCCATCATTTCCCCCTGAGAGGAGAGATATCTGCATTTTGGTTCTGCAAAAAAGTCCTCCGATGATGCAAAAATCGTCATATTACATCATCGGAGGACTTTTTTGCAGAACCAAAATGCAGATATCTCTCCTCTCAGGGGGAAATGAGGGAGGGAAACATGGTCATTCAGTAATACTGCCGGGTTCCCTTTCAATACGGTTCACTTCGCATTGCGTCAGTTTGCTGACGCTATGGGGGAAACTCCTGTTTACTCCGTGATTGAAGCCTATTGGTTAACGTCTGTAGAAAATACAGACCAATGACGTTTGAGCCCGCGCGGGGGCGTGGCACACGTCCCTATATAAGCCGGTGAAATACGTCAAGAGCTCATTACTTTTCTCCTTCAGCGCGAACCTTCTCGCTGCTCCGAAGAAGAAGCCCTTACTCGCCGTCGATCCAAGCACTGCAGCGGACTACAACACACCAGTGTGTTCCCCTGCCGCTTTCCGGTGAGCCTACAAGAGTATCTAAAAGAGCAGAAGCGCGTTGAGATAATGTCGCTTCGGCATTGCGGCTCCTGCCGAGCCCCTTTGCCCGTGGAGGATTTCCACAAAGAGTGCGTCATCTGTCTGGGTCCTGCCCACGCCGAGGCCGTACTCACTGAGGCGGGCTGCGCCCACTGCGAGCTCCTTCCTATCGCGGTGCTGCGCTCCCGCCTCGATATCTTTAAACGGAAGGCTTCCCGTGCTCTCCCGCCTAAACAGCAGCGGAGCCGTGAAGCTGGAAGACACCCTGAGACCGAGTCCACGCCGGCTCATCCCCCGCGTGCTCTGTCTCCCCGCAGTCATCCTGTCACCTTCGCCCGTGAGGACTTACGCCCCCTGCCGAGTGCTAGCGGCATGGTTTCCTTTGGGTCCGGTGACAACTTGGAGATGATGTCATCCTCTGAGGAGTTGGAGGATTGGGCGGCTTCGGATGACGACGCCCACGCAGCCGCCGCCGATGAACCTACCGAGTCGCGTCCTCACGACTCTGAGCTCATCCGCATCTTGACGCAAGCTACGGCGGAGCTCAATATCAAGTGGTCGCCGCCGTCAGAGCCTCAACTCAGCCGGTTGGACGAGTGGTTTCTGCAGCCCGGGCGCCGTCAATCATCCCGCCAACGGCAGGCGCCGTTTTTCCCTGAGGTTCACCAGGAGCTCACCAAATCCTGGCGTGCTCCCCACTCCACCCGAGCTCAGAGCGCCGTCTCCCACGTCCTCTCCGTAGTGGACGGCGCCGACGAACACGGCTACTCTAAGATGCCGCCGCTCGAGGAAACTGTCGCCGCCCATCTCTGCCCGTCTTCAGCCGGCGGATGGAGGGCTAAGTTGAACCATCCGTCGAAGCCCTGTCGCCTGACATCGACCCTGGCGTCGAAATCCTACGCCGCCGACGGACACGCTGCATCCGCTCTCCATACGATGGCGGTACTGCAGGTATACCAGGCAAAACTCCTCCGTGACATGGACGAGTCAGGTCCGGACCCGTCGACCTTTCAAAACCTGCGCAGCGCGACTGATCTGGCCCTTCGCGCCACTAAAGTCGCCACTCAGGCTGTAGGAAGAGCCATGGCCAGCCTGGTTGTTCTGGAGAGACATCTGTGGCTGAACTTGACGGAAATCAAGGACACGGACCGGGTTGCCCTTCTTGACTCGCCCGTGTCACCGTCGGGGCTCTTCGGCTCCGCTGTGGAGGGGTTCACCCAGCGCTTCACTGAGGCACAGAAATCGTCGCAGGCTATGCGGCATTTTCTACCGAAACGATCTGCCTCAGCGTCTGAGACCGGCCGCCCAAAACCGCCGCCAACTCAACGCCCTAAGCCAGCACCAGCTCAGCCCCAGCCGAGAGCTGAACCGGAGGTCAAGCGCCAGCGTCCTGCACGACCGGCTGGCCCGCCTCGACGCCGCGGTCCCCGTCCTAGGATTACGCTGGACCCGACGCCGGCACCGCCTCCCTGAAGAGAGTCTGAGGAGGAAAAGAGGCTCTGGTCCCGCTTCGGCCGGCCCGCCCTCGAAAGTTCTGCGTGTTTCAGTCCCCTCGGGCGCTGGACACACCCTCGCTGTAACAGCGAAACACAAATTTTTACCTTTTCACAAAAAGAGCAAATTTCCTCCTCTGTACACACAAACACACACACACGGCTTAACGTCCATAAGCATATCGACGCTCGCCGTCAAATTTCACGTTTGGCAATCCACCCCCGGTATGCCGGGCTGGATTCTAAACGTAATCCAACACGGTTATTCACTTCAATTCGCCCGGAGACCACCCCGGTTTCGCGGCGTTCTCTACACCACTGTCCCAGACGATCGTATACAGATCCTCAGGGAAGAGGTGCGTTCTTTATTACTAAAAGACGCGATAGAGACGGTCCCGGCGGATCAAAGCGAATCAGGCTTTTACAGTCGTTATTTTCTCGTTCCAAAGAAAGACGGCGGCCTCAGACCGATATTGGATCTACGCGTTTTGAATCGCGCTCTTGCCAAACGGCCGTTCAAAATGCTTACAGCCAGACGAATCATGGCGTTAATTCGACCGGGCGATTGGTTCATATCAGTGGATCTGAAAGACGCTTACTTTCACATTCCGATAGCGCCACGTCACAGGCCGTTCCTAAGATTCGCGTTCGACGGGACAGCATACCAGTACAAAGTTCTGCCCTTCGGATTATCTCTGGCACCACGCACATTTACCAAATGTGCGGATGCGGCTCTCGCCCCTCTCAGACAGAGCGGCATCCGCATATTGAATTACCTCGACGATTGGCTTATTCTGGCACAGTCAGAGAGGGAAATTACTGCGCACAAGACCGTTGTACTCCAGCATTTGGAGAATTTGGGGTTCAAAATCAACCTCCAGAAGAGTTTGCTCACCCCCACGCAGCGAATCACGTTCTTAGGCACGACGCTCGACTCATTAAAGATGCGGGCATGGCTTACACAGGAACGCGCGCTCACGGTCAGACGCGAGGCGGCATCGTTCAAAGCGGGTTCACATCTCCCTCTCAAACGATTCCAGAAAATGCTGGGTCTGATGGCAGCAGCATCCCCACTAATACCGTTGGGAATGCTGTTCATGAGGCCGCTTCAGTTTTGGTTGAAAGCGAAAGTTCCGCCCCGTGCTTGGTTGTCGGGCCGCTTATTAATCAAAATCACGTACAGCTGCGTGAAAGCGCTTTCGATATGGACATCCCCTCACCTTTTCCTCTCGGGCACGGAGCTCGGCTCCGTGAGCAGGAGGAAAGTGGTGACTACGGATGCGTCTGCGACGGGTTGGGGCGCTCACTGCGACGGCGAGCTCGCCTTCGGTGCGTGGAACAACCAGTTGTCTCAGCTACATATCAACCACCTCGAGATGTGGGCGGTTATCTTAGCGCTACGACACTTTCGACCGAAACTCCAACATCAACACGTTCTAGTGCGGTCGGACAGTATGACGGTGGTTTCGTTCATAAACCACCAAGGAGGGCTGAGATCTCGCTCCCTATCCAGGCTGGCGAAACGGCTTTTATTATGGGCTCACGCGAACGTACGTTCGTTAAAAGCGACTCACGTACCGGGTGTAGCCAATACGGGTGCAGACATTCTCTCGCGCAACGGTCCGCCGCCGGGAGAATGGAGACTGCATCCTCAGACGGTCGAGAGAATATGGACCGTCTTCGGCCGGGCGGAGATCGATCTGTTTGCATCAGACGAGAACGCGCATTGCCCGATCTTCTTCTCGAGACATCACGATGCCCTGTCGCAAGCATGGCCGGCGTGTCTTCTGTATGCTTTTCCTCCGGTGGCCCTGTTACCACAGGTCCTTCAGAGGATAAGAGAGACGAAATGCGCGATAATTCTGGTCGCTCCGTTTTGGCACAACCAACCGTGGCTCCCCGACCTATGGCAGCTGAAAACATCAGCACCATGGCCAGTACCGCTGAGGAAAGACCTCCTATCTCAGGCGAGAGGGACGATATGGCATCCACAGCCGGAGCTATGGAATCTACACGTTTGGTCTCTGAACGGCAACCTTCACGCCTTTCAGGACGAGTGTTAAATACTCTAACTGAAGCTAGGGCCCCATCTACCAGGCGCCTTTACGCTCAAAAGTGGTCTATTTTTTCTGATTGGTGCACGACGAAAGACTTAAACCCAAACACCTGTGAAGTGGAGCATATTCTCTCCTTTCTGCAGGAAATGCTGGACAGCGGTCGCGCGCCCTCGACGCTTAAAGTGTATGTGGCGGCGATAACGGCGAATCACGCCCTTATCGCCGGTCGCACCGTGGGAAAACATGATCTAATCATTAAATTCCTCAGAGGCGCTCGCAGACTACACCCACCGCGACCTAACACGGTCCCGTCTTGGGATCTGTCCACGGTCCTGAAAGTGCTGCGCGGTCCCCCTTTCGAGCCCCTCGAGCAGGCTGACCTGCGCGCTCTCTCGTTTAAAACCGCTCTCCTCCTGGCGTTGGCATCGGTTAAACGAGTGGGCGATTTACACGCGTTTTCAATTGACCCGTCGTGTCTGGAATTCGGTCCTAACGATAGCAAAGTGATCCTTAGACCGAGAGCGGGATACATTCCTAAAGTTTTGACCACGCCATTTAGAGTTCAGGTGGTTTCACTTCTCGCCCTTCCAACGGCGGACGGCGAACAAACCCCGAACACGCTCTGCCCCGTCAGAGCGTTAAGAATATACACGGACCGTTCTGCCTCATACCGCAAGTCAGATCAGCTGTTCGTAAGCTTCGCACAACATTCCTTAGGTATGCCGCTCACTAAACAGAGGCTATCTAAATGGATCGTCGAAGCCATTGCTTTGGCTTACGCCTCCCTGAATGAACATTGTCCAGTTGGTTTAAAAGCTCACTCCACGAGGGGTATGGCTTCATCTTGGGCTTGGTCTACGGGGATTTCTATCGTTGACATTTGTAACGCGGCCGGCTGGTCCTCGCCGTCTACGTTTGTCAGATTTTATAGCCTGGATGTCCCTGCCTTACAAGCACAGGTCTTATCGGCTTAATGATTCACGCGATTGCGTTTCTGTATGCCTTCACGGTGCGTTGCTAGCTCACCGTCATGGCTACCTATTAATAAATCATGCACAGCTCGCGGCGCGCTCAGGGAACCCGCCGTCTCGTGCTCTATTGTATATGCATCATGGTGCGTTTAGAAACTTCACTGTATGCGTATTACTGTCTCATATATGGTGCTTACACTTGCGCTCGCTAGAGCTATGTATATGCTGGGTTAGGGCCACATGCAGTGTCTCTCCGGTAAGGGCACCTCAGTCCGTTGTGTATGCACGGCGGGATGGGATTACGTTCCCCCATAGCGTCAGCAAACTGACGCAATGCGAAGTGAACCGTATTGAAAGGGAACGCTTAGGTTACTCATGTAACCCCGGTTCCCTGAAATAACGGGAACGAAGCATTGCGTCGCTGGCCGTGCTACAAACGTCTACGCAGCGAGTGTTATTCGGCTGCGCTCTTCAGTCGAATAATAATGAGCTCTTGACGTATTTCACCGGCTTATATAGGGACGTGTGCCACGCCCCCGCGCGGGCTCAAACGTCATTGGTCTGTATTTTCTACAGACGTTAACCAATAGGCTTCAATCACGGAGTAAACAGGAGTTTCCCCCATAGCGTCAGCAAACTGACGCAATGCTTCGTTCCCGTTATTTCAGGGAACCGGGGTTACATGAGTAACCTAAGCGTTTCTACAGATACAAAGCTGAATGCTAAATCGGTGAAGTATCCCTTTATGAAAGTCATGTTTTGTAATATTTATTACAGTAATATTTGTGTTTGTATATTTGTAAAAACTACTAATGTCCCAACATAACTAAGGCCTAGTCCTGGACTAATCTAAACCCTGTCCAGAAAACTGCTTCATAGTTTGACATTTCCAAATACATTCAAAGTGACCAATAGCTAAGAGCTTAGTGACTGTGTAAAAATATAATGTGGGCACGTGTACAGTTAGTATTTTTAGGTCAGTTGTTTCTTTTTCCTGTCATGGTCTTTAGTTTGATCTAATTGATTATTTTCTGTTGTTGCGAGCACACCTGCTGCTTTGGCCACAGAGATTTCGTGCTCAGTGGACGTCTCCTTGTACCTCCTTACTTTTCACCAGTGAAAAATAACACCCAGTCATCTGCACAGGGAAAGGAAAGATATTTTTAGCGTTTTTATACAACTGTAAACACACTGTTTGCTCCCCGGGGACCCTGACGGGGCCATGGGTCAGATGATTTGCGATCTGTTGCTTTATGTAACGCTTGGTGGTCAACAGCCCGCTGCGGGGTCTTGTCAAGGGCCAACTATGAGTCTCCCTGGGAGGAGGTAGAATGTAGTTTTGGGGGACGAGGATGCCAAGCTGTCTACCTACACCCCCGAACAGACTTGCATACAGTTTTTACCAATTAAGCTGAACTCTGACAGGTGATGGTGTCAGCTGGATGTGTGTGGGGGTGAAGGTGAAGAGCCTACAGTACGCAGACACTAAACTTCTCTTACTTTACTTTCAGGAAATTTTTGTCCTATTGTCCAGCTCATACAGTCAAATCGAAACAAAAAGCTTAAATTTTGGTTAAGACGAAAGATAATTGGGCTAAATTGGGCCGATTTTACCCATTACGATAATCCAAGGTAAAGTCCACGATTGTCTTTGTGGTTAAACCGATTATCTTATCAGATTCGCATGTGTGTGTAAGAGCGTCTGAATCTGCTCGAATGCACATTATAGAATCTTGGATTGCAAATCAGAAATATTCAACATGTTGAATGTAATGGCTCTGCTTTGCGTCGTGCCGCATTACCACTTTTTTCTTATAATTCAACGGCCCGTCGTCAATTATTCCCAACCTAATCTCACGAGAAATTTTACATATTTTACGAGTTGGCTAATTCGTATCAATTCATACAAAGTTAATCTCATGAAAAACAACAGCGAAGCTGAACCCCTAACCCCAATGGCACAGGGGTCAAGGCAAGGCATCGTACCAAAACTTACGAATGTGGTCGGATGAATTGATACGAATTAGCCAACTCGTACAATATGTTTGAATTCTCGTGAGATAGCGTTGATTATTCCTTACATAAGTGTTCACCTTTAAAAATGCAATGATTAAAAGAATGTGGCTGGGACATTTGCTTTATTAAACGCTCCAGTATGTTTTAGTTTTAGTTCTAATCATACAGCATGATTAGTTTTAAATGCATTGTGTTGATGTGAGCGCTACATCTTGTTGTATTTGGCATATGGCCTCAGATGTGCTCAGTGATGAAGTGCATTGTTGTGATGGTGCTAAGTTTGTGCATTTAGAAACACTGAGCTTTCAACTTCTGAGGTTTCACCCAGCGGTCCAAGTGCAACGGCTGATCACATTTAACAATTTAATCTATTTTTCAAAGATGCTCCAACAATAAATCACAAACCTGTTCACCAAAGGTTTGTGCTCCATTGAAGAAGGCCAATTTAGATGAATTATGGTATGTTAATTATGTCAAAATGTTCATATGGGTGAAGTCTTTCTTTAAGAAATATGCATGAAGAATCTTCCCTAGTTTTACTAATTTTTAATCAAGTTTTTTATTCTCTCATTTTGTGTCATCTATTTTTATTACAATAGACACTTGGTCTGGTCAGCATCTAAAGTCGATGTGCATTTTCCTCACTTTGCCACGTTTTGCAGACAGGCCGACAGCCTTGAGAGAGCAGATCATGATCTATTTAAGCAGAAACTCATTTTCAGCTTGTCTCTTATACGTTTGATTTCTCTCTCTTCTGTCCTTTACAGTGTTCATATATGAGATTATATTCATTGTCAGTTCTGATCAAATACTGTATGAATGAAATGATAAAATGAAGTACAGTATTAGTCATTTTTTCCTACAACACACTGTTATGAGATCATTTTTAAAAATGTATAATATTATTCTTCAGTGATTTTAATAAGCCTAAACGTGTGTTATTGTATAGCTGACTTCTCAAATTTGACAAAATGCAATTTACAGTAAGTTTACAATAGTTCACAATAAGGTGGTCGCACTAACATCAATAACTAAATCTAATTATGCACTGGCTGGTGCCACTGCTAGCAATCCAGCTAAGGGTGTAGGACTTACCTTAACTATAATTAGATTAAATTAAATTAATCAATCACTACACCTTTGGGTTGACTTCAGGGTGCTGTCCTGTTTGTTTTGCATACTGTATATGTGTGTCTGTTAGATGCCAAACAATGACAGCAGTTTAGTTACTAATGACACTTTTAACATGACTTCATTCTTAACTAGTCTGACAGTTTCAGCTGTTTTCAAGCATCTTGTTTGTTGGCACACTGAGTGACCTGAGGCAATAATCAAACACACACACACAACCCTTGTACAACAGTTTGTTTTCTTTGTTGTAGTAAAATATTTAGTTCAGTTCTTCTGTTTGTCACTGTTTCTGACTCGAGAAGCACATTCTTATGATGTATTAGGGTTTGTTTTTAAATAATAAAAAGCAGGCAATAATCAAACAACAAAGTCCTTGCACAGAAACCCTTGTACAGCAGTTTGTTTTTTGTTGTAGTAAAATATTTAGTTCAAGTACTTCTGTTTGTCAATGACTCGAAAAGCACATTGTTATGATGTATTAGGGTTTCTTTTTAAATAATAAGAAGCTTGTTTTCAAGCAATAATAAAACAAACTCCTACTGTACAAAGTCCTTGCACATAAACCCTTGTGCAGCAGTTTGTTTTCTTTGTCGTATTGAAACATTTAGTTAAATGCTGCTGTTTGTCTTGAGAAGTAACATTTTATAATATATTGTTTTATGTTATATGTAAGCAATAAGGTACAAGAGGCCAGGACTGTAGGTGGACTCATTTTCAGCCCTGGAGTTTCATGCTATACTGGTCCACTTTCACGACTGACTATATTAAAATATTGTCATTAAATCCTCAGTAGCCTAAAAAGTTTGAAAAAACCCTGATATACAATACATGGGCAAGATTTATCAACTATCTTTAAACTAACTTTTTCCAATAAACTGGGATGAGTTTTGCATCAAATAGATTTTTGTTACTCTTGCAATTGACCACATGCCGATTCTTGGACTATTCATTGTTACATCTATGATTTAGATTTTAAAGAATTATGATTTGTAAATAATTTTCCTTTCAGAGGCCATTTGCAAGTTTATTTAAATTAAGTTTATTTTAATGTAGACACAAGGCAAGCGCGCTCAAATTTAGACACGTCTGAACAAAAACTTGTGTTCACCGTGAGTGAGACCGGTAGCAAAGGCAGGTCGCCGTGATTTCACAAAGTAAGATGTGATCCTGGATCAACCCCAACTTACCCTTAACTCAGACCCTATAACATTTTTAATCCTTTAAATTAGTGTGAAATAATAGTTTAAGGGGTATTTTTAAAAGCCCCTAACCCAATCCTAAACCTAAATATAGCATATACCCTAATCCTGCAATCTTATTGGTTAATGAAAATGTTGATCCAGGACCAACAATGGTGTTGATCCAGGATCACATCCTACTTGTTGAAATCACGTTCACCAGCAAGGTCAGACAGCGAGTGCTTTGAAAAGCAGAAGAAAGCAGTGCATGGCGCATTATCCATGCGTTTTAGATGTTAATGGACCCTACTGCAAAAATTATTTTTAAATATCTTCCAATAAGTGGTTGGGACACAATCAACTTGAGCATAAAGCAGTGGAGACTTCTCCCACCCGTATATGACTCAAATTAGCCAATCCATGCCTCCGTGGAATAAGTCATGACTGAAGGGCGTTGTTAGCGCCTGCAACAGCCTCAGCCATGGCTTATTTATGACGCAGCACTAGCCTTAAGTATGTTACTGCTTTTATAAAACGGTTATCACACAATAAGAATTTTAAGGCAAAAAAAAAAAAAAACATTAATCAATGCAACTTTCATGAAGAAAAATTACTAAAACAGCAGGGCATAGGCAAACTAGGCTGCATGGGGTGCCAAAAGGTGCATATACAATTTATAGTAAATAAAACACGGCTATTGACCAGAATCAAGGACTGGAACTAACTGTTTTTTAAATGTTTGCAGATAATTTTTCTGGAATACACCCAAAAAGTTTAAGTTTCAGAATAACTTCTCCAACAATATTAATTAACATGGAATAGAAGCATACATATTCATGGCCAATGTGTAATGTTCTTTCAATGTATGTAACTTTTTAATTGATAAACCCTAATTGTTGCAATTGTCTAACATAGATTGGTGTTCCCTGGTGGACTTTCTCACGAGTACTCGATTATTACAACCTTCCGGTTAAGAAGAACCACAAAGAGAGATCGATGGTTTGTTGTGCAGGTGTTTGATAAAGACGGAGACACACAGGTATGAATGTTTTTATTCGTAGTAAAGAATTAAAATCTTTATAAATAAGAAATAGCTCAAATCTATTCACATGGTACTTTAAATGGCTTTTGCACATGTGATTATTCTCTGAGGCATTGACAAAATGATAGCTTTGGTATTATTTAAAAAACATTGATTATTTTTTGATTCAACGCCTCCTTCATTAACTGCATGCTGAATTTCTAATGTGCATTTCTCATTTGATCTAGGTGTCATTAATAGTAGATGGGGCTAAAAAGTCTGTGGAGTTTTTAGCTCAAGGTTTTCTGAAGAACAGCCTCCTGTATGTGTTCAAAAACCGAGACCTGCACGCCCTATTCGACCGCCAGTTTCACAAGCTGGGTGTTTCTGTTGAGAGTAATGCGGTTACTGTCTATCTGGACTGTAAACTGATCGAGCGTCAGGTGACCGCCGAGAGGGCCGGCATGGACCTGAGCGGACGCACCTTCATCACTACACGTGTGGAAGATGGCCGTCCGGTGGATGTGAGTTCTGAAAAGACTTTCTTCATCATTATTTACTCTTGTTTAATACACCTGTAGGGCATATTATATTTAGTTCTCAAGCATCTGGTTTAATGGTCACAATACCATTTACTTTCACAGATTGAGCTTCAGGAGATTCTGATCTTATGTGACGCTAGAATATCTGACCTGGACAGATGCTGCGATTCTCCTGAAGTGACGGTAAGACGTTTCTGTTACTCATACAAGCCTAAAATTAGAGACTTTATGCATTTCAATTTGTAATACTTCATTACTGCTACAGTTGCATGTTCAAATGTTTTTCATTTTAATAGCGAGATTAACATACAGGCTAAATATTTATAATATAATTATGAGATTAGGAGCATCAAAGTTTGTTTTCACTCATTGACATGGCCTCATGGGGCACACCTAATACGAATTCAACGATTTGCGTGAGATGATTACATACAAAGTCAATGCAAAGACACGAATAGACGTAAACTCGGGTGGGGTGATGGAAATGACATGAATTGGGTGCCACGAAAGTGCACCCTATTTGCCTCATATCCAATTAAAAATATTCAATTCAAGCAAAAATTAGCATGACACAAAGTTAAATCTTGCGAGCAGGAACGTGATGCTTTGCGTTTGGTGTGTATGCAGCATTACTCAGTCTGTATTAAATATATCAAGGTTATATTTTCACAAAATGTATTTTGCATTATTTAGGATGAGTTTGTCTATAAAATCACAAAAAAAAAGATTTTGGCTGGGTTTTCACACAATGAGTTGCTTTGCTCGATTTGAAAGACTTTACATAATCATGAACTCTTTTTCAGTACAAAGCATACACAGGATCTGTGTTACATAGTCCATTTTTGAATTGGATTGGATGCATTTTAAAGTAAGCTTTGATTATATACTGAATTCATTATATTTATGTCTTTCGCATAATCCACCATGTTGGGTGTATTTTTTCACTGGGCTGTCATCATGCATTATGGAATTGCCTTCTTTGCAAAGTATACATGCAATGCTCTGGTAATATTTGACTGAAAGAAGCTATCCTAAAAGGCATAAATATAATTATGCTGTCTATGCTTTTGATGTCTTAAAACGCTGCCTACGTTGGATTTGTATATGAGCTATTGATTTCAGTGCATTGTTCTTGGTGTATAGTTTTTGTTGGCAAAGCCCTTGAGGATGTCCTTTAGCTTGAGTCGCTCCGGTCAATAATTTCTGATTAATTAAAAGCAACATTCTGTCGTAAACGATTGGATTAAAGAAAATCCACATCCTTGCTCTGTGCTGTAATGGGAACATGGGTTTTACAGGTATATGCTAATCCCATCCACTCTTAGCATTGGGGGCAGCATTTCCATAATGTTTCCTTACTGAAGCTGAATGGCCTAACAGGTTAAAGTCTAAAGCATAATACTGTATGCTTCTAGCATTATACATTTTGAAAAGTAAAGAATGCACGCTATTATTTGTGATCCAGTCTGTAAAAACCCAGCCATTATTTGTGATTTAGTGCTTTCTACATAAACTCATCCTACATAATGTGAAGTGTCCACTGAAGGTGAGTTAAAAGAGAACCCAAGTGCTATATTAATTAATAGGGTTTGCTGATGCGAAACTGACGTTTCAAAGCTGTGTCGAGATCTCGAAGCAAGCACAGACCGATCGGTGGCGGACTTGAAGCAGTGCATGCCGGTTAGTAATTTTGTCCGACTTGAGCTGGCGCTGAAGGCACGTGACTGTGTCATATGGTTTAATGTAACGCGAGAGCATTTCGAGAGTAGTTGGCTGGCTCAAGAGTGATGACCACACAGCTCTTCGTAACTGGTTGCCTCACTGATGACAACAATCACGTGCATTTAAAGTTTAATCCAACCTTCAGTTCCACTAATATACATTATAAATTAATGTTTATATAACAGGAAAAAAACACGTTAATATGCATACATATGTTATATAGTGTTGTGTAATAAAATAAAAATGAAAATAACAAACTCTATTGGTATTTTAATAATGTAGGCTTGTTTCCCGTTATTATCGGGCATACAGTATAAGCAGCAATTAAAATATTCGATATAAAATGTTTCTGGTTGCAACTTTTTATTAAAAGTTTTTTTTTTTAAATCAAATTCACCATCTAATTCACTTCATTCACAATAATAAAAAGGAAACACGGCATACACGTCACTACGGCAAGCAGCAGGTGTCTGGCTTGACAGCTCTGTTTTCAGCTCCTCCCTCGAATGCAAGCGGCAAACCTCGCCGATCGGTCTGCGCAGCGCCGGAAGATCTCGAACACAGCTTAAGCTTCTGTGCATTTTACAAGTGCTTTGATAGGCTTACCTGGGTTTAATTGACAGGGCAAAAATATCTCTAAATGCAAGCAACAAATGTCCCTTAGCTGGAAAAAAATATGTAAAAAATATCTTGATATGTAAGAAATGTGACATTGTGTCTTGATTTATTTTATTCATTTCTTCTTATTATTTGTATTTATTCCCATGTAATTTATGTATCTATTATTTGCATTAACAAAAAAAAACTATAATTCACAATGAGGAGCCTAAATAAAGCTCAATGTAGTTGTCATACAGATGTGAAAACAACAAAAACAATTTATTTTTTATTGATGTGAACAGTGATGCTTCATCCTGGGTTCGATCCTAAGGCACCAGCCTGTAAACCACTAGTTGTCACTGTGATGGCAGTTTCGGATTGATGTTTCAAAGCTTCAAAACAATACGGCACAATTGATTCATCACAGTGGTTCACGAAGCCTCGCTCTGCCCACCACTACTTTTTAAGCAGAACATAAACAAATGCATGGCATGGCATGTGCAAACTCACCAAATTACAAGTAGATTACAAACAACATAAAAACTACACGAGGGCTATATAAAGGGACGGTGGACCAATGAGAGCATAACACATCAGACAAGATAACCAATAGAAACATAACACATAAGGGCAAATGGAAACAAGAGACAAACACAGAAAACAAAAAACTTCAAAATAAAAGACGTGAACAATAAACAGAAACACACAGAATCCTTACATAAGCAACATTTTGTGAAAATATAATCATGATATCTTTAAGATTGACTGAGTAAGATCATGTCAAAGATTGAACGTTGATGCTTTTAATCTCATAATTAATTTATGGGACTTTAGTCTGGATTTTACATCCATTTTTGTCACTGTGTAACTCCAAAGGTATAATGGATTATTTCAGTCTGCACTTGAATGATTTACCACTGTTTGTTCTCTTTCAATTTGACCAGTGTGAACCCATAATAACCCACAAACCAACAGCGGCCCCACTGGTCACCGGATACTTCCACCGAATGCTTTCCCTGCCAGCCCAGCAGCCCACAGATCGATGCCACTGCCCTTCTCTAAAAGTAAAGTAAAACCTGTAAAGCGTTTTTTAAATGAGTGACTTATTACTCAATTGTGCGTTCTGAGCTAATGCTGCATGCAAAATGAATGGTCAATTAAAGCACATTTATGCCAGGCCGTATACCTGGACAGCAGCCAGAAGCAGAAATAAAAGCTTATTAGCGGCGATTTACCACAAATAAGGGGGTGTTTGGGCACGGATTTGCACTTCATCAGCGGGTGATGTTCAGCTAATCTTTTGTGAAGTACAAAGAGACAGAGGTCAGGCTCGGACCTCTCTTTGAATTTTGATCACAACTTTCAGGAGCTGATGCGAGAGGTTGTTTCATCATATTAACGTTGAATAATTCCAGTTGTGTTCTGCTTTAATTTAAAAGGGGAATCGAGGACTTCTAGGTATGGCAGGACATTTTGGACAAAAAGGAGATACGGTAAATAATGTTTTTAACAACACCATAGATCGATTTTTTTAAACATCACAGTATTGCTTAGTTCTTCGTCAGTTGTACTTAAAGGATTAGTTCACCCCAAAATGACCATGTTATCATATATCACTTACCCCTGTGTTGTTCTAAACCACCAAGTCCTTCAGTTGTCTTCAGAACACATTTTTAGATATTTCTGATGAAAACCGGGAAGCTTGTGTCTGTCCCATAGACTGCAGTTTCATTTACACAATCAAGCCAGAAAAGAATGAAAGACAATGCCGAAAAGGTCCATCAGTAGTGCAATAATAATATTATGAAGCAGAGGTGTATACTACTTAAAGGCACACCGCAGAACTTTTTGGCCACTAGGGGGCGCTATACATGCATTTTTCATATCTAGCGCCCCTAGAGGCCACAAGCACCACAGCACTGTCGCAAAGGAAAACACGACAACTCCGCGGTGTGCCTTCCAGCATGTCATATAAATATAATTTCATGGATTTTATTTTTTTCAAACGCCAAAAGATCGCACACCTCCCATTTATAAGCCAGTTGTAACAGTGGTCGCTTGGTTAAAGTTTATATAAAAAAATTGCCTTAAAGAGGAATTGAACCCGGGTTGCACATATCGTAGGTACGTGACACTACCACAACACCATAAAAAATTAGTGTTTGGGCGCCAGACAGGACTTATATATGCAAGCAATATAACATTACTTACTTGTCCAAAAGCATGACGGCCAAGTCAGCATCGATCAGAAACCCCTCCTCCTTCTTTAGTTCATGTCAGCGAGCAAACGCTGTCCCAATATTCTCATAATATCCTCATCCTTCTTTTTATTCTGTCACTCTCACGTTTTCTCTTTCTTGTCTCCTCCGACAAAACCTTAGGTTTCTTTTCTAAGTTGCTGCTTCGGCAATGACAAAAACATCAGGAATATAAATACTAATAATAAATCTCACGTCTGAATTTGAGTAAGTGGAGGAAGTGACGTATGCGTAAAACAGATTTTTGTAGTTCTTTTTGTGCTTGGGTTAGTACCCGAAACCCAGAGTTTAAAAGTATGAGTAAAAGCGATACAGACTCCGTCAGGCTATGGTAGACACGTCATTCAACCCATTTTAAGTCGATGTACCATCACAAGAGTCTTAAAAATATATTATGAAGTTTGAAAACTACAAAGTGTCAATTCAAGTATTTTTACTTTCTACATAAAAGTAATTTTTTAAGTACTTGTATTTTATAAGTATTTTTCTTTGGAAAACGTACATTCCAAAGCATATTATCATAATTTTTACTCCATAGTTTTTGGTTTATATTTAATATTTAAGTACATTAAACATCTATTTTTTTTACTTTTACTTAAGGAAATAGTACGTACTTTTACTCAAGAAAGTTGATGCTTGGAAAATTTACTTAAAATACTTAAGTAGTATACACCTCTATTATGAAGCGATGAGAATGCTTTTGTGCGCAAAGAAAAACAAAACGAATGATTTTATTAAAAAATGTTCTCCTCATTGGTCGTTCAGTTCGCGTTCATGAGCAGACTACGGTGCACGCTGCTGACGTCACCTGCTGACGTAGTTGAAGGGGTTAATGATTTATGATAAAATTATAATTTTGAGGGTGAACTACCCCTTTAAATTATTATTTTTTTACATGACTAAAGTAAATGCATGTGTGCAAAGACTTGCAAGTCTCTTCTTCCCGTTATTTTTATTTTTGAAAGTCTACTTGGAGTGATTCTTCTATTAGCGGAAAGTTCTCCCCGCTACAACATTTACAGTAGGCTTAATTTTATTAGATACGATGCCGCAGAGGTTATAATGCTATTATCTTAACAAATTAAGAAGCGATTTGAGGGATTTTCTCAGTGAAGTATGTTAGCAGTAAAAAGCTTTATGTCTTTCCTAGTGGCACACAGAGACTGAAGCTAAAGCAAGAATGATAGGAATCCCTATGAATGAACAGCTGAGGTTATGTTTGTTAAGGACAAATGGTCCTTCAGGTCATTAGCTTAATTGGTTTGTTGTGTTTTGGAATAGAGACGTTTCTTGACAGCACCACGTGTTGGTGTGGGATTTTCTAAATACCTTTTTGGAAACAGTTCAGCCATTAAATCACATTCCTATAGGACAAACCTGTGAGGAAATTTCGCATTCGACAAAAAAGTGACATTGAGTTAGTGTAAATACTGTTTGCCAAAGCAGTCTCTCATTGGTAAATCTTATTTCTTACTTAAATTGCTATAGGTGTTAACAGATGAATAATGTTGCATTGCTGTTGTGATGGATGTGTAGCTTCTGCTATAGTTTGTTTACTTTGCTCAATAATTGAAATGTCTGAAAATGAATGTTCAATGTCTATCTTTTTCGCATAACCCTATAGGACATGGATCATATACAAAAACATGACATTTGTGATACAATCCATGATGTTTTAACACAGCAACGAATGTAATATGTTTTAATAGAGGCTTAGGCCAGGTAAGAGGTGATAAAGGTGAATTGAATTGTTATTGTTTTCCCGGTGCATTCTGGTGTGACACAATCATCGTTTCAGCTTCTGGAATTTCCATTATTGTTGCACTGAGACAGGCAGATAAGCGGCTAATTCGGCATCTCCTGGCATTCCGGTTTATTGTGTTTTTGTGAGATCACTGGTGCATGCTTGGATTCCCAAGTTGTCAGCACTGCAATTCTCCATAGCTCCTGTGGTATAACGGCACAATCCCAGGAGATATTCTAGGATCAGTTTCAATGCTAAGCGGAGACTCAGATCACCATTTGTGGGAGTTTGAGGTCAATGGGTCATCATGGTACATTTCCTTCTCTATTGTCCTATTTTAAAATGCGTTTTTGTCTTCTGACTCTTCTTTCGTCACCGTATGTTGCTCATTAATCAGCATTATATGTCAGAATAGACAGGGCACACTTGGTTTGATGCTCACATGTGACTCTGTCTGTGAAAGTCTCATAATCTAATGATGAGATTTGGAGCATCAACGTCTTTTATATGTTCTTAATCAGTCAATATTAAAGATAGCAAGATTATACTTCACAGAATGTTCTTTACATTACGTAGGATGAGTTTATGTAGAAAACACCTACATCACAAAAATGCACTTAAGTTAGGTTTGCACAGGTACGGTCACATATAAGTGCTTGATATTTGTTATAGGACTTTTCTGAATGTTAAGTGCGGTTGACAACTATCAAAATTATTTTGTGAACGTTTGTTGAAATGATTTGCTGGTATCTCCTTTACTCAAGAAGCCAGGTGCAGATCCTACTGACTTCAATAACTTCAGACCTTTTTCTAACCTACCATTTCTGTCAAAAATTTTAGATAATTAACTTCATACCATGCACAACATGGAGACAGCGCTTGTCAGGATCTCTAATGACCTCCTGGTAGCCTGTTACTCAGGGCTTTTTTATTTATTACATAATTCTTTTAGATTTAACATCGGCATACGACACTATATCGCATGACATCCTTTTACGTCGACTACAGTCAATTGAAATCAATGATATTCCTCTGGCTTGTTTTACTTCTTATCTGGCTGAGTGTACCCAGACTGTTCAGCTAGGTAAATTTAAATCTAGTCCCTCTCGAATTGCTACTGGTGTTCCGCAGGGCTCAGTTTTGGGTCCTTCCCTTTTATTATTCATAGAAAGACCGGAAAAAATAACTTAAGCAATTAGTTTAGGAATGTTACGATATGTTAACATTTTAAACAATACTAAAACATATATACATAAAACATATAACAAGTAAAATAAAATAAAATTAACAAGTAAATAAAAAAGTTTTGAGTAGACTATATCAAAAAGTAGCCCTCCAGATTGTTTTATCCATTATGGTTGCCCTTTACGTCGAAGCCAAAAATGTAAGATTTATTGCTTGCTACTATTGTTAGTCATTTTCAGATGTTATCAGCTTGTTAATTTGTGAACTAGCACCATTTCTGGGTCTAAGCCTCCTCTCATTTCTCAAGTGAGACTACGATCTCAACATGTGTTTATGAGTGCTGTTTATTCATATGACTGATTTAAGCTAAACTTACATAAACTTTTACTTTTCTCCCTTCTGGCCGTTGGTACAGACAGCTACCCTATAAAAACACCCTAAGAAATAGTTTTTTACTTGTAGCTTATAAGAGCACTGATTTTATTGAATGTGATTTTTTTTAATTGTGTATATTGTGTGTTGAATGTGATTACTACAGTCTGTGAAAACAAATTTCCTCTAACAAGGACGATAAAGAATGAATCTGAAGTTTATGCCAGGCACTGTCAGAAATAAAGGTACAACAGTCTTTACTGGGACAATACAATTTAGCTACAGATGTGTCTTTGAAGTACCAACATGTACTTTCGGGGGACTAATATGCACCCTTTAGGTACCAAGGTGTATTTTCTGAAAGGGTTTCACCCCATAGACAGCTTTTGTACCTTTACTTCTGAGAGTGTGGAAGAATGCAACCACATTTTTTTCTATGGGTTAATGTTTTTCTGGCACCGAAAATATATTATGTAAAAATGAAGCACATGCATTTTGTGGCTGGCGATTATTTTCAATGTCTCCCGTTGAGTCTGTTCTGTTATTACCTTCACAAAGAGAATACCACAAGCAAGCCGGGTTTCCAGGCTTTGTGCTGGTGATGCAATTTGTCAATGACACACAATGTATTTTTGGAGAAAAGAAATGCAAAGTTATGGTGGCAGGGAAGACGGGAAAGAGCTTGCATATGTATAAGCTGACAGGCCTGATTTACTGCAGCACTGTGAATGGAAACAGGGAGAAATAAAATCTCATATTTATAGACTGCAGGCTAAACTTGTTTACCTACTAAATCCTCCATATTTGAATTGTACAGTTGAATTGCCCGATAGCATTGTCACTATATTGAATTGCTATGCTGTAGTGCATGTTGTGTACGGTTGCTGTGCACTGTATGGCCGGCGGTTTGCTCTTTATTGGGCTGGCGATTACGTTTTAACCACCTTGAGTTCACTTAGGGATTGTAAAGATTTTACCGTGTAGTTTAAGTGTTCATTTGCATTACACAACTATGCTGTTAGATGTGTGTATGGAGAATAGAGTATATGCACACAACAATACCAAAGCCCTTAATGATCAAAAGCAATACTAGACCCTCTAAGACCCAAACCTGGACCACAACCAGAACCACAGCTATCCATTTAGCAATCCATTTAGATTTCAAACAGGACATGTTTAAGCATTGTCAGGTCTACTTTTATTTAAGCTATAGTTCACCCAAAAACCCCAGTGTTTTTCTTTGTTTTTCAGAACCATTAAAAAAGTTTTAGGTTTTCTGGTTACTATGGGAGTGAATGGTGACCGCCTTTTCAAGCTTCAAAGGACCCAAAATTGCTAAACAAATAACTTCACTTGACTCATGCCATATGTTTTAAGTAAGTGTCCTGAAGGCATACAAAAGGGTTTTGTGGAAAATATAAACTAGGGCTGCTTGATTATTGGCCAAATCATAATCAGGATTAGTTAACATGATTACTCAGTGACTTTGAAACATGCATTTATTTAATCTTTTTATTAATAAATAAGTGAGGCAATAGACTACACGTGTCAAAGCAGTGGCGCCTTTAAAGTGACTTACAAACACATCCATCCAGTGCACGCAATGTAGATATTAATTGAAGGTTACACTTTATTTTGATAGTCCACTTTAGACATTCTACTAACTATAAACAACTTTGCAACTACATGTCAACTAACTTTCAATAATTTGCAACTAAACATCAACTAACTGTCATTAGAGTATTAGTAGACTCTAATGGTTGGGGTTAGGGAAGAGGTTTGGGTTAGTGGAATAAGTTGACATGCACCTGCAAAGATACTTATAGTCAGTTGAAAGTCTGTTGAGATATCATCACAATAAAGTGTTAGTAGATATTAAGCAGACAATCTACTAATTCTCTAAAGATTGGTAGTTGATAAGTAGTTGCAAAGTTACTTATAATTAGTAAAATGTCTAAAGTGGACTATCGAAATAAAGTGTTACCTAATTGAACAATACTTGTTTTACCTCGATTAACTTTTTGTTACGGATTGAATCAAAAGTTGAAAATCAAAAAACAGTAAATTGCACAGCCCATTATAATCAAATACACTTGAATAAATTTGATAGAAATATATAGGGCCCTATTTTAATGGTCTAGGCAAAGTGTCTAATTCCACTTTTGCCATAATGGGAGGAAAAATGGTTTGTGCGCCAAGTGCACAGTCTAAAAGGATTGTTCCTATTCTCGTAATTAGTAATTGGTGTGCTTTGGGCGTGATATGCAGTAAACCAAGGATCGATCCATTGATATTAAATTTTTTTTTTCATTTGTATTGAAACTGTTATTTTTAAATAAATAAAAAAAACTTTAAAAGCAGTTTTCTTTTAGTTATGGAAGTAAAAATAGCAGGCTTTTAACTGCTGCAAATGTATGGATATCCAACATAATCGCTCATAAAATAATTTGCAAATATGCAAGAAAATGTTTTTACTCTAAAAATGCTTTATTTGTAACAAACAGGAGATAAAGATTTTACAAACATGTGGAAAGCTAAAACGTTTAAGCTCTCGGACAGCACTGTGGGTGCTTCAAAAAGCCTTACTTATTAATGATGGTTTTCATCTCATCACATCCACAGGTCATCATATACAGTAAATCTGTGGGGTAGCATTTAAAAAAAAAACAGCAGCTCTTTACGCCTTCTAACGTCTCATAATCAATTCTTATTTAAGTCCAAGAGACTCAATAATAATCTTTTACATTTTAATCCTTTGATTTTTTTTATATTTTAAAACGTTGTCATGTGCTGTTGTCATGAAGGGAAAAATTCGCCATATAGACCAGAAACACTTTTTGTATCAGATTGTAAACATCATATTTTTTGCTATAAATTTGGGCATTTTAAAATGTGGGGTCTATAGATCCTTTTACAGCCCACGTGATCAAATTGCCTGTAAGTGTATTTCGGCAACAGAAGTGGTGTTACTCCCCAGTGGTTCTAACGTGTTAGCAACTCAGAAAGTTTATTAAAATGGTTTCCCAGCATCAAAATGTCTGGTTGTTGCATTTGGTTGCACTAATATAATATACTAATATACGTATATATGTATATGGCAACTTTATTTTTGGCCATCTGCTGCTAACGTCTTCTATCCACTCCACTATAGTACACAGATCTGGTAGTTGTGTTGAAAAAGTTAATAAAGTCAACTTTTTAAAATAACTTTCTCTGTCTGTGTTACTTCACCGCTGATTCTTGCCATTCTTCCGTTGCCAAACTGCGCGCACATACGTTGCCATGTCATAATTGTGTACAAACAGTAAAAGGGTCAGAAAACCCCAGATAACACTTTATAGAATAAAGACAGACATTGGGTACCGGTAAGTAAATAACATGACATAAATAATGAAATTTTTTGTTCTTATTCCTTTCTTTCGTTTTATCATCTTGTGCCATAAAAAACATATTTTTCAACCATTGCACCCCTTTTAATTGCTTTGATGGTAGAAAAATCCTTTAATACTTTACAAACATTTTAGGGGTCAAGCCTTAATGCCTTATTTTTGTTTTAAATCTAATTAATTTGACTAAATTAGGGCTTCAAACTGACAGCCCGAGTATAAACCTGCTAAATTTACTGCATCTGCAATAGCCTTGAATCTGCAATTACAAAACATAGACACGCTGGTGAAATGTTTAATAGATGCATTAGCAATGTGAATTATATGAGTTTAAAGCACAAAGAGGATGTCATACTCTCTGACGGTGAACACGGTCACCTCTTAACCCAGATAGAGGGCAGAACATTAAACTGGGACAATTTAGGCAAGATAGCGTATACGGACGTTGCTGTGTTTTGAGCTATTAAGCTTACGTCACGTCACCCAGAGGTTAATTATAGTGACCTGGACGACAACACTAGGTTTTTTGAAAGGCTTAGCATGAGTCTCTCAATAGGCAATTTTTCAGTGCTGGGTAAAATCCCTGTCTCAATCTCCCTTCATGGATTGAATGCAGCTGAATTAAGCGCATGAGGAATTCTGTTCGGCGTGGACCGGCATTTCTGGATCTTTAATACTGGTCAATGCGCACACGTTCAGAATGCAATTACCTGAGCTGGTTTCGTTGTTATGGAGTGTGGTACTTTCAAACCACACTGTCTGCCTAAGAGCTCTCTCTTTTTCGCTCTGTGTGTAATCCAATATTGAGCTAGAAACCAAGCAACATAAGTGATTTTAGGCAGCAAGCCTGAATCTAGGGGCCACCTGCACACCCAAATTATTTCTGAGTGCTCGTTTTAATGGGTCTGCAATTCGTTAACACACACCCAATATTGTTAATGTTGTAATTTTTTCATATTATGTATTGTTGATATGTTGAAAGTGATTGTGTTATGTGTCATGCCTGTAATGTGGAATTTACGCATCTACTGTGAAAACTTTCCTCTCAAGGACAATTAAAGGATCTTGTCAGGGTGAAGCAAGGCGGATGAACCCTAGCCCATGATGGGGCAAACCACATAAAACAAGACATATAGACTAAACTTAACAATAAACCGGATTGGACTAGACTAGACTAGACTAGACTAGACTAGACTGGACTGGACTGGACTGGACTGGACTGGACTGGACACTAAGTAAACATAAACCTCACAGGCAAGGAATAAAGCAAAATGAACATAGACAGAACCATGAGCATAAGGACTATAAATAGGGAGAACTAATGAGGGGAACAGGTGAAAATAATAACAGGTAAGGGAGCGGGTAAAAAGTGACGAGACACAGGAAATACGTGGTTTAGTATACACAATACAGACCACGCATTCCCCACACAAAACATTTTACTGTCAGAACCCTGCCATATTGGACTAAATATGTAGAGTTTTGTTGCAAAAAGTTTTTAACATTTTTGTCAAAACATGTTTATTATTATGCTATCATGTTATTATTTTGTTTTATGGTGCTACTTAGCTGTATTTTTTAAGTTATGAAGGTTTAAATAAAAAAAAAAACAACTGCAGTTGAATTGATATTAATTAGAATGCACAACCAAAAAAAGAAATTTCTGAAAAATAAAAAAAAAGGTTATCTTGTTTTGCAACAACATTCTTTATATTAAAACAAGACAAGGATCCTGACAGGTCTATTTAATCTATCTATCTAAATGTTATGCTTTGAAAATCAAGGAAGTATTTCAATTTTTGTAAAATTGATTTTTGAGGTTTAACTGATAGACTCAGATAGGCCAGATTTACAGTACTAACAGCTTGCGCCAGCACAAACCATCATTTTGTCGTTATATACCAACTTTCAGGATTTACTAAAGACACGCAGTGGATATTTAGTGCTGATAAGGTGTGGTGTATTTATTTTTGCGACTGACCTTTTTGTATATGAATTTCTAGGAATTTTCCTTTCAGATGCAAAAATTATAAGAGGAGATTATTTAAATGATTTACGCAACTCAATT
Organism: Paramisgurnus dabryanus; assembly: GCF_030506205.2. Lineage (NCBI taxonomy): Eukaryota > Metazoa > Chordata > Actinopteri > Cypriniformes > Cobitidae > Paramisgurnus > Paramisgurnus dabryanus. Next base: position 2,073,576 of record NC_133356.1, read on the forward strand.
TACTATAATGTTTGCTTGTGTGATATTACTGGTATTTGCGCCACTATTTAACACAGATTAAAAGCATGTCTTTAACCAGTTTGCGCTGACAATTGCTGCAATTGTTGCTGATAGGAGGAGGCATTACAGAGATTGAGAGTGTGTGGTACAAGGCAGAGATTTTTTTAACACGTAACAGTTTATTTGAAATGCCAGAGGAACATATTATTCAAAAATTTCATAATAAAATAAAATACTTTTTTTGTCCTCCTATTCTCCGACTGTCTTATGGCTTTGCTATCTGGGATTTCACCACCTGACTTTTCACCTGCTCCGTGGTGCTGAACTCAAGTGCTTTAGGCGTTAATAGATCACTCGCACCTGATGAGCATCAGCTCTGCTTATTTGCAACACTGAACTAATTTGCGCTGCTCTTAAAATTGTGTTCTTCATTATGGAAATCAGCTGTTGCGCCTGTGTTACTTAAGTTGCGCCTTTTTAGTAAATAAGCCGCAGATATTACCACTCTCATCTGCGCTTTTTTGGAATTGCGCTTTTGCGGTCATTTGCACCGTTTAGTAAATCTGGCCCTCTATAGGTTAATAACTAAATATACGTTTTTATGATCTATTCATATCTTCTGTGTTCTATAACTCTTGTTTATACCACGGGGCTGTTGAATGCTTTATTCTGGTTGAGAAATGTTCCATGGGTGTTGATTATTTTTCAATAACCGCACACCTAACCTTTAAAATGTCTTAAAAATAGGCACCAGAGCAATGTTTTTGATAACCGTGGTATGAGCAGAATAATTGACTCCGGTCCTATGAATTATTTAAAAATAAAGCACACCCGCGGTGTAACGACACTCAGCTTTGCATCGTGCCACATAACCACCTTGTGTGTGCATTATTTTCTTATAATTTAACGGCCCGTCGTAAATTATTCCTTACTTATACCACGGGGCTCTAAAATTCAATCCTTCTGATTGGTTAATGAATATTCTACCAGTGGCGGCTCGTGACTCCTCTTCTAAAGGGTGCAAATTTAAAATATGTGTTCGAAGTGTCATGTGTGTCGTGTTCTCAAAATATGTGTTTGTTGCATCATGTGAACCATGTGCATCACGTGTTTTGTCAAAATAAGTGCCTGCTGCACACGCGTCAAAACCGCTTATGATAAAAGAGATGCTCACGTTCACAAAATACATGTAAGACACTCACTTAACAGTAAACTCTGATTACACATGAGATTAAGCGAGTATCTGGCAGACGTGAGTGTCTCTTTTATCATAAACCCTTTAGACGCGTCTGCAGCAGGCACTTATTTTGACAAGACACGTGATGCATATAGGATCTCTCGATGCACAGAACACATATTTTGAAATTACGAACCACACACATGACGGGCTACGTACATGTTGTGACGAACTTCGCATCGAGCCCCCTCGAAGAAAGAAGTTGCCAGCTGCCACTGTATTCTCTACACGTGTGCATTATTTCTCAGTAAACGCACACCTACAGTATGAAGTGGTTCCAGGTCTGTCGACCCCATTACAGGTCCATATTACTACGCCAAGTTGAACTAAAATAGCAGAATAATTTAAAGGTGCAGTGTGTAATTTTTAGAAGGATCTCTTGACAGAAATGCAATATAATATACAAAACTATATTATCAAAGGTGTACTTAAGACCTTTCATAATGAACCGTTATGTGTTTATTACCTTAGAATGAGATGTTTTTATCTACATACACAGAGGGTCCCCTTACATGGAAGTCGCCATTTTGGGCCGCCATGTTTCTACAGAAGCCCTTAACGGACAATTTTTTTACTAAGTTGTCTCCGATGATGACCTGTTTGTCCTGTGGTGGCTACAGTAGCTTCTCTATGCGTTTCAAAAGCCAGAGGTGAGCAGTGAACTGAGCCGTTGGTTGCAATTCACAACCTCCCCACTAGATGCCCCTAAAATTTACACACTGCACCTTTAATTTCAATAAATAAAGCATAAACATGTGAATTCATGTTAGCTAATGCATTTACTAATGTTAACAAATACAACATTATTGTAAAGTGCTACTAATATTTTTAAGATTTACAATGGCAAAATAAGAGTCTCTCAGGATATCTCAACTGCACAGGTACCAAATAATAGCAGTAGTTTTACTTTGCCCTCGACTCTTATGTGCACAGGCACATCAAACAGGGTTTCAGTGGGTCTTGATCTTGTAACCTCCCAATAATGGAGTAATTTTACACACTTCTGCAGCTGCTGGACGGCGTGTTACAGAAAGCCCAGAACAGCTGTAATGTTGCTTAATGTGTCAATATGGGATTGTGCACCAACATGGCCATCTGCTGCCTCTTCTCCAGTGCAATGCTGGAAAAGATAAACTGTCTGCTGCACCAGAAGTGAAGTTATGGCATTTTGAATGTTATCGCTCGGGTGAGAGGATGCCAATGAAGACTTGTCAACAGTTTTTTTGCTGTAAGATGCCGCGCTAGCAGATTGGTATTTTCTCAGCGTGCTAGAGAAATCATTAGTGGACATTACAGTAAGTATGTTCTAGATGCAGTAATCTGTCTATACTGAATGCATCAGAGCTGCAATGTGTTCACAAGGGCAGTAAGCAAGTTTTATTGATGAGTTTAGCAATAGAGGAATAATATTTGTCCAACTTGCATTAATATTTAGGCATTAAGGAGATGGTTTTGGTTTTAACGGTACCTATTGACTTCCATAGTAGGAAAAAACTATTCTATTGAAGTGAATGGGTACCGTCAACTGTATGCTTACCATCATTTATAAAAATATATTTTTTTGTTTAACAGAATTAAGAAACTCGTAGATGTTTAGAAAAACATCAAGGAGAATAAATGATGGGATTTTCGGGGTGAACTATCCCTTTAATAGGTTTTAACTTATTGTAATAGCATTGATAGTATTGTAAAGATGGGTCATTTGGCAGTGTGGTGTGCTGTAAACTTAAACCCACATTCAACTTTTATTCAAATTAATATTTTTTGTTTTGCAGTAGTTTCTTTTCACTGGAGATTTTAAAAAGTCAGTTGAGAAAATCAGCCCATTAATACCAATTAGGTTGTATAGATATAATTGCCTATGACTGGAGCACACATCACAAAAATATAATTTAATGAGTATACATATTTTTGTCTTATTTTAAATAGTAAAACTTTCTAAAACTCCATGATGCAAGATTGCATTAAGACTCACGGGAATGTCTCTTAATTTATGTGAATAAATAAAGGCATATATTTGTTTTAAACCTCATGAAACTTTTAGATTTATGCATTTTTCCTTTTGGGTAAGAAAAAAATATTTGATTCATGATATGAGCTCTGAATCTATTTATACTAGCGTATATAGTTTTGTTAAAAGATGCCAAAGAATTCATTGTAATAATTTGTTAAATTATTCTCTGATATCTACACAGAAGATTTGTGGTTTTATTAAGTGCAAAAATGATCCAGAGTCAGTTTTACATGTCCATTTACAACCCTAGGATTTACCTTTAGTATGAAATGGTCTATTATTACCTTATTTGAAAGGGTCATGAATAATAATGTTGAGCTCTGCTCTGATTGGCTGTTTCTCCTTCAGTAGCTCTGTGTGTGTGTAAACAGATCTTATGTTTGAGTCTGTATCAGATTTTGAGGAATAATCAATTGTTTGGAGATTGTTAATAAACGTTTCTGATTGATACGTTTTTTTTTTTTTCAGTATGGACCTACAAAACGTAACTGTAACGTCAATAGTAGAACTTCAGACTAAACATTAGCATAAAGCATTAACTAGCATAAAGCAGTAATGCAGCAGTCGCAATTTTGTTTTTAGCATCTTAACAACATTGTGATTAATTTAATGTGTAATTTAATGTTGGGGTGTAACGTCACAGTCGGTGTTATTTTGAGATTGGTCTGTTTTCCAGTGGTCTTTTGCATGCACAAGGTTTACACAAGAAGACGGAAACAATTGTGTTTGATGCTCACAATATGTCATTACCATGTACACAACTCTTATTATTCATTTATGCAAAGATAAATAGTGTTTTTTTATTCTATGGCACCTTTTAGCAATTTAGAGCTTGTTAGAGATATTTAGATACTTTAGTGGAAGTCATATCATATCAGGACATGTAAGAACTGTCATACAAATAGTATATTTTCTCCTAATATGTATTGCCTTAATTTAGTTAGTGGATAAAGTGTATAGTGAGTGAATGAGTGATGCCAGTGATTTTGAACACATTTCCTTAAATGCTTTAAATGTTGCTCATGTACAATTAACAAGAACATCTTGGTTCTGAAGACTACATCAATACTGTATCAACCACAGTAGATATACAGATAAAGATTAGATGTTTCAAACAAACAGATCCAATTACATCTCTTGACAGTACGAGCGGTCCTTCACATTGATTTGGAAACCAAATCAGAAAATGTGTGCAGCGTGAACCACAGACGCTCAATAACTATCATCTTAATGGCATACTGTACCATGTAACGTTTGGGTTTTTTATCAACCAGTGGAGCTCCACCATCCACATATAATCTACTAGACAGGTTTATTTTATCCTGGGTTGCTTTGAGAGTCTTGAAATCTGATTATAGCGTTTGGATTCCTTCCATCGGTTAGGTGGGATTATGCTGCCGGACCACATGCATGGTGTAAAACCTTTGGTTTTTACTGTAGCTCCAAAAGCTTTGTACCGAAGTAAGCTGTTCACTTCTGTACTCTTAAACTGAGACCTGCTAGGTGGAAGAAAAGGCTTTGATTGAATGGAAATCTCTTTAGGTGACCAGAACACCTTCTGTAGCTATTAGAAAATTATAAACTATTTTTTATATCAGTGTGGTGCCTGTAGCTCAGCTGGTAGAGGGTTGCATTAGCACCAAAAAGGTCATGGGTTCGAATCTTAAGAAACACACATAATACAAAAATGTAAAGTCGTGAGTGTCTGCCAAAAAAGGTAGACAGCATCTTGGAAATGAATATGAATGTTTGTTAATATTTGATTTGTCTGCACTAAGCCATTAATTGTTTGTGTTGTCGGTGGTTCTTAAAAGCAAACAGTTTTTTCTCTTAAGTTTTTCTTATTGCGGTGTTATCTAAATATACAACTGCTCATTCAAACATTGCATAGACAGTGTAGCTAGGAAACCAGTGGTACTCTGTGTCCGGATTTTATGTTGGCAATCAGCTGGATACATATTCATGTCTATGTAAATCACTGTAGGCAGAGGAGCACTTTAATGTGATGTGATTAAGAATGTCCAGTTCATAATCATCTAACTGTGATCAGGCCAATGAACACACAACTAGAGAGAGAGAGAGAGAGAGAGAGAGAGAGAGAGAGAGAGAGAGAGAGAGAGAGAATTTCACCCCTGGAGATATACTCCGTGTACTGCGGAGAGTGAACTGTAATTATTACCGGGTTTAAAACCACTAAAGCAGCCTATTGTTTACTAATGAGATCCAATTTATAACCGTTTCGGTAAACACTTCTTCACAGGGTAGCTTACTGTAAAGAACTGAGGTTATGAGTCATTCAGGATTGAATGTCTTTTAATTTCCAATTCAGTGCCTAAATTGGAATTGAATTTGGGTAGGAAGCTGCCTGCTGGAACAGATAGAGGTTTCTGGGAATAATTTTCATAATCATAAATTGGAAATAAGCATATGATTTATAGCAGAAACAATTCTTCTGTTGTGGGACTGTATTGAATGTATTTGAAGAACACCGCATTGCAGTCTTAAATTCAGATTCAGCATTGTGTGTTGTGGTTAATTCAATTTATATTTGAACGCATTAAGGATCATGCACAAGCACAAACTATCATTTTGGAGATAAGCAACGACTGTCGGGAATTACTGAAGACACATAGTGGATAATTAACGAATTAAAGATGTGGTCTAGTTATTATTGCATATGCAGTTCTAGGAGTTTCCTTTTCAGACCCACAATTTATAAGGGGAGATTTGTAAATTATTCATGCAATGCGATTTATTAATGTTTGTGTATGTGATATTACTGGTATTTGCACCATTATTTAAAAAAGCGTGTTTTTTGCGCTTGAAATTGTAGTTGATAGGAGAATGCTTGGCAGAAATCAGAGAGTGTGTGGTAGGCAGATTATTTTTTTATTAGGTAACAGTTTTTTGAAATGCCAGAGAAACATATGTTTCAAAAATATTGTTTGCCAAGCCATGTTATTTTTATTTGCTGGAGGAAGTAAAATAGGAATCACTAGGAGAAGTCCCACAATAGCAGGTGTTTCAAGTATTCTTGTAAACCTTCATTTTTGCCCTCCAGTTCTTTTCAGTGTACATTGGCTTTGTTAGCTGGGAAGTCTGTGGTGCTGAACTCAAGCGCATCAGGTGTTAGTAGATCACCTGCACCTCATCAGCTCTGCTTATTTGCGACCCTGAACTAATTTGCCAGCCTTTTAAGCCAGGGATGCACAGCATGATTTTTGCACTCCTATGAGATCATTACCTTATCACACTGTGCGACTTGGATCGTTTAAACTTGGATACGACAAGCATGTGGACTGTATGATGATGACATCTACTGAACCGGAGGCTTCGACGGCTGTGTCACACGTCACCAACATACGCTAGTGGTAAACAAATACCAGTACGTAGGTCGTAGCAGCTAACACACTCTGCGTTGATTATATTAAATTTCTGACACTGTCAGAAAACTATTGTAGGCTATCTTTGGACGCAAGACTGGGAAAACGTCCATCTTTAAACTTCTCTCACTGTATGGCATAGGACCACAGATGAATAGCCACGATCACAGAAATCCCCACGATTGTTTCACGATAATAATCTTTCGTTTGGGACAGCCAAAAATCATCCAGTGTATTCTGGGCTTTAGTAGATTGCGTTGGTCATTATGGAAATCAGCTGTTGCGTCTGTGCATTTATTATTTAATTTGCGCCTTTTTAGTAAATTACCTGCAGATATTAAACTCATAAACGCTTTTGGAATTGCGCTCTCGCGCCAATTTGCCCCGTTTAGTAAATCTGGCCCTAAGTTTTTTTTAACTTTGCCATTACTCAAACATTAAGAATTACATGGCATGAAATTGAAATTTTGGTAAGACTTTATAATAAGGTTGTATTTGTTAACATTAATCAATGCAGTGTTTCTCAAACTTTTCAGCATCCCTTCACTCCCCCCAAAGAAAATTCATGACATAAAAATGAAAATCTGAAATGTATCATTTGAATTTAACAAAATATATTAAATGATACAATATAGTTCAGTTAGTAGCCTTATTTATCTGAGGTTTAATTACAAAAATGTATGATAAATTAATGTAGTTTATAAAATGCCACCAAATTGAGCCCCCCCCCCCCCCCAGTTTGACAGGTTTCTCACGGGTCATGATATTTCTTGGAATATCATGGAATTTTAACAAGTCTATTCCAGACACTGAAAGTCAGGGAATTTTATAAATAGATTTAATAGTCATGACCAGAATTTTATGAATAGTCATGAAATATCAGGGATTTTGTTTGTTGCTTTAAATCTTAGTTCAAAATATAATCTGCTTATTGACATAAGGAATGTAATTTCAGGGTCCAAGCCTCGCTGATTTCAATCTAAACAGCCATTTATATGCATTGTTTGTTCATTTGACACTTTTAAGCACATTTTTCATAAACTTATAGTGTACACAACATTATCAGACTTATGGCATCTCAGACATAGGTCATGAAAATTCAGCATTTAGTCGGTGAAAGTCAGGGAAATGTCAGGGAATTTGACATTTGGCTTAGAGTGGGAAACCTGGTTTTGAGTTCATGAATGCATTAGCTAGCATGAACTTACAATGAACAGTACTTCCACAGCATTTATTCATCTTATTTCAAGATATTCATTTAAAGCATTTAAAAATATAGTTTCAAAATAGTAAACTTGGCAGGGAACTACTGTAATCTGAACAATTGTATTCTGTCATTGGCATTATGCAAAGTTGTGTAGTCTTTGTTATGCAGTGTTGAGGAAACAGAAACCAAATAGTTTGTAGTGGATCTCTAATGAATCAAAAGTAAGTAAGGGCTGTCGTGTAAGCGTTGTAAAATCTAATGCTCGGCAAGGTGTGCATACTTCAATCATTCGCACCACTGTTAGACATTAGTGTCTCCTGAGGTCCAGCGTTCAGCTGTCTGTCTCTCACCTATTAACACATGAAGCACATTTGACCTTCAGAGATACTTGAACATTTGTTTCACTGCTGAGCGCCAGAAGAACTGTTGACACACAGTAAGATTTCATCCAAGTAATGGAAGTAGCATTGCTTTAATCATTTAGTCTTTTAATAATTAGATGTAAAAAAAACTTTACACATTACAATTGTTTAACCAAAACTCAAGGCAAATCGTGATATTGTCATGAAATATTTGATTGATTTATTCATGTTCATGGACACCGTTTTCTGCTTTTTTTGTGTCAATGGCCCTATTTTAACGATCTGAAATGCAAGTGCGAAGTGCAAAGCACAAATTGCTATTTTCCCGGCGTGAGAAATAACTCTTGCGCCAGGCGCAAATCAATAAGGGGTTGGTCTGAAGTAGGTTCATTATTCATAGGTGTGGTTTGGGCGTAACGTCAAATAAACCAATCAGAACGTCATCCAACATTCCCTTTAAACGCAAGGGCGCAAGTTCCATGGCGGGTTGCTATTATTATGACGGATTTACCAGGCGCACGCCAGGAGCGGTTCACAGCCGAGGAGACCGACGTTCTTGTTAGAGCAGTCAAAGACAGAGAAGTTGTTTTGTATGGGGATAGGAGAAACCCACCCAAATCAGCGTAGGTTAAACAGGCGTGAGAGGAAATAGCCACAACTGTCTCATCAGCTGGCATCTCCAGGACTTTGCGCCGCAAGCGCTACAATGATGTCAGGAGACGGGGAAATCCCAAGCTTGCCAGCATAAATCGGCCATGCCGTGTAACGGGAGGTGGATCTGCCTCTACAAAGGACCTGATGCCAGCAGAGGACATCGCTGCATCCACCCTCACCGCTGAAAGTGTTGAAGGGTTTGGGGGCTTTGAATTCGGCACCCAAGAAACCCCAAAGTACACTTACAAATCAAGTTCACATACATTAAGGTTTCTTATGAAAACATTTTAATTATTATTTGCATGATAATTTTTTAACGCAGCCACACAATAAATAAAAACTATCAGCATAATGCTCACCACTATGATTCCCCTTATCTCATTTGTTAATATTTTTTATTGTAAAAATTTTTGATTTGCAAAAATAACTGTTGCATCTGTGTAGATTAGATAAGCAAAGTGTGTGCGAGTTGTGCACGCTATACATTATGGTCAAGCATGCGCCCTTAAAATAGCATAATGAACAACGCGCCACTGACTTTAGACTAGTTTTTTTTGGTCAGTGGCGCAATTGTTTTTTGAAACTGCTAAATAGCATCAGGGATGGTTTGCACCGGAACACGCCTCCTTTTTTTGCGCTGAACTGCCCAGGGAGCGCAAGTTCATTCCCTAGTCTGTGGAGGGAAAAACCCGTTGTGCGCCGGTGCAAAATATGAATGATACACTGATGTCACTGACAAAGTCAATTGCGCTGGGTCGCTTGGGGTTCGGGTTATAACAACTTTGTTACATATCAGACATCCTAACCACCAATCCCATGTGAAAATTAAGAATTAAGAGGATTTGAAGTGAAAGTATTTGATGAACGTATATTATGTGCTGAAAACATTCAGTTAGTATTCATTATCTCATTTTTGACAGAGGTGGCATGTAGCGGCTTTTGCATTTGAGATCTTCAAGTCTTTGTCACCTTTATATAGTCTAACCTTTATCCATGTTGAAGTTTCTTTATGGGCTTATAAAGTCCAACAAGGATCATTTTAAGAACATTTATTTTTAAGAGTTTCATATTTAATAAGCAGTAATAAAAAAACAACATGTGCAGTGAAGTAAATAGCAATGTCTCCTGTTCTTTTTTTTTAATTCTCCTTGATGTCTTGGGAGAAATTATTGAGAAATAGAAGTGATTATGTTAGAAAGTTTGCTTTTTACTTTAGATTTAAAGCATAGTTTTGTTTAGATTTGCAGCTTTGTCTTTGCTCATTAAACCAATGTATTGTCATAATGGATACACACACATACACACACCCATACACAAATGTTGTTGCATCATGCCAAGACTTCAGGCAGTGATGATTTTTTAATTATGCTCCATTAGAAAGAGACATTCAGTCTTTGTTTGTTTTATCATAGGAAGTTTGTTTCAAGGGCAAATTCTTGCGCCTTAGTGAAAATATGAGTATTTTCCGTTGATGTTGAAAGAAACTTCAGCAAGCTTGAACTGGATTAGTAAACATTCAATTATTTATATTGTTTGTCTTTTGAGGTTGGAACATTTTGGACATAATCATTGTTTATTTCAATATACCATGACATACCAGCTGATACCATCATTCTTCATTTCCATGAATGGCATAAGGTTTTGATTAGAAATGTTGTTTTTTTACACAAGGCAAAGATTCCTTTCTATACTAGAGAGAAGTGCAGTACAAATCATGTTATTTGCATAATACATGCATGTTTTTGGACAACTTTAAAGTAGCGTTTCTAAAGGACCAGACTAAAACTTCACATTGTCATCTGTTAGTTTGGAAACTGTCAGTGTTTTCTGGAGCCAGGGACATTGCCAAGGGTACAGTGGCCCCATCCTTGATTATATTGCAGCGGTGACAGACAGCTTTATGGCCCTCCTGACAGATTCGGCCATAGTTTTGTGGGGTGCGTTTGGAGCGTTCGGCCTCCCATATCATGCGAGTGGCAATCAAAGTGGCTGAGAAACGCCCTTTGCGGCTGTTTCTGATCAGACTTCAATATGAAAATAAACTCTTTTGCCAGACTGCAGTTACACTTGCTGAAATATTGGATGAAAGGAAGGGCATTTGAGTTCATTGTAAAGACTATTTGAGGTTCATGGTGGTGTTGTGAGGTCATGTTTTAGGGAAAATCATCAAACTTTGATGTTCTGGAAGGAATGTTACATGATTTTATACAAAAACATTTCATACATCACAGAATGAGCTGTTGGTCTGGTGTGGTCTGGTGTCTATGTGATGAAAGTTTATTGCTTACTTTAAGGGGCCCTTTCATGTTTTTCCACCCCAGACTTTGTGTGCTTTTTAGGTCATCACAAAAAAAATGTAAATTTATGGGAAATAATCATTTTTGCATGTAGTTTAACAATGAATGAAACAATGCATTCTTAACTAATATTGTAAGTGGCCATGCAGGCATTACAGAATAAAGTTTTAAGTTTTATTTCTAAAAGCTGACATGCAATTTTTTATATTTTATAGATTTTATATATATATTATTTTTCAAATTCAGTTCATTTGAGAAATTTGGATTTCCACAGTAAAATTTCACAATTCTTTGATTTTTCTTTGCTGATTGTTTTACACATACAGTAACATTAATGACTGTAGACCAGTTGCAATGTAAAAATGATGTTTTATTTATATATCATATATCATTTATTATTTGCCTTAGAGTGAATATTTCAGTCGTCTTCTCATTTACTTCATCTAATGTACATGGTTTACTGCTGAAGAAGTTTGTGACCTCTTTACAGTTTACCATGGCATGACAGCTTGTGTGAGTGATTTACACAGTTTGTTGAGCCGTGTTGGCGGAGGCAGGCATATTTTGTGTAATAGCTTTAGCATTACGTCAGTGTTTGCAATTGTTTAAGAATGTGAGCGTGCAATATCAGATACGGAGCACAAAAATTACTTTGACATTTCCTTGGGAAAAAATGAAATCCTTATAGTAATGAATGGCCATTTCATGAACGTGATTGACAGATGCATTGTAGATAGCAGCGGTCAAGTCTTGAGTTACTGTCTTTTTAAAAGAGCCCTACGTCAATGAATATGTCAGAACAGATCGCTCTCTTTAAAGCCAACAGCTTTTTGAAAACCAACTTCCTTTTCTTAATTTAATAGAGGCATTTTTGAAACTTTGCTCATTAAATGTGATTGCCCTCGATGTTAAATTCAGAAAGTTTCCGGGCTTTTCAAAGCTATAAAGTCCATGCAAATCACAGATTATTGCAGCAGTCTTGATTTCTACAGGGTGTGTTGATTACAGTATTGCAAAAGGCTACGGGTGTTTGTGCACTGATTTTGTTTTTGCATCTAGATATTTGTTTAGCATTCATAGCACTGAAAAATAGATAAGCAAAGATGCTCAATAGCCTTACATAGTTTGTGGTGATACCCAGTGCAGCTTTATAAATGCAAATTAAAGATAATGTAAAGAATCAAAGGTGGACACAAAAAATATCCCTCTCATTTAATAGATGTATATGGTGTTTGCATCTACAGAAACACCTGTATGTGGGTGTGTATGCCGCAGCCATTGCATGTGAAGTCAGCGGCCAAATGTAAGCAATTATGAAAATGGCTGATGTATTGCCAAAAACACAAATATTGCAGGCCAAAATAACAGACAAACAAGACTGAATGAGTGAATGTTGGTTTGGTAGTAGTTTTATCTACAATATTGGAAGGAGAGGAAGGGGCTAAAGAGAGACCTGGAGTTGCCAAGTGTTTTGTTGGACAGGAACGTGTCACCCCATACAGGCAGTTTACAGTGTGTACACACTAAAGCCTATTACTAATAAAAATAACCCTTGAAGTCTGTTTATCCGACTCTGAGCTTTGAATATTCGGGGTGTCACACACAAGCTTCACTGGTTACAAGGCAGACACAAAACAAGTAGTGAGTTCGTTGTTGAGACTCAGACATAGGGCTAGTTTTGTCAATTTGTACATTTATGTTTCTAACTGTAAATTTAATGTTGAAAGTTTATGCATACTTACTAGCTAAACATTTTGTTATTTTGGGTGCTCCTGGTGTTTAGAGGAAATGCCAAAGTTGAATATTGTGTAGGGGTGAGTGGGGCACAAACTAACGCGCAGAGGCGATTCTAGGGTCTATGGGGGCCCCAAGCAGAAAATTCCCTGTGTGCAATAAGTGTGCAAAACTTCTATACAATGTCCTTTGCTTAACCCACTATTCTACAGTGCAACAGTTATTGCGAAAGATACATATATACAAGTGTAATCTTCATCATACCTAACATTATTAACATGTTTGGATGCATAAATGGCATAACATGTTTGGAAATAATGACAGCAGAGAAATATTTTCTACATTATACAATGATAGCAATGATTATTAACTTATTTTTAAAAGAATATTTTAAGAAACCAGTCATTTTATGACTGCTATACTAAATAATCTCAGTAAAGTTACTGCTAACTGTTATGTAAGTTAGTGTCCTAGAGTTAAATATTAGTAAACTTAATATTAATTTCATATCTGAAAATACAGAACAGTATAACACACACATCTGTTGATTTTCTCAGCAACAATGCAATTCTATAGACTTGACAAGAGGTTTTCCAGAGATTTGTTTGATAATGTTTGAGACCTGACAGGGTGAGGATGTAGTTTGTCTTACCTCCTTTAATGAACTCATCATCTCTCATTTCTTCTTCCCTTTCCCTGCTTTGCACAAAACATTTCTGATGTCCATCTACAGAAGCCAATAATGATCGAGTCAAAATAGGATTTGCATTGTTATTTAGAAACTTCCTTTAGTCTCGTCATGTTTTCATAAGCTAACTCACTCGCGTGGCGTCTTTTGAATGCGGTTGTGTGCGAATGAACGCAAAGACGCGCGCGGACATGAATATGTGCGTGTACGCGTCATTGCGACTGGTTGGTAACTACATTGCATATAGATCCGTTTTTGCCGCGATTGTCTTTGTAAAGGATTGCACTAGTTAACTGCTGAAATTTAAACTTGAGATTTACACCGGGGCACACAAGATTTACACTTGGGCACGTGCCTGACTGGAGCTGGACCGGACACATTAAACCACATGTGGGTACGAGGCTGCTCACTTTAGGGCCTTTTTGCAGTTAAATTGTTTTTAAATCATTTGAGTGTTAGCATTTGTAAGCCTTTCAAACACGTGCAAATGATAAACTTTTCCTATTTAAATTTGCGTATTAATCTGGCAATCGCAAGCCAAACCGTGGGTCGTGATCCGTACGGATCAACTGCGACAGCACGACTGAATGATACAACGTCACCCATTCGCTACGTTCATTTTCGAAACTGGCAAGTTATCCACCTGGGTTGGATTTTGACTGGGCTAAGTCAATGTCAATCAACATTCCATCCAATCGGAATTTTGATATGCAGTCATGTTGAGTATCTATGTTCATCTACCGGGTGTAGCTGGCCATCCGAGAAACAAACTCGGGGGCCCTCTAGTGGCTCGGGGCTCCAAGCAGTTGCCTGCCTTGCCTGTTGACAAGGTGCGCCTCTGCTAACGCGGGGTTAATTGTAACACAGCTACTTTACATATTAATACAGGGCCAAGCAATATGTGTAATCCTACTGTCAGAAGATGATATCTTTGTGAAAAGTTTGTGTTTTGGTTAAGATATTGAACAAAGAGTAATTTGGAGACATGAAAGTACATTTCTTCATCTTATGTTTTTTTATTATTTCTTTATTATTTTTAATTATTTTTAACCCTCTGTTTGTTACAATATGCACCTATAGGGTAACGTTTGCACTCCTGTCACTTTCAGTGTAATTGTTTGATAGCAGTAGATCACACAAACAAACTTTAAGGGCTCTATCTTATACCCGGCGCAATGCGGCGCAATGCAGCGCAATGCGCGACGCAAGTGTCTTTTGCTAGTTTCCACCCTGCGCAATTATCATTTTCACGTTTAGCGCCACGTTGATTAAATAGCAAATGCATTTGAGCCCAATTTTGTGCCCATGGGCGATCTGGTCTGAAAACGAGGTGTGTTCAGGCGCATTCTTGGCGCGTTGCTATTTTGAGGCAACTAAAATAGACTACGCCATTGACCAACAAAAACCTGCTCTAAAGTCTAAAGTCAATGGCGCAATATGTTTTTGTTATTTAATGAGCGCATTAGTAATATGCGCCTATAAACGGGAGGACAACGCGGGTTTGCTTATCACATACATGAATGCGCAGCAGCACAAAAAGCTTTTAAATATGAAAGATTAAAGGATTGAATGTAAACGATTATTATTGAGTCTCTTGGACATAAATGAGTACCAATTATGAGACGTTAGAAGGCGCAAAGAGCTGCTTCACCTGTAGCCTGGTAAGTAAATTAATGCTTTGCTTTAAACAAATGCATCTGTTTTTAAATGTTTTTTTTTAAATGCTACCTCATGGATTTATCGTATATGATGACTCTGTGGATATGGTGAGATGAGAAACATCTTTAAGTAAACCTTAAAAAAAAAACTCCAAGTGCTGAAACGTGCGAGAGCCGTTTGTAAATTCTTTATCTCCTGTTTGTTACAAATAAAGTATTTTTAGAGTACAAACCTTTTCTTACATACTTGTAAATTATTTTTTGATGATATTGGATAGCCATACATTTAAAGCAATTAAAAGCCTGCTTTTTCACTTCCATGACTAAAAGAAAACGGGTTTTAAAGGTTTTAATAAAAAATAAAAATTTCAATACAAGTGAAAAACAACACAATTATTTAACATTAATCTTAAACTGGTGGCCTTCTTCCTCCGCTTAGTTTTTCAGTTTACAAAGTTCGTCATCTAAATAGGGATTAGACATAGCGCCAGCGCAACAGGCTTTTAAAGGGGATGAGAGCTGAGACTCTCATTGGTTTATTGCACGTTACGCCCAAAATACTCCCATTACTCATAAAAAAAGGACCAACCCTTTTCGACCATGCACTCGGTGCACAAACCATTTTTCCCGTCGTTAAATAGGCAAAAGTGGATTCGGACACGCCCATTTAGATGTTGCGCTGTGCGCTTTAGACAATGCGCTTAGATCGTTAAAATAGGGCCCTATGGGTTAATTTCTAACAGAGATGTGTGTGTTGATTGTGTAAAAAAATATTAATTTAACAAACAAAAAGCATTGGTTTGTGCCCCGCTCTCCCCTATTTGACAATTTGGGATGGTGCACCTTTAAACCGTTCTGCTTGCATTTTGCTTTTTTTAAATAATTTGACTTTCACAAGTCTTGTGTTTACCAATAAAAGGAATAAATCGCAGTTAATTTTTTTAGTTTCATTTAAATGGATAAGTCATTAATCAGGAATTGATTCTGTGTCTTTTTGCTCAAAAGTAAATCTTGTGATTTCAGGACTTTCAGACAAGATTTGTTAATGTTCCCGTTTCCCAATCCCATGTGTGTGTTCTGATATTGCATGTGGCCTCATGTCGAGTATCATAACTGGGATTGTCAGTGTGAGGAGGGATTTGATGGAAAGCCAGTCCTGTGGGATCACTCGAGAGAAATGTTAGAAACCTTTTAAAACGGCAGTACCTTAAGACATATGCTATCATTCACAAAAATCAATACATTCTAATGGCTGGCTAATTTAAATCTTGCAAAGTCAATAGCTAATATCTGAGGCCCACCGGGGGTTACATGAGATGGGAGAATGGCATGTGCATGACGACTTGTATCATTTGTCCGACATGAGGCCGTCGAGAGACTCACATGGCGTTGAGCATAACATGGTGTACTAGAGTTACAGTATCTTCTAGAACATGACAGGGTTCGTTTAGCACTGATATACATAGAGTTTGTGTGCGGTAGATGGATGCTAAACATTTTTGGACTGCTTAATTGGTAGAGAAATCAGTTTTCATATGAGATCTTATTACGAAAATTAACCATGGGTTTGCTTCAGTGGCCAAAGTTCACTTACTGTATGGGAATTTTAGATCAGATATAGGATTTGTAGTAAATACCACAGTTAACACTAATTTATCATTGTCTTATTTTTACCATATTTCAACTATGCTCTTTTTGTACTTTAAAAATGATGGGTTGTTTTCAAAAAGGGATGAACACTAAAAAGGATTCATTGAATTTGCTATTTTTTTAAGCTAAGTGGTTGCTAAGTAAGTTATCTAAATTTAGTTGAAGTTACTCAATTGTTTTTAGTTACTTTATCAAATTGAGTTGATCTGAGTAAAAATTAGCTAACTTCAGCAATGCTACTATTATCTAATTATGTTAGCTCTACTCAAATTAGAAATATAAGTTATTATGGTACATTCACATGGGGCATGTGTCTGAAGCGTGGCCAACAGCCAATCACAGTGGCCACAACAAGCTTCTCTAAGTTATTTGCATAAGGCGATCTGATTTGGCAACGGCAGTGACGCAACACAGATGGATCTACAATATAGTTCGCCAATGCATGACGTCACCCATTTGAAGTACATGAGAAGCGTGCGTTTACACCAACAGTGTTTGAGGCGTCAAAATTGCGTCTACCGCGCAAGCATTTGACGCGCGTCAGAGGCGAAATCCGTTTCTTGTGGGAGGGGCAAGTGCTATGCGGTTGTCTGTTTGCAAGATGGCTGATGTTGATTGTGCATTTATCGACAGAGTTACCGGTTTGTATTTGGTCACCTTACTATAGGGGGAAAATAAACGGTGCAGGTCGATAAACGTCACGTGACTCAAAAGTGAAGTGTGTATTTACAACTTACCAGGTTGCCCAATGTCCTCACTGACACTCTTCCAAGCGAGGTCCTTTTTATTACTATCTCTGTAGAAATAAGAACTTGTGTCGTATAGCTCCAGGTGATTGCTTACCGCAATATCAAGCGTTCCTTCATGTTGAATGAGTGACTCCGGGCGGGGCTGCTGCCGCAGCAGCAAGCAGGCTTCTGATTGGTTAATGCGGCGCGAAATTCCGCTAAAGTAAAAAAAATTCAACTTGGGTGTCAAACACAAAATGCACAAAGGGCACCATTTGCGCGTATCGCGCCAGATACTCAATTCGCGTGAATGAGGTGGAATCGCGTCTACTGTGCCGCGCCAAATGCCTCATTCGCGCCGCGAGACCTCCAGACACGCGTCAACGTGTCTTCACATTGACTTAACATTGAAATCACTCGCGCTTAACGCCTCTACCACAGCTGGTGTAAACGCAGCATAATTACTCCCTGTGTGAATGTACCCTTACACTACAGCAACAACACACATTAGCAAGCTAATCATAACTAACACAATTGAACCAGAAGCTGATTATGAGATAAACATTAACACTTACAGTGTGATGCTTTCTGAGATACAACATGTCAATGAGACTATTCTCTATGAGACTATTCTCATCCTAAGCAAATGCTTTACTATAAATTACTTTATAGTAATTGTACAAATGCTTTACTATAAATATTTTATTATAAATGCTTATTACACGGCTCTCTGGAATGCTTGATTCTGATTGGTCAGTTGAGACATTTGCAGGTTCGTTCTTTTCGAATAATAACCGCTCCAAAATAATAACGCATAGCCGGTTCTACTTTTACGAGTAAGATCGCTCCGCGCCAATAAAGATTACTGTTTGTTTGGCGCCATCTTGTGACAAACACTGGACAACCACGACAAGACACAGAGAGCTTACTGAGACTGAACTTGACAAAATAGAGCATGACAGCTACGAAGCCAACACACAAAAAATACAGAATGGGCATTAAAACTTCTCAAAGACTGGCTAAAAGAGAAAGAAATGGAGACAGACAAGTATGAAGCAGAGGATCTTAATAAGGTATTACGATCATTTTATGCATCTGTGCAAAGTTTCGCGGAAGGATAAAAATGTTAATTTAAAACAAATATGCCAATAAAATGTTTCAAATTCATATTCATGTCCAGTTTTTTTTCTTATGTGACAAGTAGCCGTGTAATAAGCGGGATAATGTAGAGTCAGCCGGTAGTTATCGGGAAATAAGCCCCTTCAGTGTGATACAAGACCCTCCGCTTCGCGTCGGGTCCTGATCACACTGTCGGGGCTTATTTCCCGATAACTACCGGCTGCCTCTACATTATCCCTTACATAAAATAAATCTTTATTTTAATATTAAATCTCATTATTCAGTCTCATGCAAAGCATGCTGGGAACTGGTAATTCTCATCCAGTTTTAGCAATATTGCTTTAATACAACACAAATTCTGCTTATAGTCCCAACTTAAATGAGTCAGGATAATTTTTTTTTTCAGTGAACCCAACCTGTTCAGTTGTAACTTAACCTATTCTGGTGGTTTCAACCCAAAATGCTGGGTTGTTTTTGTAGGGTCAAAAAAACTTTTGTTAATTTAACCCAAAGCCTGGGTTGTCGCTTTTTGACCCAAAGTTGGGTTGAAAATAACCCAGCATTTTTTTTAAGAGTAATTAAATGCTAAATGATCAAAAATATGGTAACTGCAGTTAGTAAAACTGTTTTACTATAGTAAACGCATATTTAATAAAAGTTTGAAATACTTTACATTTCATAAAAAAATAATTTTTACTTTAATTTTTTTAAGTAACTCCGTTTATGGTGAAGAAGTCCAGAATGATTTCTTCTTTTTGATAGTTTGTTAGGCATCTTTCTGTGCTGCTTCTTCAAACATTTGAATCGCTGAGCAAATGGAAACTCACAAAAAGCATTTCCTGGCGTAACCCCCTTGGCATTTGTGGGTCAGCGCGTGAGATATCTCTGTTACTCTACTGGATCTTATTCCAAAGGTCTTTGAAGGCCTGCCATTCTGCATATCAACACATGTCTCCACTTAAAACATGCACACTTTCGAGATGGGCCGTGTAATTTCTCCTGATAGGAATTTTAATTTTGTCCTCACTGAAATGTGCAAAAAACACTCTGGGGTCTGCATGCTGAATATTAAATGCACAACTATCAGACGAGTAATGAAGATCCCTGCGGTATTCTGAAGATCCCAGTGAAGTGGCCGGACAAAAAGAGGAAACAAGAAAGGAATGCGTCCTTTATTTTTACCCATCTTCCACCTCACCTCTTGTGCCGCTGTGCCCACAGCAGGCAAAGGCTAACTATGTACGCAATCTCTATTGCCTCACTCCCGAGGTCAGGGCCATCTGGATACAAGTCACTTTGAAAAAGGGAGCATTTCTTAACTGAGATTGCTCTCGGGGAGGTTGGACTACAAAAGAAAGGTGTGTTTGGTTCCCTGAAGGTGTCATTAGATTGTGCCAAAAGCAGAGCGTGGATCTCTCTCCATAGATGCCTCAGAACATACATCATTTAAAAGCAACCTCAGGCTAACCTCCATTGCACCGTCCCAATGCGAGCTTCCTCTGCACCTGATCAGGTTCAAGTGCTGAATCTTAGTTACATCTGTCTCTTATACCCTGAAGTCAGAGTTTGGTCCAGAGGAGATAGCTGTTCAGAAAACTAATAGCTTGCTCGATTGAGGCTTTTAAAGACGTTTCTTTTTTACTTTAGCTTATGTAGTTATCTTTTTTGTAGTATAATCTTGCCAACATTTGTTGGTTTAACAGAGGCCAGCTGTGAGTGAGAGCTGTGAAGGAAGTAAACCCCAAACCCCACTACTGACAAAAAATAGTGGTCATGGCCAATAGCCTCCTTGAACCCACTCCAATGCCGGACCAATCGGCAATCGGTTCGCAATGCTCAAACTAGTCAAGGCAGGTTCGAATAGTAATGGTTACATTGGCTCTTATGGCAAATTGCTTGTAATGTTCACTACTGCAGTTAACATAACATGTTGACAGTTAATCAGATGTGAGAAATATTCAAGTCAATTTTATTTATATAGCGTTTTTTGCTATTGTTTAATTGTTTCAAAGCAGCTTAACATCAATAAAAGCAGAAGAAAACACAAAAAAATCGGTGGACAACAAAAGTTGCAGAGTACAGTGGCTAAGATTAAACCGCACTAGCGAGCAGAGTAATAATGTAACAAAAAAAAAAAACTCCTAGGAGAAAAAAAACTAAATAAAACATTTAAAATGTATTTTGTGTGTGTGTGTGTGTGTGTGTGTGTGTGTGTGTGTGTGTGTGTGTGTGTGTGTGTGTGTATATGTATATATATATATCACGTTGCAGGAAGGCCAGTGGATCAGTGGTGGGGACCGAGACAGAGAAAGAGAAACAAAATCCTATTAGCCATGTAATGCAAGTGGCATACAGTATAGTGGTTAAATATCTGTTAGGTTCTGGACAAGCTTTCTATTGCGGCATAAGTATATTTATAAGATGAGTTATGTGTATGCTTTGTTAAAGAGAAATGTCTTTAGTTTAGATTTAAAGTTATTGTGTCTGATTCTTTTTTTTTTTGGCAAATCATTCCAGAGCTTAAGGGCTAAGTAGGAAAATGATCTACCACATTTAGATACTTTTGATATTCTAGTGATAATTAAGTGACCAGAATTTTGCGACACAGTGTACCCGATGGATTTTATTCTGATAGTAGTTCTCTAAGATACGAAAGTGCTAGGCCATTTAAGGTCATACTTATTGAAAAATATTTAAATTCAGCCCAGTGGCGAAGCCAGAAATGTTTAAGTGGGTGGGCCTTTATAAAACAGGGTGGGCAAAGCATCGAATGTACATAAACTGGAGGCGTGCACAACAAAGCTTTCACGCCAGTGGTGGGCGTATGTTTTTTTCCCAATGGAAGCATGGCGTTTTTCAAAACAGCCAGCAGCTGTCCATTTATTGAAAAAGCTCAGCTCGTCAATGTAAGTTCTCACACGGCCATTTAATCACAGTGGACGAAGGGCGGGACAAATATCACAACAACCAACCGGCTCACAGCTCAAGTATCACAGCAACCAAAGCGCTAGGCTGAAAAAACAGCTGGTATTTGGCGTCCTCCAGGCGTTTTCAGCCGCGTTTAAAAACGTTTGTGTGCACGCAGCCAAAATTATAAAACAACTTATAAATAACCAACAGTAGCTTGTCTACAGTATATGGGCAGGTTGGGGCTGTGCCTGTTTTATACAGTCTATGGGCAGTGCCACACCAAATTATTAATCCACTTGAAAACACAGAACTCAATATAAACTGAATTAGTAAAGGAATTAGTTTTTACGTTATTTACGTTACGTGAACATAGTTCCGAACAATGATTTGTCATTCCTCGTCAGCAAAATGCATGACGTGAAAGCGTCATAGGATACGACAGATTCAACAGGTAACGTTAGTGATTTGATTTTACTAAAGAACTCGTTTGAGAGATTGTTATTTAATGAGAAAATGGCCATCAAACAACATGGCGCAATACAAAATCGCATGTGTTGTCATTTAAGTGTACATTTTATTCCAACAACAGTAAATCATACAGCCTATGACACAACACAGAGTCTGCCCCCTTAAATAGTTGACTGGAGTAATACTCCTGACTATAAACTGTAAATAGTAATGACACCACTATAAACATTACGAAAATGTCTGAACTCACCTTTAGATGTCCTACTGTATTAGTCTGAGACGGGGCTTCTGGTTAAAGACGGAGAAAGTCTCGATCATAATAACAAAGTCCAATATCTTTGATCATAATATGTCCCTTCGCGCAAAGAAAAGCAGAAATACATTTCTCAGACGAGCATTTATCATCGATGAGCGTAACGTTATATGTTTTTTATACAGTATGTGGTGAAGAACAGTCTTTCAACACAGCATGAAGTCATTATCAAAGTAATAAGTGCTCGTTTCATTTTGACGACGTTTGAAAAGATGTCCTCAGTAATCAAACATTTCCATGAGTGATGTATAGTCTCTGTCTCCAAAAGTAAACAGACAACAGCAGATGTCATCGTGGAAAGGCTGTTAAACGCGATGATTTGCGACTCGCTATTTTCAAATTCAGTTCAATTGCGCGTAGGCGGAACTAACAATGACTGACAAATCATATTCAACTTTCATGTTGACAAGCGTGTGCACTAATAGGGTAAAAGAAAACTGCGAAACTGCTTGAACATGCAAACATGCACTTATATTTTATATTTTAATTATATGTATAATTTTATTACATACATGAAATTATATTGTGATAAGACGTCTATTCGTAGTACTATTATTTATTTTTGTTAAATTATTTACACATTTGTCTGGAAAATGGCCTTCTGATTGGATGGGCCACAACTCAAAGTGGGCGGGCCCAGGCCCGGCCAGGCCCACCTGTAGCTTCACCACTGATTCAGCCTTACATTATGTTTATATCTGTGCTTGGGTTACACATTGTTTTCTTTTATGGACTATGGACCCCCTAAATTAGCCTTGGCCATTCCCTGGCCACCCCATTTATATAATTATCATTCCGCCACTGTTTGCAAACCCCTGGTTGTTTCGCAAGGAAATTGCAAGGAGTTTGTAAATTGATGAAAAACAATGAATTAATTGCAATTTAAAAAAACTATTTTAAAATAACTATGTAAAATACTCCTGATAAAAACGTACAAAAATATACACTAGTCAACATTTGAAGTCGATCAAAATCATTTATAAAAGTTTTTATAAAACCAATATCTAATCTGCATTATTGTCTTTAGGGCAAATTTGATGAATGTTTTTGATCCACTCTAAATGTTGACTAGTATATTTAACCCTTATAAGTCCCTTGGGGTCAATCTTACAAAATGCATCAAAAACTACAAAAAAATCTACTATTTGAAATAATATTTATTTTTAATGTCCTTTGTAATGTTTATATATACATAAATTCAAAAAATGTATCACCAAAGTAGCGATGTAAGCAGTGGGCCACATCCAGTAAAATGAATGGGTCTCTATAGGCCTCTGCTGGTCGAAATGATTTATTTCCTAAACTGTAATTCTTTAATATTTTTTCTAAACACCAGATGGCCAAATTCAACACATAACATCTAGATCAATATCTAAAAACAATTTAAATCAAATTTAGATCATAATTTATGAGAATTTTTTTACAACAATTTGATATTTTACAGGCAAGCTAATGGTGTAATTGAGGAATTGAGTGGTAAACAGGTACAAAAGTACTTCATATCTCCCAACAGCATTAATTTATAGATGGGAAGTAAACAAAAAATGATATATTATTTGTATTGTTAAAAATGTATATATTTTTTGTAATCACTCTTTTAATTTCTGGGGTCATTTTTACGCCCATGAAACTCTAACTTATATAGGGAAATAGGGGCTTATGAGGGTTAAAAAAAGGTAAACATGTAAACAATGAAGTGTTGAAATATTTATGTTAAATCTCAAGGTATGTCAAGGTACCAAAGGGACTCAGCCTAAACAATAACACTATGGTTGTGTGGCCGTTTCAAATGTGTATTGATTCTTCCAACATTTCTACTTTTGTTTTACAAGAGCGTATTGGTTTAAAGAGACACGGGTGAGTAAATTATATTATCATGTTTTGCAAAACGATTCTTTTATAAGACATTAGATTAGTTAGATAAATGTTATTCAGAACAGAACATTCAAAGTCCAGCTTTTCTCAAAAACCATCTTATAGCTAGACGGCTGATGCGAGAGATGATTTGCCAGATTTACTCTTCTTATTAGTATTGATCTTGTTTTATGAAGCCGGGCTTTCTATTATGGTTCCTGCTCCTGCTTTCCAGTAGACACGCCGAGCTTTCACTCAACCGTCATGATGAGTCTCTTCATCATAAAAGCATATTAGTCGCATCTCGATCTGTGAACTACTGTAGAAGATGTGATTGAAAAAAGGCAAGTTGCTCATGGGGCTGTAATATAATTCAGTATTAATAGTCTGACTCGAAGGCTTAACGAAGACAAATAGCTGGGTTTTGAGGGCCAGCGTATCCTCTGCTTTAAGTATCCCCTGACTTATTTCACTATTGTCTCTGGTTGTAGCTGCTGGTCTTGATGTGTCACACCTAACAAGAGGCGCTGTAAATTTAGCCTGTCAATACATGTCAGGCCTCATTTATCAGACCCTCCGCTCTGATGCTTTTTCCTTTCTCACCTTCTTTATTCCTTGTTTTCTAACTGTCCTTCCTCCTATGCTTTTAGCACTGAGAGTTTTGACTTTGCCTCTGGTTTTGCCTTATCTCCAATCAGATTTCCTCTTAGGAAGGTGATGGGAATGCTAATCCCGGATCCAGCCAAGGGGTTTGTGTGTGTCTGTGTGTGTTTGTTTGTGAGTTTGCAGTAGTGGTTTCCAACTCTTACAGAAGAGAGAAGCCCCTCCCATGATGACAATTTCTGTGTGAATGTCTCCAATTACTAGAATTTTTACACATGGCTTTCACGTGCGAATAAAGCATGTAAACTCAAAATGTTCAAGTGTCCAACTACGCGCGAATAGCGCATTTTTGCCGCCTTTACCGCAGCTGGTGTGAATGCACCATAAGGTTATAATCTCACAAAATTACACTGACTTTTGGATCATAATGCAATAATATTTTTGTTTAGTGGGAATATGTGGCGCTTAGTTTTGCCCCCTTCCTGATTTTTTTATTTTTGCAGTCTTCCCCCTAAAACACAGCAGCAAATCCACCTCTGAAAAACCAAAAGAAGGCCTTGGAGTGGCCTAGTTAAAGTCCTGACCTCAATCCTATCCTAAAAAGGTTCATGCTCAAAAACCCTCCAATGTGTCTGAATTACAACAATTGTGCAAAGATAAGTGGACCAAAATTCCTCCACAGCGCTTTAACAGACTCATTGCAAGTTATCACAAACGCTTGATAGCAGTTGTTGTTGCTAAGGGTGGCCTAACCAGTTATTAGGTTTAGGGTGCAAACATTTTTTCACACAGGGCCATGTGGGTTTGGATTTTGTTTTCCCTTTAATAATAAAACCTTTATTTAAAAACTACATGTTTTGTTCAAGTGTGTTATCTTTAATAAATATTTAAATGTGTTTGGTGATCTGAAACATGTGCGACAAACATGAAAAAAAAAAAATCGGAAAGGGGCCAACACTTTTTTACACCACTGTAACAAAGAAAAACGTTTCCTTTGGTGACAGATGTTGATAGGTTTATGTAAAGCAGCCACCTCACTAGCTATTTGGTGAATTCACCATGCAGACTAATGACATCTGCCAGAGCGATTCAAGAAATCATATATACACTGCAAAAAATGATTTTCAAGAAAAAAAATCTTAGTCTTGTTTTCAGTAGAAATATCTTAACCCTTGTGTGGTGTTCGGGTCTGTGGGACCCGTTTTTAATGTTTACTAAAAGAAAAATTATGCAATTAATTATTGTTTCAACCTCAGATTCATTGGCCTTGGCTCATTTTCTATAAAGAACA
The DNA here is from genome assembly GCF_030506205.2 of Paramisgurnus dabryanus. Classification (NCBI taxonomy): domain Eukaryota; kingdom Metazoa; phylum Chordata; class Actinopteri; order Cypriniformes; family Cobitidae; genus Paramisgurnus; species Paramisgurnus dabryanus. The sequence continues at coordinate 2,099,746 of NC_133356.1, forward strand.
TAGAAATAAACAGCTTTATAATGACTGTACACTGTGTACCCCCCCTACACATTTATATTACATATGTGGTGTTCGGGTCCACTGGACCCGGGGTTAATAAGAGTGTAAAAATTGAATGTGCTATGTAACTTTACTCTGTTTTTCTTCTATCTGGGACTGATGTGAGTGCATGAGTGTGTTTTTATATATGTCTGTACATTATGTGATGGATGCATGTCAGAGTTTTGTCCTTCTGCACTTGCTGTAGCAGTGCAAGGATACAACATGTTATATATCAAGCATGAACACTTGTCTGCCCCCACTGTCCCAAACACTTTACCTTCTGTCTAACAGGAACCATTCTACATTTTACCATTATCTCCCTTACAAAAAATAACCATGGCTGTATTATAGTAAAATTGTAGTAATCATGGTAAATTGGTGTATTGATTACCATTTGTAAAACCATGGGTTTACCACAAAACCTATGGTGTGCGCGCGCACGTATGTGTGTGTGTATGAGTGCGGAGAGAGAGAAAGTAAATAGAGAAGTAGAAATAGAGAAAGTAAAAATTATATCCAAGCATTTTTATCATTTTAGGTTGTAGCTAATAGCAACACATTGTACTGCAGTGTGTGTGGACATAAGATGGAGAGGAACACACAGTATATGTCTATAAAAAACAAGAAATGCATATGCAACACAGCTACATGGTAAAAATTTGCTTCTTATGTGTTGTGTAGGCTGGCATGAACAGGTTATGTGTTCAATGTGGATGATATGTTATGATACGGCATCTTTCCAGATGGGGCTTGTGCTATGTAAACTGACACAAATGTGTACAATTTCAAACTTAGTTCAAAGAATTAAACATCAAAGTGATGAAAAACGTATTTGAGATGAAAAAGTGATAAATACTTATTTAAGATAAACAAGTTTTTCCCCAATATCTGGGGGAGAATAGAATTTTCTTCTCTTATTTCATATTATCACAAAAACGAATAGCACTTGAATCTATAAATAGTCCTCTACTAGTGGTAAATGACAAATATTAACCATATATTCTGTTTATTTTACTTGCAATAAGGCTAAAGTAAACATCTGTAAACAATTATACATAAATTTGTATGACTGCATTGTTTTAAGATACAAATAATGCAGTGGGTCCACTAGACCCACAAACATTGTCTAAGTAACAGAAATATGAACACCACACGAGGGTTAAAATTGTTAAATTAAGATGCTTTTGTTGATGAGCAAAATGACCCAAGAAAATAAGTCTAGTTTTTATACCAATAATATCAAATTTAAGTGATTTTGTGCATAAAACAAGCAAAAAAAATCTGCCAATGTGGTAAGCAAAAAATCTTGAACATTTTTCTTAAACACTTAATTCAAGAAAAAAATGCTTACCCCGTAAAATGCTTTTACGCACAAAATCACTTAAATTTTGATATTTTTGTTCTAAAAACTAGACTTATTTTTTGGGTCATTTTGATCATCAAGAAAAAGCATCTTTTTCTTGAAAATCATTTTTTGCAGTGTAGCAGTTTGCTCTCAAATCACTCTTGCAGTACTTTGATGTCATCTGCCTGTAGGTCTATGTGGTGCATCATTTTTATTTAAGTATTAAGTGCAAGAAAATCCTAAGGTTAAGGTTATAGTAAGTTATTTTTGTGTTTTCAAAGAATGATCACGTGACTTACACACATCAGGAGACCTGTAGATGCAAATTAACTGTTTCCTTTGCAATTTTGCTATATATTACTTTCTTCGATTGGCTAAAAAACCACCTCATGCAAACATAAAAACTTTTTGCGATAAATGGGAGTTTTTGCGAAATTGACGTGTTTCCATTCTAATATCAATTCACAATTTCAATTTGCGCAATATAAATCGTAATGAAAGCAGTGATGCAGTAAAATAACATTTTTTCACAAATAATCATGCAGTCCATGGTTCTTTGGAAAACATATATTTTTAAACTTTTTGTAGTCTAAGAACTTTTTAAATATAAAAAAAACCTTTTGTGAAAGAGCCGAAATTGATTCTTTGATGGCATTGTGTAGCACAGCACCTGAGTATAATTGAGTGTTACCTAATGCTATAGTACATTTCTAATATTGTAATTATGGTCAAACTTTTTTCTTCTAAAGATGTGAAACATGTAACTTAAAATGAAAGCTTGACTTGATAATTATAATGCAGTATCATATGATGAAGATGAATTTAGACTATTGCAAATCTTTCTCATGTGTGTCTGAAAAACCCTCACAAGACGACATGAATTTTAGCAGTGTGGGTGGCGTGGCCACATAGGCAGCGTGACGAATGAATCTGATCACTAGAAATGGTTTTGTGTCCCGAGTTCAATCTTTCTTTTGTTTGTTTTATTACTGGGTGGCAGGTTAAGAACCACTGGTTTACAGTGAGCAATTACGGCTAATCTTTCACAGAGAAGTAAAGGGAAGAGATTTGTCTTTTAAACGAGGCCACCTCAACTCCCTCAGACACTCGCTGACAGAGATAAGACGTAGCGGTTCACCGCATGCTCTCCAGACATGCGACATGATTTTTACTAAAAGATTGTTGGACTGGATCCCAGCTGAATTCATAACTACCGCAGGGGGAAAGCAAACTGATATGTTGTCCTCTGGCTGGAAAGATTGTACTACAAGTTGTCTTGTCAGGATGCTGCTAGGAAATGGATCCTGTTATTAACCCAGTTGCCGTCCTTTGTGTCTCCTCAGGGTTTGAAAGGAGATCCTGGACCTCAAGGCCCACCCGGTGTTAAAGGTGATAAAGTAAGTTTTCCAACAAGTTTGATTTACTGTTAAAAGCATCTATACACACTGTGTGCCTGTGATCTTTCAGTGTTTATTTCTGTGTACAATGAAAGCCACAGACACATTTTAGAAATTAAAACTCTTTGTAATTATTTTTCAATATTGCTCTGTGTTGAAATAATGGGTTGTTTAAATGTATTGTTTGGAAAAATATGGGCAAACCCAAAACAACCCAGCATAGCTTAACTTAAACCCAGCGGTTGGGTTTGTCGATATTTTACCTATCAATAAGTTGAAACATTTTTTAAGCATTTTTAGTGTGTTAATTATATAACCAGGGGTGCACAAAACAACGCAGGTGCGTGATTAAAATTAAAAAAATAAATGTGCACCAGACACTGCTCTGAAAGGCGATTTTGTGTAACGTTGCTGGAATATTGTTACATAGTTACCTAATTTACTGCAACATAAAGGGTCCGTGCATCATTAGTAAGATAATTATTACAAACTTATTACAAAATAATGTGTTGTTAGCATATTTTTAATGTTAATCAAAGCACAAACAAAGAAAATCATTATTTCCTTGTCTTGATTGGATTAATTATTATTAAAGTTACAAAAGTTATTCAATTGACACAGTAAAGACTGTGCAGTATTATCTGATTACTCTATTTAGTTTCTGTATTGTACCTTAAAAACTAGGCTACATACCAACCTGAACACATGCATGACCAGCACTGTTTATTTTATTTTTTGTCTGTTTTATTTTATTTATTTGTGCTATTGCTCATAATTTAATTCTTTTTTATAACTGACCATTTACTTGTCTTTACCAATATTGAAAATTGAATGAGTTGGTAGTGATGTAGTACTCGAGTCTCGAGGCAGATTTCTTCTTTTTCGGACTCGTCTCGGACTTGTTCCTTCGAAGACTCGGTCTTGGACCACAGTGAGAGGAGAAGGACTCGTAATTTCAGACCAAGTCCACGAGACCAGCGCATTTTTATGTTCATATAAAAAAACACACAACACATAACAATAAAAAATAAAATGCAATGTTGATGGGCATTATATGAAAATGAAACCCAATGGTGCAATGCAAAGATACTGCCATCAGAGCCGTTTATTTATAGAAAAACAGGCAGAAGATGATGCATGTGGTAGGGATTTTTTTTTATGATAGTAAAAGCATAGTCCATATTAAGACATTCACACTGCTCCTCTAAACAATTCCCAATCTAGATTAGTCTGTAGGCCTAACTGTTGATTATTAACTGGGGTGATATTAAATCATGAATATGAAAACTGATATTTTTATGGTCTTAGTATCGACTCTCGACTCAGACTTGCTTCCTCAAAGACTCGATCTTGACTCAGACTCGACTCAGTCTCGACCCTTAAAAGACTCGGTCTTGACTCGGACTCGGCATATGCGGTTTTGTCCCAATCACTAGTGAGCACCAAGCAACATCTCCAGGTGCTCTTTTGAGAACCAGGCCAAAAAGTTATGTGCACCCCTGTTTATAACCCATTACAGCTCAATGTTCATATATGAGATTATTAGACAGACATACAGTAACGGCTATGTGCAAAGTCCCCCATACTACGTCTTTTTTTTCAATTTTCCATATTGTAATGCAATGTGATATTTCATCAAAGCCAAGACAGGCTTTGTCACTAACTGTTTGACTTGTCATGGGTTGCAGAATGAAAGGTTTATTTATAGATTCTTACACAACAAGCTTGATTTACTAAAAACCTCAAAGAACCGTGACTGCTGATTGGACAAAGAAATATGTCTATATTGAATCATTGATCGTGTTGCTTATATTGCTTGTGCTGTGCAGTACATGTAGCCAATGCATCACTAAATCAACCACATGGAACGCTGATAGAATTTGTAAGATGGAAAGCCAATTTTGTTACTGCAAGTCAAATGAGCCATCTGACATATATATGGCAGGGAAAGCGCAATGTATGAAGACAAGCAAACAAGAAAATGTACTGGTATCGAGATTGTATGTAAATATTAAAGCAATGTTGTAGATTGAACATCAGATTGACAGCTTCTGTGGCATGCGCTTCAGTTTTACAGACAGAAATTTGACTCGCCCTTCGGTTTGTAAAAATAAACAAAAAATGGGTTTGCAATCGCAGTGGGAGTCTTACTTCAGTGATGTTTACATGGAGACCATTTGCTTCAATCAAAATGAAATCATTTTAATTTGCACATACTGTAGCATTTACATGAATGCTAAATAGAGCCAGCGGGTTTGATGTGCATGTTTATATTGCAAGCTTCAAATCGGATTTGAACTGTCAAAACCACCATGAACGATTAAAGATATCTGTCATGTAAACAAAACTTTGTGGATAGGTATGTCATGACCTTGATATCCTTGCTGAAATTTTGAATTACAACTTTGCGCAGTGTTAATAAGCCATTTTTCATCTCACTTGTCTCTTGTTCAAAGGATAGTTCAGCAAAAAAATTCAAATGCTGTCATCATTCAATTTTGTTTACTCTCCTGAATGATATTTTGAGGAACATTTGCAATCAGGCAGTTTTTAAGCACCATTGACTTTCATAGTAGAAAAAACAACAACTAAGGAATACAATAAAAGTCAATGGTGCTCCAAAACTGTTTTGTTACAATCATTGCTCAAAATATCTTCCTTAAAATTGGTCAGGTTTTCAACAAGTACAGGATGAGTAAATAATGACAATTTTGATTTTTGCATGAACATTTTTACTTTACTTTCACTTCATTTTTTCAACTATCCCTTTATGGGTCCGGTTTCCTGGACAGGGTTAAGATTAATCCAGGACTAGACCTTAGTTATGTTAAAACATTTAAGCAGTTTTCACAAACAAACCTTACAATGCAAAAATGGCTTAGTATTTTTTGTCTTGATTTAAGAATGATTGATTGAGCAAATGATCAAAAGAAAAAAGTCTAGTTTTTACACAATAAATATAAAATTGAAGCAAATTTTTACATAAAACAAGCTAAATGAGGTAATCAAAAAAAAAGTTATTTCTTAAATACTCAAGAAAAATTCAAGAAAAATAAGCTTGATTGTATACTGAATCTTTGTAAAGTGTTCTTTGAGATTGTTGAAAGGTTAATATTAATTAATATTATTATTTTTTTTTAAATTATACATTAATATTAATATTACCCTATTGCTTACCCCATTGGCAATTGTTTTGCTTTTATTATGCACGTATTCACTTAAATTATATAATTTTTGTCTAAAAATTATACTCTAAAGTCATTTTGCTTATCAAACACATCTTGATTTAAGAATTTATAGATGTTTTTACTAAAAACAAGACAAAACTACTAAGAAAGTCATTTTTTTGCAATCCTGGTAAGCATGTTAAGACAAAACAATAGCACTTATATATGTTAAAGGCGCTCTAAGCGAATCTGTGTGACGTCTCTTCTTGTTGACGTTTGAAGTGTTGTCAAACAAAATGGAGCATAGCTAACTCCTCCCCCTCCCTCTCCCCCTTGCCCCTCCCTCTTCCTTCTGTGCTTCCTCACGCGTACTAACCGCCCTAACCCCACCCTCAAATCCTTCTTGTCATTTATTGGCTGGAACATGTTTGTTATGTTTCGTGGTTGTAGGCTGCGCCACTTTGTTTTTGTTGCTATTTGTGGAGCCTGGGCTGTCTACAGAGACCGCATTTTTTACAGTGTGTTCAGGGGACAGGGAGCTTGCAGATAGCGAGAAAATGTTATGGCATAAAATGCGTAAATTCGCTTTAAGATGTCAGTACAAGGTGTTTTTAAATCAAAGGCGGGGTCCATGATCTCTGAAAGCCAATGTATTTGAAATCATCTAAACAAACACACCTCTACCCTAATAGAATCTGGATCTTCTTGTGATAGACTCGCCCCACACATACACAACCAAGGCACCAATGTTGTTTAGTAGACATGCTCCTTACTGCTGATTGGCTACAAGTGTGTTTTGGTTGTTGGCCCGCCTTCTTTTCCCAAGGTGTTTTTCAGAAATCGTGCATTCCGCCTAAAGTTCAAGTATTGCGCCCTTAGGTTAGCCTCACAGTTTTTTTTTTTTTGTTTTAAGTTATGTCTTTGGGCTATTTTGCCTTTATTAGATGTATGATAGAAGAGGAATGTAAAGGGTGGAGAGAGGGGTACAGGATCGGCAAAGGACCTCAAGCTGGGATTCGAAGTCAGGTTGCCAAAAGTGCATCTGCACCATATGTCGGCTCCACACACACACACACACACACACACACACACACACACACACACACACACACACACACACACACACACACACACACACACACACACACGCACGCACGCACGCACGCACGCACGCACACACACACACACACACACACACACACACACTTTGTGTTTTAATCTTATATGGGTGCATTACCTTGCACAGACTTCTATTACCAAAAAACTAATTTCCGATCAACAGCATGTCAGAGATGCCTAGGATGCATTGAAGTTCATTCAAAATTTTCCAGCTCCATGAATGTGGGATTCAAAACAGAAAAGATGTGACTTCAGTTAAGCGAATGTAAAACAGAGCTTTCTGTAAAATCTGATTCCCTGGCTTCTTACCACAGCAGGACTGCTTTTCAAACAATAGATCTGATGTTATTCTCTAATTAGCTGCCATATTACCCGATGTGTTTTTCGCTTCTTATCTGCTTTCTTTGTTTGCCTGTGCTTGTATGTAATTGTCAATGCGGCATTTTCTGGCCTTGAACTTCTAATGAGCTCCTCTGTGCTATACTGGAGAAAATAATCAGTTTCTACCGCTTATATCTCATCTCACTGGGTGGGAGAAAAGTCTGTAGTTTGAATTAAACCTGCCAGTCGGATAGACGTGTCATTCTCTTCAAACCTACAGCGAATCTTCAAACGTTAAATGTTCACCCCTTTATATTTCTGTAAAGTTTGATGGTTTTGTGGATTTAAATTCAATTTGTGGAAGGTTTGTTTTACTCAAAAGGTTCATTGACGCTTGTTTATTGAAACTTGATTCGAGGAGAACATATGCACACACACATGTCATATCATATTTGTTTCTTTCATTATCCTTCAGATAGTCTATTACGCTCCTTTAACATTATCACAACATTACTCATACAACTGCTCCAGTATCCTTTGTCAACATTATAGTTTATAAGCACTTAAGTGTGTTTTATCTTTAGGCAATCTCATGTTCCTCGAACCGTAAAGCAGGTCAGCTGTAGTTTTTCACAGTATATAAATAAGATCTATAGGTTTTGAATATGTTTTGAATACTTTTACTACATTATTTTAACAGTTCAACAATTTTCTCTCTTTGTACTGTAATTGCTCTTCTAAATTTGAGCGTCTTTTGCAGGGTGACCCTGGCACATCAGGTCTGGGGACTTTCTCGGTACGTATTTCACTCCACCATACAACAACGCTGTGAAACTGCATGAAACAACAGTTTTTACTTTGTTTTGAAAGGGAGACTCATAGGGCCTTTTTACAGGATCTGGATTATGGCACAATGTAGTACTGAGCTCACTTTTATAGAGAGTCTTTACTGAGGGATGAAATTACAGGATTGTGAAACTACTTTTGGCTGGCATCGATGTGAAAAGATGCTTAGACGTTATGGTGTTATGTTACTATCTGAATACAGTAAGAGAGGCCGTGGCATGCAGACGAAAAATAAAACCTATTGCCTGATATAAACCTACTATCCATGAAAACTTGCCCGAGTTCTTAAAATTAAACATGATGCCAAATTTGAATCTATTCAGTTGCTGGTCTTATTGTACATAAATCGTAAGTAAACATTATTCCTGGAAAAATGGTTTTGGTAATTTTTTATCAAATGTTGTAGCTTGCTCCTGCTGGCTTACAAAACCCCTCTTGTGCCCCCCTTACTGTGTTATCAGTTAATTATATTGAATGTTGCCTAGCTAGCAGTTTTTTTTCACTGTAACAAAGTCACATCACAGTGGGGTGTAAACTGTTACTTTCTAATGCAGCGTAAACAAAGCAGCACAATCAAAGGAAACAATGTATCACACTGAGGGGCGGTTTCCCAGACAGGGCCTAAGACTAGTCCCAGACTAACTTAAATGTTAGTGTTGTCTTGACCAAAAAAACAACTTGCTCTGTCATATCTTAAAATATGTGTTGTGTCTGAAGAAGCCTTCCAGAAAATGTTCTTCTTTAAATATATAAACAAACAATATATCAAATGAAAGAACAGACCCTCTGCTTTCAATAATAATAAAAAATAAATGTTTTATCTCACCTCTCAAATATGGGTAGGTTTCTTCAAAAACACAAATTCTTGAGCAAAAAGCTGAGATAATAAAATTTTTGTGAACGACTTTTAATAGAGATCAGATGCAGAGCGTCTTTAAAACATACACAGAGTTCTTTCTCTTTCACGTGAGGCGCTACTTCCGGGTTGTGTAAGTTGTGGAAGTGCGCCACCTGGTGGATAATAGTATTGCAGAAAGCCGAAAATTCTCGTCATTGGCAGGGAAGAGTTTTCTCTTTATTGACGAGATATTTCGTCAATGTCGGCGAAGGAGTTAACATACTACCTAACATATTCAATTTACTGAATAGATTTAAAGGTGCAGTGTGTACATTTTAGCGGAATCTAGTGGTGAGGTTGTAAATTGCAACCAACGGCTCAGTCCACTGCTCACCCCTCACTTTTGAAACACATAGAGAAGCTACGGAAGCCGCCAAAAGACAAACATGTCATCTTCGGTGACAATTTAATAAAAAAGTTTGTCCGTTAAGAGCTTCTGTAGAAACATGGTGGCACAAAATAGCGTCTTCCATGTAAGGGGATCCTCGGTGTATGTAGATAAAAATGTCTCATTATTTGGTAATAAACACATAACGGTTCATTATGAAAGGTCTTTATACACCCCTGATAATATAGTTTTGTACATTATTTTGAATTTCTGTCAAGAGATCTTTTTAAAAATTACACACTGCACCTTTAAACCTTATTTAGTTATTAGACTATTAATGCCTCTTGTCGGATGCTTAATTTAAAAATAATAATAATAAATAAACATTTTGTTTCATTCTGCCAACTTTCAACAACATTTCTGCCACATTTTTTTATTTGCATTTATTTACTAAAAATTTAAATGGGGAAAACATGGTCCAAATAACAAAAAAGATACAGCATTTTCCGATTTCGAATACTGCAGAGTATTAAAAAAAAATCAGAAATATACATTTTATTAAATAACTTTGTTACTCATGAAGTTTGCTTTTGCGAGTATATGTATATGTCTATGTAGACTTAAACAATATTTGGTGGGCCCCTAATAATACCACCAGGGACCATCAAATGGTCCAGGACCCCCTGTTTTAGAACAAAGATTCAGTCTCAAACACAACAACTTTTGAAATTGATGTTTATTGCCATTCGTTGGAGTGTAAACTATAGGGACGGAGCACAATACCTTCTGAAAATGTTACAAAAATCCTGTGCATCATTTTTCTCATAGGCACTTTTTTGAGTAAAAAAGATTTTTTGACTGTGGAAGTTAAATGGTGTTTTTTACATGAATTGAAAATGCATTAAAGGATCACAAAACAAGCAGAGAGGTGAAGTAAAGCCAAAAGAGTCCGACAGTATTACGCATAGATTGTGTTCTGCAGGTAGAGAGATACTGTAATTTGTTTGCACATGTTGATGATCACATCTTTCAGGTCATGTCAGATATAAAGATGGACATATGTTCATTGTGCGTGACAGTACAGTACTGCCTCCCAATGTAACTTAAACAGTTAACCAACCCCAGTGGATCTAGCAGGCCCTAATGGTTATTTACTCTTCTAATTTTACATTTATGAGGACATACCAGAGATTGAAAGCATGAGCCGTCAACAGGCTCGCCTGTCCTGTAGTCAACTTGTAAATCCTGTGTGGGTCACAGCATTTCAAACAGCGTTATTGGTTAGAAAACATCTTTGTTGAAAAACTACACTACAAGTTTTTTTTTTCACCATTTGCTAACACATCATGTATACCTGCCATCCTGAATGTTTGTTTTGAATTGTTTTTAGGATTTTTTGTGTGCTTTTATGGATGTTGGCATTCTAGACATCTGTCACTTATGTTTACGATTCCCAACATCACAGGCCACTGTTACATTGTGGCATTTTAGGAGGATTTAAAGTTCTCTGACTTTCACATAGCCAACACAAGAAGTGAAAGGCTATTTTTGCAGCTGTTTCTAAGATGTGTTAGTATTTTCAAAGATGCCGTTTGAAAGATGACACCTCACTGCCTTTTCCACAGGCTGGGAGAGAGAGAAGGAGATTAAGAGAGAGGTCATATGGTTTGTCTTTATACTGTGCCATGTACAGATGACCTTATTATTGTTCGGACTCTTCAATTATTGCTGAATTTAATTGCCACATCTTGATTAAACACTTCTAAACACTTCTCTTCTTTCTTATAGGCTGAAAACCAAGGTCAGAAGGGAGACCAGGTAAAAAGATTTACATTTAAAATTGCTGATACATTTATTCAGACTTAAATTGTAAAGTCTATAGTCTATAATTCACTCTTTCCTTGAACGACTGTTTAAAGTTTATTAAAAATTGATTACAACACGGCCAATTGTTCAGAATTGAGAATTTTATTAAGGCAACACTCTTCTTCTTTGTTTCTTTTCTTTAAAATCTAACTGCTTAACATACATGACTTCATTCAAACTTTGGGCACGTCTTGATTCTTTGTAGTGTATGTAGCCAAGGGAGTCCGGTTGTCAAAATCTGAAGCACTAAAACATTACCTACCTAGATTTTAGATATCATTTAGAGATGCACCGACATAAAATGTTTCCACTGTTACAATAGCCGGTTATTCAGACTGATATCGACCCATGCTGATGCTGATACCGATAGTTTGTTGGTTATATTAACTTACATTAAATAAATACTAAATATAAAATTTTCTGAATGATATTCATTAATATAATTTCATTTCATTTAATATTTCATGTTAATTTTTCTTTTCATGGTAATGCAATGCCACAACAACAATCCAACAAACACAGCAAAATACATTCCATGACAAGAAGAACAGGAGTAGGATGAAGAAAAAAAATCCTACCCTACCCCATTCTTATATTAAAAAAGTTACAAATTAGAAATTAGATGGCCTCACCGACATAACAAAAAATACCAACACCAAAAAACTTACTAAATAACCCTGACCAGATTTAATCTGCTTTCAATTTTAACAATTTAATTTTTTTATTTATTTATATTTTGTTTTTATTATAAATTCTGCTTACACAGCACTAAACAAACAAAAACAACAATAATTTAAGGATAACAATTCTGGCAACGAAAACGAATTCGAAACCATCGTTATTATTATAATTTTAACAATTTTCACATTCATCTTTATACAAATTAAGTATCTTCTGTTTATACTTACATTTAAATTGAGTAATATTTGAAGAGCATTTAAGGAAATCCCATCTTTTCACACCAGAAACTGAAACACATATTTGTTTGAGGGTCTTTCCTGCAAATGGTTGTCTAAAATCATTATTTCTTCTACTTGTCCCACTATTTGCTGTAAAAAAGTCTTGTAATCCATTCGGTAACAGGCAATATTTTGCTTTAAAAACAACAAATAAGGTTTGTAAAGCAACCAAGTCATTAAGTTTGAGGTGTCCCGACCTTAGAAGGTGTCCCGTCCTATTGTATGTTCTCTGGGTGCAACCCCATTAATTATTCTTATAGCACTTTTTTTGCCAAATAAATAGGGGCATTAAATTTGTGAAATAAGAATTAGCCCAGATTCCCAAACAATACATCAGATATGGTTAAAAATAAAAGAACAATATAGGATTCTCATTGTCTTATAATTTAACATAAACTTTACTTTACTCAAAACATCAATATTTTTACAAATTTTTTTCATAATATAAGCTATATATGACTTCAATTAAATTTTTTCATCAATGATATATCATCCGCAAAAAGAACAAAACCTAAAATCTTTGATTCTTCACAGAGATCATTAATATATAAAAGAAATAATTTAGGCCCCAGCACAGAGCCTTGAGGGACTCCACACTCTATTGTTTCCAACTTGGATTCATGGCCAATATACTCTATATATTGTTGTCTACTTTCCAAATAACTAATAATCCAATTTAATCCTACACCTCTGATTCCATATGTTTGTAATTTAGATATCAATATGCCACGATCAAGAGTATCAAAGGCCGTTTTGAGATCAGTAAAAACACCAACTATATGATTTTTACTCTCCATTTCTGTAGTAATGTCCTCTGTGATTTTCATCAAGGCCATACCTGTCGAACGTGTGCTTCAGAACCCAAATTGATTATCAACTATCAAAGAATGTTTTTCAAGAAAATAATCAAATTTCTTAATGTGCATCATGAGTCATTTAAAAATATGGGCCTGCTGCACACACGTCGAAAGGATTTATGATAAAAGAGATGCTCCCGTTTACAAAATACTCACGAGACACTCCCTTAACACTAAACTCTTGATTACACATGATATTAAGCCAGTATCTGGCAAACGTGTGCGTCTCTTTTATCATAAACCCTTTATTAGTCTTAATCCATCAGAAATGGTGGATGAGCATCTTTTCATAATGGTACAGTCTCTTTAAATGCCAACAGCAAAAGTTTATTGGCCATGGCGGGCTATACAGTAATGCTGTTTATATATATTTTGTTACTAAAATGTACCAAATATGTGTAATGAGTTTATAATGAAGTGTTTTGTGGAGCCTCTCTATTTATTTATGTATGCGTTTGTTTTGTACAGGGCCTGCAAGGTGTTCCTGGAGAAAAGGTAAGCACTTCAACTGCACTTGAATTGACAAAAATGCAGGCCATTACCTACACCTTTCCTTCATAATTGCACCTTCCCACTGGTGATTGTGCTGTAAATGTGCCATCTGAACATCTGTCTATCAGCACTTTACTAAACAGCTCGATAAAGTAGTCAAGGCAGAGCCAGCTGCTGTGCGGTCATATTCACATTTGTGTTGGTTCTGAATTGGATCATTTAGTTTGTGGGGAATAATGACCACGAACAGGTGGTAAACTAAAACATTGCGGCCGCTCTGCTTTATGCACTGAAATGCTTTCTCAGAACCACAATCTTGATTCTTTACCCATCATCCCCAGGGAGATGCTGGGTTGCCCGGTCAACCAGGAGCAGAAGGAAAGGAAGGCAAACGGGTGAGTGAACGGGAGCATGCCACTGCTTGTGTGGGCCGCACCCACGGTGTGTGTGTGTCTGTCTGTGTTTATGTGACCGACGCGACAGCAGGGGAAGTCTTTGAGAATAACGTGGAAACAGCTGGATAAAGGGAAAGTTTGGAGAGCTGTTTGTGGCCTGGTTTTATGCTAATTAACCCTCGTGTGGTGTTCATATTTCTGTTACTTAGACAATGTTTGTGGGTCTAGTGGACCCACTGCATTATTTGTATCTTAAAACAATGCAGTCATACAAATTTATGTATAATTGTTTACAGATGTTTACTTTAGCCTTATTGCAGTAAAATAAACAGAATATATGGTTAATATTTGTCATTTACCACTAGTAGAGGACTATTTATAGATTCAAGTGCTATTCGTTTTTGTGATAATATGAAATAAGAGAAGAAAATTCTATTCTCCCCCAGATATTGGGGAAAAACATGTTTATCTTAAATAAGTTTTTATCACTTTTTCATCTCAAATACGTTTTTCATCACTTTGATGTTTAATTCTTTGAACTAAGTTTGAAATTGTACACATATGTGTCAGTTTACACAGCACAATCCCCATCTGGAAAGATGCCGTATCAGAACATATCATCCACATTGAACACATAACCTGTTCATGTCAGCCTACACAACACATAAGAAGCAAATTTTTACCATGTAGCTGTGTTGCATATGCATTTCTTGTTTTTTAGAGACATATACTGTGTGTTCCTCTCCATCTTATGTCCACACACACTGCAGTAAAATGTGTTGCTATTGGCTACAACCTAAAATGATAAAAATGCTTGGATATAACTTTTACTTTCTCTATTTCTACTTCTCTATTTACTTTCTCTCTCTCCGCACTCATACGCACACACACACGTGCGCGCGCACACCATAGGTTTTGTGGTTAACGCATTGTTTTACAAATAGTAATCAATACACCAATTTACCATGATTACTACACTTTTACTATTATACAGCCATGGTTATTTTTTGTAAGGGAGATAATGGTAAAATGTAGAATGGTTCCTGTTAGACAGAAGGTAAAGTGTTTGGGACAGTGGGGGCAGACAAGTGTTCATGCTTGATATATAACATGTTGTATCCTTGCGCTGCTACAGCAAGTGCAGAAGGACAAAACTCTGACATGCATCCATCACATAATGTACAGACATATATAAAAACACACTCATGCACTCACATCAGTCCCAGATAAGAGAAAAACAGAGTGAAGTTACATAGCATATTCAATTTTTACACTCTTATTAACCCCGGGTCCAGTGGACCCGAACACTACATATGTAATATAAATGTGTAGGGGGGGTGTACAGTGTACAGTCATTATAAAGCTGTTTATTTCTATGTTCTTTATAGAAAATGAGCCAAGGCCAATGAATCTGAGGTTGAAACAATAATTAATTGCATAATTTTTCTTTTAGTAAACATTAAAAACGGGTCCCACAGACCCGAACACCACACAAGGGTTAAAAGGAATGTTCAATTGTTGGGTCAACTGTGGACTGACAAAGACATCAGAGGAGAAAGCGGTAAGGTGGTGATTTATGATTCGCCTGCAACATGGCCATTTTATCAATATTTGAAAAAAGAAAACACAAATAAGATAATAAGAATTAAGAGATGTAGTAGTGTTTACAAACATTATTGACAAGGAAAGCAGACACGTACTGATGTGTTTCTGGGAGGTTTTAGTTCATACCACATCATCTTCAAATAATGATTATGTCACTGACTTACATATGGTGAAAATGCATTTCCATTGCAGTTTTGCGAAATACACCTTTTCCGAATTGCCTGAAAAACCACCTCATGCCAGCGTAAAAACTTTTTTGCAATACATGGGAGTTTTTCGTTTAATTGACGTGTTGGTCACATTTTCAATTCGCAATGTCAATTTACCCGTTTTAAAGTGTAATGGAAACGCAGCTATGGACACAGTGTGAAATTTGTGGATACACAGACATTAAACGAAATATACAGCTTTCAGTCTTTTCCATGGCACTTACATTTCTAACAATCTGAACACCCCTACTTTCATGCAAAATCCTCCAAAATAAAAGTGTTGACTAACTTTCATATCAAATACTATTCAATCAGAATAATGACATATTGGTATCATATTTACATCTGAAACGGCATGTTTTATTTATTTAAGTTTTAATAAATTACTTGTTTAATTGTGTCATTAATGCATTTTGCACAACAACTGCATTTTCCTATAAAATTAATGTAATTTTAAATCCATAAAGAATATAAACAATGAAAATGACATAAGCTATAGCCAAGGGATTGAGTTTAATGTTCAATAATGATTTGAAAAAATATGTTTAGATAAAATTAAAAGAGGAACGCATTATTGCATCAAATTTGACCTCATATGTGAATATGAGTGATTCCGCGTCCCCGTGAACTCTGGCGAACTTTGGTGTGTACCAAGAAGATAAATCCAGAAATCTACTAATATAACTTCGAGACTGTCACATTTTAAACCATACATTTTCTACACAGAGGATGTTAACTGCACAATATTGTACTGTGGTTTGGAAATATTGTGAGCGTTTCTTACACGTTTTAATTCCTCAGATAGCAAAATGCAGCAGCAACAGCAAAGAGCCTGTGAGCGCGCTCAGACACTATGACGATTGCGAAAGAATAAAGTCATGTTACACTATCAAAACACTGTCAAAACGGCCAAAATCTCTCATATTAAACAGATTACAAGTGAAATAACAGATTAATGGACGCTTCTTTGATTTTGAGGTTCCATGCAAAAACCATTTGGCTCAAAAAAGCCAAGGGGGAATGTGTTTACCATCATTTCTCAAAATATCTTTTTTTGTGTTCATCAGAGAAAAGAAATTCATAGAGGGTGAAAACAAATTAAGACGACTTTTAATTTTTGGTTAAACTATTCTTTTAACAATAAAATTTATTACAAAATATTAATCTCATGTGTTCGTAGAGGAATGTTTGACACAAAATGAAGTTTAGTAAATAAGCCAAAATGTTCATTTTTCTGTGAACTATGCTTTTAAAACCACCGAGCAGCGATTAAATAAGGATGTTGTCGTTCTGCTCACAGCTTAAAAGCCTTATGTGATATTCAACTCCCTGCGACAAATTGCAGTTGTGTGTTACTCTTATTTGAATGACCTAAGCTGTTGAGCCATTCACTAGAGGCGCGCTAACACCTGTTAGCACAAATGTTATCTCAGCTCCTCAAGTGGTTAATGGTGCCGAATGCTGCACCGTCGCTTTTTTGTCTCCCTCGAACGTGATAAAAAGTATTAATAATGCATGGCACTGTGATGGAGGTGAACACTCAGGTCTGCCTCAGGGACTGTAAGCACAGCATTAAGCTCATTCAATAGAATGAATGAATATTTATTATCATCCGAAAGCGATTGTTCACCGGAGTGCTATCATGAAACTGTTGGGCAGTGATGGATTGAGTGATGTACCGTACCACAGACATCTGGGTGGTTGCTTTATCGGTGCCTGTTGGGAACACTTGAAATGGCGGTAAAATTCCCTGCTTGGATCCAAAAATATTAAAATAGAGTAAAATTCTGTAATGGAGTTTTTTGAAAGTTTATTGAAATACATTTCTTGAAGGTTTAAACAAAGGCTAAAGGGATATGATATTGTTTTACCTGTAAATGGTTATCTGGTGTATGTGATAAATCCTTCTTATTAGAAAAATGGTGTCTAAAGATTGCAGACAATTTTAAGATTGGGTAGATTGCATTGTATACCTATGGTTCATCAGTTCCTAGCAAGCATTTTTGCATTTAAAGGCAACTAATCCGTTCAAACACAGTCTAGGAGGGCTAAAACAAGGCAAAATTATGCTGTAAGTGAACATTTTATAGGTGTCTAACCATAGCCCAAAAGTAGATGAAGCCAGACACATTGTAATCCCTGTTGACTTTACTCACATGATGGAATATTAGACATCGCACAAATTATTTAGGGGAAAAGACATTCATTCAAGTTTATTTTGGCTAGAAGTGGATTACTCATGGCTGGTCTAAACAAAATCAAATCTACATAAATTGTTAAGTTAAAGTTACATAAAAAGTTATTATAAGTTATTATAAGTTGAAATAATGAGTAGGTTGAATTGACTTGCAAAACCAAGTTGTTTTAAGTTCATGCTGTATTTTTGTACAGTGCACTTTACCTAGTTAGAGAAATGATGGTTATTACTTTCTGGGTTGTCAGTAATGCGAGTAAATACATTTAGTCCATGGGCCCAGGCCAAAATTTTCACTAATCGGTACCACCCAAGGTGGCAAATTCTAGTTTGATTTTTGTTTTAAGTCCATATCTCTAGATGATATTTCAACATGATAACCTTTTGTAAGTGGTAGCTTTGTCACAGAAATCAGCCTTCAATGACACTAACTGTTGAGCCAAATAATTAAGTCATTTTACTTTATTTGAACAGAACATGTCATACAAAGAAAAACAAAATAATTCTACATTGTTCATGAACTTATTTGGTCATTGCAAACTGTTTCTGTTTATTCATCTTCGTCATCAGAGGTTTGTTGCAAAACAAGATAACTCCAATTTTTAACATTTTTGTCAAAACATGTTTATTATTATGTTATCATGTTATTATTTTGTTTTATGGTGCTACTTAGCTGTATTTTTTAAGTCATGAAGGTTTAAATCAAAACAAACCAACTGCAGTTGAAGTGATATTAATTGGAATTAGGGGTGTGACGGTCATTATATAACCGTGAGACCGACAGTTATAGTTGAACACCGTCATTAGAACTCTATAACCGCCAAAACCGTGTTATTAAAATATTTTTTTAAACATTTTTTATCATAAAGAATTTTTAAATAATAATTAAAAACAACTGTTAACAGTCTGTGTTACACGCGCCCCTCACGTTCTCACGCAGTGAAAAATACAGAGCTGAGCAGACACTGACAACGCGCTGACATACAGGACAGACCAGGTTACTTTTCGGTTACTTTTGAGATTAAACATATTAAACAAAGTCTCGCCTTTCAAATCATCTGTTCCTTCTAGTTAATTTATAGCATCAAATAAACATGAATGACCATGAGAACGAATGTTGTTTTAACCGCGGAAAGGCGTCAGTACACTCCGCTTTTCAAGTTCAAATCCTCCCATGCTAATCTACTAACTCTCTTCAACGCACATTCACTGCTAGTTGTCTTGCTGTTAATTTTAAAGAAACATAGAGCAAGTAGCCAATCAGTGTCTAGTTTATTCAAACGCCGGGTGAGCACTGTGCAGCGCGTCTGCGGAGAGCGTTTGCTGCGCGTGGCCATTGTGCTTTTACACCGGCTGCATTTAATAACAATCTCAAGTTCACATTACTTTCTTTTACCTGCATTTATGAGCAAAACCTCTTCAATACGCTTTTAATCCACATTGTTTTCGTGCTGTTCTGGTCCGTGTAATGACAGATATAGACACAAATACAGACATAAAAAGCCCAATGCACAAATCTGTTTCTCTGAAGATTATTAAAATAGATGATAGATAGAGGATTAATTTATGCTGGGCAGAGAGTGACAGCGCAGTCTTCTGGCAACAGTGTGTTTTTTTTAAATATTTCATTGCTTTCTGTTAAATTGTTCAAAGTTATTACTGTTTAAAACACACTTGGCATCACATTCATGATTTTATGGTAAAATGACGCTTTCCCCTCAATCCACGAGCATTTAAACGAGCAAAACGCCCCCCACCGACGGTTATGTGACGAACGGTCACATTTGACTCACGTCATAACCGTCATCACCAATTCTGAAACCGGCACACCCCTAATTGGAATGCACAACCAAAAAACGAGATTTCTGAAAAATTAAAAAACTGAGTTATCTCGTTTTGCAACGAAACTCTACATTTTCAACCAGTTTCATGACATCAGTATCCTCCTCCCTCTAATTGCTGCAGGGTTGTAGCTTGCACTTTTCTGTGCACTTAAATTTATTGGCTAGACAGGAACAGTCAGGAAGCTTGCAGGTCCGTGAACACTTGCAGGCCATAGGCTCCAGAACAGCCATTGGTGCTGGTGGTCACAGCATCCCGTCTAACATTAGCAAACCTGTACAAATAAGTGGGAGATATTTCTCATCCATTTCAGTGAGGTGTCCAAATGTCTAGAAATGAACTATGCATATTTATTCTATTTTATTATTAGTTAAAGGAAAATTTTATTATTGTATCCTGTAGAAAGGAGGCATGATCAGTATCAATCATCTGTATAATTCTCCTGCATTGTAAATGGGAAGTACAATCTCTACTGCTTCAATGCTTCTCTTCTTGGTTTTGGGAATGCAAGGCAAAGCTCTGGTCTCAGCAGGATGATCAGCAGAAGGCTTTGTTTGCACAGCAATTCCATTCACTCTATGTGATGTCCCTTCACCACTGATTGTCTCCTCTAGTCTCTCTATATTGTCCCATGCCAATGTTGTGAACAGACCAGGCTTGATGTTTCGTGGTAGTGGGATGGCACTTAGTTGGATAATATACAATTTTCATATACAGTACATACTACATACATATTTTTTCAAATTGCTAGGTCATGGATTCTCCCACCCTCATGGTTCTGATATCACCAGATTACAGACAGTCTTGTCTATCCATATCTGAAATTATATCCCCCCACACCAATATCTTTTGAGATAAGATTTACAAATATAACAATTTAAAAGATGCTTTCATTAATATGAAGCTTAATATAAAACTTATACAACCAATATCATGTCAAATGATGGCAGATCTGGACACCCCTGACTGTCCTGAAAAAATTAACATACAGCATGTATGGCTACCTCTTACATTAGACCTGCTGTGCAGATACTGTAGGACTATACTGTCAAAAATAATGATTGTCCCAAAAGATTAGTAAAGCTACTCATTTAAAATGGTTATCATGTTTCAAAGTACTTATATGGACTCTACAAACAAACTGGTACCAAACATATTTTGCCACCTTAGGTGGTACCACATTCTGGCTTGGCCCATGGACTAATTTTTATGTGTCTACACTTTAAGAAAGGATTTTTTGTGTTATGCTATTAACACATTTTGTGTCATTTTCTGTTGATTTTGTGTTAAAAGGTGCCAAAAAATAATAAATAAAATTGTTCTTTGATATTTACATAGAAGGTATGTAACTTTATAAAGTGCAGAAATTAAGCAGAAACGTTTTACGTGTCCATTTACAACCCTAGAATTTGTCCATTGAATGAAATGTATATTTTGCCCTATTTGGAAGGGTCATGAATAATAATGTTGAGCTCTGCTCTGATTGGCTCTGCTTTGCTCTGAGGCTCATGCCAGTAGCTCACATTAATAAACATTTTAATTAATTTAATGTGTAATTTAATGTTGGATCGTACATCTTGACTGTAACGTCACATTTGGTGTTATGTTGAGATTGGTCTGTTTTCCAGCGGTCTTTTACATGCACGAAGTTCACATAGTAATGAGGAAACAAACGTGTTTGAGGCTCATCATATGTTATTAACATGTACACAACTCTTATTATTCATCTATGCCTACATAAGTACAGTTTTATATTATATGGCACTATTAAAAGTAACACAAAATGTGTTGTTCCAATAAAAACACAGAGATGTGTGTATTCTGGGACAAAACATTTAGTGTCAGAACTAACACGGATTGTGTTGTTTTTAAAACATCAGAGTATATCATGAAAATGGTAAAAATAGTTTCTAAGATGTCATTAGGGTGGTACCATTTCAAAAAGTACATCTTGGCACCTGAAGAGTTTCATATTTGTATCTCAGAGTCTACCTGTGCTATGTAAATATTGTATATAGTCAAGGAAAAGTTGTGTCAATTGTGCAACAACAGAAGACGGAAACTGTCTTTAAACATTCAGCCGGCTTCTGTCCTTTGTTATGTGCATTTGAGGTTCTTCATTTTTTTGCACCCCTGCTAGATCGAATCATCTCACTTAGAAATGCTTTTAAGGCATAATGACCCTTAGGCTTCTTGTTTAACAGTTTTAATGAAACTAGCACAATGTTGTCATACCTTAACCTTCAGTGAGATTACGAGTCGGCTATAAGTGCATGACCTCTCTAGAAAAGTTCAGAACATAGTGTCAACGTTTCCCTACATGATTCACTTTAATTGGTTGGTGTTGGAGAAAAAAAAGCTGTTTAGAATCCAGAAGCTGTTTTGTGGTTGGCACCCAGCAAATTAATTAAAGTCTCTGCGTTCACAAGAAATTTAATTCCCACATTGGTTAGTTTACCATTAAACTGGATTTTTTTTCTGCGATAATTTAAATGAACGTCAAGTATGTTGAGATAATTTGGCTCCATGAATTTTTACTCTGAGTGAATAGAGATCTGCTAAGGTTTCGGGTTATATTTGGTGAGTCACATGCCATCGGGTAACTTGTATGGCAGGACTGCGGTGCTCTGCAGTCTTAGGTGCTATTTTGGGAGTAAAGGGACACAGGTCATTATTATCGGCCTTCAAGACCAGAAGGAACTTCCGCCGCCGAGAGTCTATCACCCAATTAGCAGCTCTGATTTTCAACACAGCCCTCGGTTGTTACCCGGCTGTCATCTTTCTAGAAGAGGATGTTTTGCAGCTAGCAAACTTTAAAGACGGTTTCTCATTAAATAATACTTAAGCTTAGTCGACAACATGTTAATTACCAAAGAATGGTAGTTTCCGTAGTCTAAAGGGTGGTGACAGTAGTGCATATTTGAGATAAATATGGTTAGGAAAGCAATTCAAATACACAGTATTTGTTACCACATACAGTACATAGTGATAACATATGATCTGTTAAATATATTGCTTGTAATTTTACTGCACAAGTTGTTGTTAATATTTCAAAAGAAAGGAGGTAACTTGAGCAGACTGTTGTTTTGAGTCATAAGTACATAAGCATGCGTGTCTGCATATCTTCATAAACTTCACTTCCTTTGTTATTGCCTTTCTCTAAAAAGAAATCAATTCATTTAACTCTTGGCCTTGAATGGCTCATAGTTATTGAAAGTGATCACATTACCTTCTCAGATGATTAAGCAAAGACAATATTTCCTATAATATATTCAGGAGGGGACTGAATCAATGCTAACGGAGGCAGGCCGGAAACCTTTCTCATAGATTTCTTTGTGTAGAGGTCAAAGATTGTCAGACCTCCTGCCATCCGTCTGATGAGGTTTACTTAATAAAGTCTGAATGTCAATAACACTAATAACTCAAGCATATAGCAATAAAATAATATCAAATTATTATGGAAAGTATCTGTGAGATGAGGGCTTGTGTTAATTATAAGATGGAAGATGAGATGAAAGAGAGTTTGTTCTGCTATGTGATCTCTGATTGATAAAGATCATAATTTGTATTGTATTGCTTTTCAGTACAAGCGTATCTTAACAAATGTCTGTGTTAAATATTCATACAATAGTCTAACATTAAATTGTCTTTTTTAAAGAGAATATAAGAAGAGCTCAGATGCAAAACTTGCTAAATGCATCTGGCCTGATTTCTTATTATTAGGTGGCATTTAGCGGCTTTTGCATCTAAACCAGCCCAGGTGAAAAAGTAGTACACTTCCATAGTGTACTTAAAGTGCTTTATTTTTGCACACTAATTTTGTACTTAATATACTAAAAATTCATCTTTAGTACTTCTTAAGATGTTCTTAAGATTATCTAAGTGTACTTATTTGTGCTATTTTAATACACAATGAATATGAACTAAAATGCACTTTTAAGATACTATCTCTGTATTAAAAAAGTATTTAGTTACCACTTGTATTAAACTTGAACTCAGCTTTCATACAAAGATGGGTTCAAGTTTACTACAATGGTACCTTAATAAATTTTTTAAATACATTTTTAGCACATTTTAGTTCATATTTATGGTGTCTCAAAATAGCACACTAAAGTACATTTAGATGATCTTAAGAACATCTTAAAAAGTACTAAATATGAATTTTTAGTATATTAAGTACAAAATTAGTGTGCGAAAATAAAGCACTTTAAGTACACTATGGAAGTGTACCACTTTTTTACCTGGGAGATGTGGCTGAACATAGCCCACAAAGGTGTCCAATCCGGCCCGCATGATGATTTATTATTAAATATTACATTTTTAAAAATCCTTTCAGGACGGACGTGGCAGTCACGTGTGTCTAGTTTAAATAGGAGATGTGGAAAGTTGCAAAGCACAACTTGTTTCATAGGTAGAGCGCAGACGGACCTCACGTGCACCCAAACATTCTGCCGTTTCCGCAGGCATGGCTCTTTGCGGCAGATGCAAAGAGAAGCGGCAGCCACACAGCGGTTTATGAAATGGGATGGCGACATGCAACAAACAGCAGTGGGTTCTAGTTTACAAACGGTTTCTTTTAAATGTTATGGCTGGTCAGGACTCAAACACAAACATCTAGAAATGAGAGTAGCAACTGCCCCAAAACTGGTGATGTTGATCCAGTGGTCGAAGAAATGTAAGGAAGCACAATTTAAAAGCATTGAAAGCATTAAGCATTATGCTATGTTTCTGACAAGATTTTAAAGGGTGCATTTGATAGACACTTTACTATTTCATGAACCCCCAGGAGAGGAGTCACCCAAAGAAGCAGAGGCATCATTTTATGAAATTACTTTACCTCAATTAAAAATGAAAAGCAAATAATGATGATTTATGGAAATGACATGATTTATGTTTGCCTTAAAAAAGTAAATTTAAAGTGGACATTTCACAAGACTTTTTTAAGATGTAAAATACATCTTTGGTGACCACAGAGTACGTATGTGCAGTTTTAGCTCAAAATAATAAATCTTACATATATATAATTTAATGCCCCCTTAAATGCAAATGAGCTGATGAAATGCAAACACTGATCGCAATGATAGTGGTTTTTTGAAATTTTGCCGTCAATTATTTTCTCTATTTTTTCACATGGTTGCTAGTTTTGGTTTACAAAAACTAAGTTACTGGGTTGTTTTTTTTTCACATTTTCTAGGTTGATGGAAGCACTGGGGACCCAATTATAGCACTTAAACATGGAAAAAGTCAGATTTTCATGATATGTCACCTTTAAGTAAACTTTAGTAAACTGTTTCAATAGCAATAGAGAGGCTAAAGTTATGAATCACCGCTTTAAAATGAATACCAAATGGCTTGATATAGTATTTAATGCATGTGTTCAAATAATGTGCATAAATGTTTATGAACTTTAAGACAGCACTGTCTGACAATAATGCTGTTTTACTAGCAGTGAGCCATGCAGGATATTTTTTACGGTTTGAATGTGAAACATTGCATTTGCTTTTATCCATTATGGATGCCACTGGCACAGCATGATGAGCAAAACCGGAGGACATTGGGACCATGTGACACGTTACAGGAGATCAAACAGGAAAGAGAGGTGCGCCGATGGTTAAAAAATGGATCTTTCTCCTTCCCAAAGGCAGAACACTGAAATATTAATCAGTGCTGGAAATGGTGTGAGAAGCTCTGCTGCTGGCTTCCTGAGCTACAGGAAAAGCACATGCACACATGCAAGCGGGCCAAGGCATCGCACTGGCAGTTTACATCACACGCTGTCAACTGGCAACTTCAGCTGATATGCATTTGTGTAATTAGAATAGAGTTGCACAATAGCTACTTCTGCTGCAGGTGCATGTGTGTGTGTGTGGCAGCGAGCGTGCATGCGCCTTTTTGGTCGGCATCCCTTTGTACGCTTAGGTAAACAAAGTGATAAAACTCTGAGACACCCACGGTAAATAGACGGTGTTATTCGGAGACAGAAAGCAACAGCCCACACTCGTGTATTGCAGCTCTTCCACCCCTAAGCCAAAACATACACCGTGCATGTACTCATCTAATGTTCTGCCAAGATCTTCCAGCGTTGAGAGATGACGTACTGTCATGTGTGGGTTTTAGCGTTGATGCGTTTACCTCACGCGCACACAATGGTGTTCACCGTTGGTTTGGTTTGTGGGATGCAGAATATTAATAAAAAGTTCAGCAAACCTGCTGGTGCCATGGATCTAGATGTTGAAGAACCAAGCAAATACTGGTCCATATTTTGAGCCATTTATTAAAAGAAAATGTGAATGATGCAGCTGGTTGTTTTATATACAGTAGTCAACACTTTGGAGTGATATGATTGATTGACAGACAGCGTGTGAATCCCACACCTCTGAAACAAAAATTGCACAATGCATTTTATATTGCACATTTTTTATATTCTTAGAAATAGCAGTGAGACAGCTGTGGATTTAAATATAGTCTGGGACGCACGCCTCTGCACAGGCACGTATTGGATGTGATGGCAGTGGGCAGAAATGACCTTACGTAGAGCTCCCTATTGCCGCCAGGTTGGATCAGCCGGCTGGTCAACGTGCCCCTCATTCTAACAAGCGTGTCACGGACGAGAGGAAGCGTGAGATGTCCATGATAATCAATAACCTGGTTGACCTTCTCCTCGTGGCTGCCACCTCCAGAAGGTCCAGATCTGCCAGGGTGACAACATTGGCTTCCTCTTTTTCCAAAAACTGTCTTTTCTTAGGATGATGGTCTGTCAGTTTACCACAAGAAAGACCAGATTGTGATCGTATTGCAATTCGGTGCTATATCAGTGCTCGATCCTACCATAGCCAGTACTTCTAGAGTTTCAAGGTTATCTCTGCATCACTGCTGTTGTTTTCTGGCTGTTTGGCGGGGTTACGTTGTCTGACCTCTAATGTTTCTTTAGCTTTACAGAAACTGTAGTTTTGACTTCTTCCCTATGCACAGAAAACACAACGGTGCTGATGTGAATTCTGCTGTGGGATTACAGTACAGGCATCATAATTGCTTCTTTTATCTCAGATAAATATTTCCTGGTTAACAAGGAGTATAATGAATACACTAATTGTGATAATGCATGTATTTAGTGACTCTCGGGCTAATTGTAGTCGAGTCAGAATGTTAATGAAGATTGAAGACTGCAGCTGTATAAAATGAGAAGTTACGGTATCAAAACATCAGCAGGGCTGTAATACCTCATCTTTACCGATCGATGACTGTCATCCTTTTGGTCTTTCATCTCCAGTCATCTGTAAAATAATGTGACATTTTCAGCCAGAAGAGCAAAGACCTATGGGATATAATCTTATCCTTTTCTGTTGCAGTCTGCGTTCAGGCTATTTAGTTTTTCTCCAGTAGTTGATGTGGAAAACTTTCATTTTAAAGCAATGAGTGTTCTGATCTTCTTTTCTTAGAAACAGGGATCAAATATCTGTATCTGAGTAACATGAAGACTTAATTACTTGGATGCTTCAGTGATCTGGAGTCTTGTTTGTGAACAACATACCATCATGTCAAATGACAGAAATGGGTGGAGACATTGAATGTGCAAATGGCTTGATATCGTATATGAGATTACTTAACTTCTCTTCAGGCTGGTTATTGGTTCTAGGGCAGCAAGATATATTATATATAATGTTGTAATATTTTAAATGTGCATATCACAATATTGCATCTAGCAATTGTTTACAATTTTTAAAGTTTTAAAAGTTATGCATAGTCAACATTTCAGGTTGATGCAGAAAGACATAAAGAGTCATGCTTTTTTCTAGAAAGAATGTTAAATACATATGTGACCCAATTTTGAGAAAATCTAATTAAAGATTTTTGAAGGTTACAAAATTTAAAGACTGCATCCATACCTTAAATATATCTAGGAAAAATATGTAAACTTTTCTTTTTTTTCCAACTGTATGATTGTCATTGAGACAGACAGCTTTAAAGCTACAGTTATATCAGAGTCCCATCTCAAAGATCTTTTTCTTTATAAATTACATCATACACATTGTAGATAAGACAGTCCTGTCTGCTAGCATTCTGAAAATAAAAACACAGATTATTTCCATGCTTATTAATCTTCATGCAAATCAATTATAATCACACTTATACATTTTAAACGATTCACCCATTCCACATAATTCAAAAAATTCTGTCTGGCAAGCTTATTGTGCTCTGTTTATAATGGTAATAGCACCTGTACACCCCATCCCACATCCCGGAAAATTATTACCTGGCCCTTATGCAGCAAACAGATATTTGAGCAAACAAAAGTCAGAAAAGAAAACAGAAGCAGCTAAGTACATTTTATAAATAATAAGATACAGATACAGTTTTTAAATATTGCTACATAAATACTTTCAAAGTCTCAAATAATTAATTTCCCAAAAAATGTATTTAATAATCTTAAAAAAATTGATTAAAACTCAAAGTAGTATCAAAGATATTTAAAATCAATATTATATTTTGTTGCTACCAAAGAAATTATTAAAAAAGTACATTTTTAACAATGTACTTGTAAAACTACAACATTGACTAAACAAGCTCAAAATCGTATATAATCAAAACGTCAGCTGTATCTTAAAATCTACATGATCTAGACACATAACTTATCACAGAAAAAAATATTTTAGGCATTTTACTTTCATGATTGTTGATTTATTTAGTCCAGAAAAAAGGTTATGTTTTTCAAGGCAGGTTTGGAGGTTTTGTAAGTTCACAGCCAGGAAAACAAAAAACTTATTTACAAAGTCTACCATTCAAAATCATTGCAGGGTTAAACAATATGACTTTTTACTTGTGTAAATGTGGTTTTAAAGAGAAAAAAAAAAACATGTACAGGTATATTTAATTAGACCTTAAACTGATGTTGTAATATTACAACCGAGGGCTTTACATGGTTAAGATCTACTGTAATGCAAGGATCTAATATAATCTTAGACATCAGATATTTTATCCAACAGATATGAAACCGAAACCAAAATCTCAGATGCACATTAGATTAAGCATTTAGGAAGATACACCTCTCAGAAAATGTACACATGAAGATCATTTTAGATGTTTAATGACTATTTAGAGCATTGGGATCTCTAGATGAGGGCTTAATGTACTTATTTTTATAACCAAAATTGACATTTATACTTTTGTTTATCTCTAGCTCAAAATTACACTGTGTGCTTTCTGACCCATTTTGCCAGCATGGGTCACAAAATATTACATAAAACAGTTATTGTTTTAAAAATTCAGTTTTGAAATAAATTGTAATGTAACTTTATTTA
Organism: Paramisgurnus dabryanus; assembly: GCF_030506205.2. NCBI lineage: Eukaryota > Metazoa > Chordata > Actinopteri > Cypriniformes > Cobitidae > Paramisgurnus > Paramisgurnus dabryanus. The sequence goes on from NC_133356.1 coordinate 2,128,927, forward strand.
ACAGTGCTACAGCATATTTGTATCACGTCGTAAATCACGCTACAGTATTTAGCAAATTTTTGCGTATTACTTTATTTCTTTAAATATGTGCAGCCCTGCTGAATTTTGTACTTTTTACCAAATGGATTTCCTAGACCTTTGAAGTAATTAATGCTTACAGAATTCTTACAAATCCTTTTAGAGAGACTTCATTTGTCAGTTAAATGTGTATTTTTGGGGGGATTTATATAAAATGTGCATGACATGAACAGGAATGCATGTTAGGTTGGACATCAGTTCAGATATTGTCCAGGTTATTCATGACCATGGGCAGTGGCAGATCAGGGTAAAGGCTCTATAGGAGCTGTCGAGAGCGGTAACAATCTCTGGGGATGCCCTCTGAACATCAGACATACAGTACACTCCATCCACTCTTCGTTTAGCTCACCCGTCTCACTAAAAACAAATACTCAACAAGTGATAACTTTTATTAACTTTTTATAGTAACTTGTACTAAGGTTTGTTTTTAGCCAAGAGTCTCTCACGTCAGCTGCTGTGTTTTCACTATTGTAAGGTTTGCAGCATTGCACATCACTATAAAATGCACCTACATATTAAATGACACAGTTGCCATTTTATTTACTGAATATTGATAAAACTCCCTGTACCATTGGAGATATAAAATCATGGATTATTTTTATTTATACGCAAAAAAAAATGCTAGGTTATTTGTAGGGCTGCATAACAACTAATCGCAACCAATCGTTTGCAGAATAAAAGTTTTTGTTTACATCATATATGTGTGTGTATTGTGTATAATAATTATGTGTATATAAATACACACACATGCATGTGAAATTTTAAGAAAAAAATATTTGTATTAGGTATTCATATTTATGTATAATATAAATTATATGTAGAAAAAAATGTATATACAGATGCAAATATTTCTTAAGTATTTCACCTCCCCAACCCCAACGGGTTTGGTTTGTCCCTTTTCTCACCCAACACTAGGTTGAAAATAACCTAGCATTTTATGAGTGTAATTTGATTAACTTTTACATTTTTTGTTCTGCTTTATTTTATTTTATTTTCTTATAATTCAGTAATATAACAGTTAAACTGCAATATGTACAGTACTATAACCAAAGTAATGTAACATGGAAAACTGTGTTCATGGTGGTGGTGATGTCTGATCTCACTTAGGGCACTATGAGGGTCAGGACCACCAAGGATTGTGGGAATATGATATGTTTAACTCATGTGGTGGTGAATAATGTTCATGGTACAGATTTTCCTGCTTTGAAAGAGCTGAAACAACTTACACAATCTCATAAAACAACTCATGATTTTTAATAAATTAAAAAGCAATAACCGATGCATATCATCATAAAATACACACCAGTATACATTTACATAAACCAAAACAACCTTTTCATATAACACTTCACAGTTGATGACAAATATGTCTCTGCCCTTCTAGAGTCACCCAAAAATGTCCCAACAGATGGCATGTGTCCACCGCGTCCGACATCAGCAGGCGCCTAGAAATGATTAGCCATGTGATCCATGCTATTAAACATGGTGGGAGGTGAAATCGGAGTGAGTAGTAGCGTGTAAACCAGTGACCCGGCTGCTAGGTCACAGCTCTGTGTCATCTCCTGGACGTTTCCCCAGCTGTTGATGACCGGCCGTAAGAGAATATTACCTCGTAACCGGAGGATCCTGTAGCCGTGATGTCAATTTGTGCCCTTTTAATAATTAATAAGATGCACGGAGCGGATTGTACTGTCACAGATAGCAGCAACTTTACGTGAGTCATTTGATCTCAAGGTTTGACTGTTCTGCTTGCTGTGAAAATGGATTGCAGTCATCCAATGAAAAGTTTCCGTCGAACACATTAGACTTGACATTGTCATCATACAGTATAATACATTGCATAAGTTTGTAACGTTAAAGTTAAATGCATTCTGTTTTTATTCAGCAGCTACAGTATATGATAAACAGACAGCACAGTAGTAAATCTCAGGGGAGAATCTGAAATAAGTCTATATGTAAATTGAAGGTAGATGGCCTGCTGTTTTCTTATGAGAGGCAATGAATGGTACTTGTACATACATCTGTCAAAATATACCCCAGGTGTCACAGGGACAGTACCCTTTTTAAAAGTACAGCTTTGCACCAAAAGAGTTCATATTAGTACATCAGAGATACATAGTGATACCCAATAGTGCATATTAATATCTCAAATGTACATAATGGCATCTCATTGGTACTAAATCTATACATACCTGTACCTAAATTATACATATTAGGGCCTTTTTGAAGGGTAATAACTACCAGTGACAGATAGAGTTCATATTTTCATAACAGTGAACTGCAAAAAATGACTTTCTTACTTAGTATTTTTGTCTTGTTTTCAGTACAAATATCTAAAAATTCTTTTTTTTTTCTTGATGAGCAAAGTGACCTAAGAAAATAAGTCTAGTTTTTAGACAAAATGTATCAAATTTAAGTGAATTTGTGGATAAAACAAGCAAAATAATCTACCAACGGGCTAAGCTAATTTTTCTTGAATTTTCTTGAATTAAGTGATTTTTTGCTTACCCCACTGGTAGATTTTTTTGCTTGTTTAATCCACAAATACACTTAAATTTAATATTTTTTGTCTTACAACTAGACATATTTTCTTAGGCCATTTTGCTCATCAAGAAAAAACATCTTGATTTAAGAATTTTTTGATATTTGTGCTTAAAACAAAACAAAAATACCAACAAAGTCATTTTTTTGCAGTGTGTAAACAAAATGACTTTCTTATTTTTGTGTTGTTTTCAGCAGAAATATCTAAAAGGTATTTAAAAAAAGGATGAATTATCTTGATGAGCAAAATTACCTAAGAAAATAAATCTAGTTTTTTGTCAAAAATATACAATTTAAGGGAATTTGTGCTTAAAACAAACAAAAAAAAAAAAAATGTGTCAATAGTTTAAGAAATTGTTCTAGATTTTTTTCTTACCCCAATGGCACTTTTTTTTTTTTTTGCTTGTTTTCAGCAAAATTCATTCAAATTGTATGTCAAAATTTTGTCATTTTGCGCATCAAGATTTAATAATTTTTAGATATTTGTACTAAAAAACAAGATAAAAATACTGCAGTAAGTAAGAAAGTCATTTATTTCAGTGCAGCGACAGTAATAATTTCATTTCATCCAAAAATGTAGGTTCCTAAGAGGTTTTTAAGCTGCTTGACTTTTGTTTGTGTTTGTAGGGTTAGTGTAAACAGGACTTTTACTTTGTTTGCCAACATTTTACTTTACTTTACTTTACTTTACTTTACTTTACTTTACTTTACTTTACTTTACTTTACTTTATTGTCCACGTAATGGAAATTTGTCTCTGGCTTCACATGCATCAATACAACAACACATAACACATAAAATACAATAAAAAGAGAAAATAGAAAAAACAAACACACATCAATCATTACCATTTAAAATCTTGACAGCATTTGGCACAAAGAATAATTGGTAAACCTTCCTAAATTTTGAATCCTGCAGCCAACGTCAGAGTGTTTAAACAGTTTGTAGGGTCAGCGTGAATTAGTCAAGTGTGTGTTAAACTTGTGTGGATTATTTATTTTTCCTGAATAAGACTGCAGTCATAGCCTTGTCTTACATATATTGCAGCATAACACGTGTTGTTTGTTTGTTGCCGCCGCTGTCTGCATGCGGACAAGGTGAGACACAAGGTTGTAGTCCTCCTACGTAAGTCTTCTCATGCCTAAGCAAAGTCTGCAACTGTATGGGCAGAGCACAGATGAGCTTCTTAAAGCCGTCATGTTATGACTCTGGTATCTCTTAAGGCATAACTTTCAGTTTGGGCAAAAGCACGATGAAAACAAGCAAGCAAGAAATGTTATTTATAAAGCACATTTTTAAACAACAGCCGTTGCTCCAAAGTGCTTTACAAAAATAAAATGAAAACATTTAAAAGAAAACAACTTTTAATATTGCATAAACCCAAACAAACTTAACATTAAAATGCAAAAGACAATAAATACGCTTTTAAATAAGACTTAAAACAGCGATTGAAGGAGGTGCCCTCACATGGAGTGGGGGACTATTCCAAAGTTTCGGACCTACCACGGAAAAAGTGCGCTCTCCTCGCTCCCGATATTGTGACAAAAAGGGCCTATACAAATAGTATTTTAGATTGTATTAATTTTTTATAGATTTTAATTTATTTAATTGACGTGGAAATGTTTTGGGCCATGACAACAGATAGAGAAAATACAACTAGCAAGAAAGCTTTACAGAACACTGAAAGGCAAATGCTAGCTGACCACAGCAAAGAAGATTGGCATAAGTTGATATTCAGAAAAATAAAAAACAAGAAACATCTCTTAATGTACTCTTTAGGTACAGATATGTATACATTTGATATCAGTATATCGTTTTAGATGAAAAGTTGTGTTTTTTAAAACAGCCCTAGTGACAGCAAGGGAACAATTGTTCGAATTGTTTTAGATTGAGTAAATTGAGCAAATGCATAAAAATTTTAATAAAGCAACAAAAGTCTTTAGGCTGTAGATTAGCTTTGTTTGAGTACAAGATGTAACTAAAATGTAAATTTATTGCATGTATAAATCTCTCAACATGTGTTTGTAAAGAAATGTGCGGAAGCCCTGAAGTGCAACATAAAAAAACATAAGAAAAAAGTTTTCATTACTGAGATTTTTCTCTTTCAAAATATTTGTTTTTCATTTTTTTAAGTTGCACTTCGGGGCATCTGTAGTTATGCATTATATCTCTTTGAGCATCATTTACAAAGGTTGTAAAGGAATAAAGTGCACTTTTGGTTCTTCCGTCCCTGCCCATGCAGAGGTTTTTGCATGCCACTGTGGTCATGAAATGAGTTTGAAATGAGGGTGAAATAATAAACAGTAGTCTTATTTTTGAATACTTGGTCCTACATACTGTTAAAGCATGTGTGAAGTCCTATATTTCTTAGGATTGCATTAGAGTCATTGATGACACTAATAATGGAGTCCCTGCAGTCTGTGCCGTATGTGCATTGCAGTGTTTGTCCTGTCAAAATCAGACAGCAAGAAAATGTGAAATCTAACAGCAGGGCTTCGAACAGTTGGCAGTGTTTTCCTTTGGTTGGCTGTGTTAGATTAGGCTGCACACATGCTGGTGACCTCTCCATGTGCACCTGTAGAGTGAGGTTATTGGCCGAGCAGACTCCTGATGTGTGCTATCTGATTGGATGGCCTGGAGATATTTAAACCTGTGTTAAAGGTTTAAATAATGTTAATTTAACAGTCCATTGCTTATGAGTTCTGAAGCGTGATATTAAAGAAATGTTTTGACATGTTGAGCTCTATTGACAACATCTGCGATGTGTTTTTCATTACCACAAAACATGATTTTCCTTGTTCTTTAGCTTGTATACAAAAACATGTTTATATTAATGCACTTACAATAAAAAACAAATAGCAAAGCATTGTAGCAGGTTGAAAATGTGCAGCCTTTTAGTGCTTTTATTGATTCTCCTCAACAAAAATAGTTTTTTTTGTATTTAAGTGATTGCTTTAGTGTTGCGAGTATTTCTATGCTGACAAATGTCTTTTCATGCATTTCCATGCCAATTACTGGTTGTGACCTTTACTCCATATAAACACAACTGTGCATTTGTGTTCTTGTAGCTCTGCTCTTGAACATTACCTAAGCAGTGCCAAAAGTCATGGGTTCGATCCCAGTGACCACACATACTGATAAAAATGTATAGCATGAATGCACTGTAAATCTCTTTGGATTAAATCATCTGCTAAATGCATAAATGTAAAAGTAAATGCATATAGTTGTGCACCATTGTGGATTCCTTCATGTGTGTATATTGCCTAGGTGTCACCTGGTTTACCGTCTTTTTATTGCAATCTCACTAATCTCATGTTAAAACTCACAGTGGGCACTAAATGGCCTTAAACTCACAATCTGGATAAACTATAAAGCTGGTTATTTAATGTTTATTTTTGTGACATACCTTGCCTCCTTGCCTTATTATTTACATTGACAATTTATACGTTTCTAAAATATATATACGTGTTATTTAGGTGTTGTTAGTGTTTATTCTAGCTTGTACTTTTTACTGCATGAAAAGTCATGGTCTCATTGATACAATGTTGTTTAACCAGGGCATTGGTCAGTTTGGTGAGATTTGACATTGTCTGAGACCTTCTCTATTTATATCCGCGTTGGAATACCATATGCACATTCAGTTTTCCGGGCATCTATTTTTTACAGTGCAATCCTAGAGGTGCACATACGTGTGTCACGTGTTAACTGTATGTCTTTGCAACACAGATGACCTTCTGTCCTTCAGATTACCATCTGAATATATTTTCTAATGTTTTCACCATGGTTTTCATTGCAGCTCAATGTTGCAACAACTCTATAAGACTGTGTTGCTGTAAGTCGCTGTGGATAAAAGTGTTGAATGCATGAATGTCTTAGCATTGTTTTAACATGGTGCACAATGGGACTTCAGTGGACACCATGATATTACTATATTTTACTGTATTACGTTTATTTATCTGCCTCATATTGTCACACACACGAAATGCTGGGGTATTTTCAACCCACTGTTGGGTCAAAAAGAGACAAACCCAAAACCATTTTTTTATTTATTAAAATGCTGGGCTTTTTAAACCCATAGTTGGGTCAAATATGAAATGTTGGGTTATAAACAGGGCCAGTCGGAATATGCAGACTTTTTTAGCTTTTTCTGTGGAAATTTTTGGTAAAATCTTCAGAATTCTGCGGAATGATTTTAAAAAGATATTAGAGAATGTAACTCTTTGCCCGCCATGACGCTTCCCTGACGAGTTTTTACCGTAATCTTTAATTCCGCTATTATCCACTAGATAGATTATCCGCTCTTACCCAATTTATAAAAAACTGAGGCAAAAACAAATTTAACTAATTTTAAACTCCGTGCATGTATTGATCTTCGTTCAGAATCTGATCTCTAACAAAAATCCTTTAAAAATGCAATTATTTCAGCCTTTTGCTCAAAATTTGTTTTTTTGAAGAAACCTACTCATATTTAAGTGGTTATAAAAAGAGAAAAAATTGAGATCGGATGAAACGTTTTTTTTTGACATGCAATTTTGTAATATTTACAGCTCATTCCCCGCCAGCCTTTTTTTAAAAAGTTGCCTGCCAGCATTTTTTTTTTCACAAAATGCCCTCTGGTAAAATTTTCTTCTAAAAATATAAACACACAAACATATCAAATAAAAGAACAGACCCTCTGCTTTCAAACACAGAAACAAAACGGGAAAAAAAAAAAACTTTTTATCCAATCTTCATTTGTTCTTTTCTTATAACCTCTTAAATATGGGTAGGTTTCTTCAAAAATGCTAAATTTGGCGCAAAAAGCTTAAATAATTGAATTTTTCTACAAGAATTTTGTTAGGGATCAGATTCAGAAAGTTGATCAAAGTTTAAACTGTTGTAAAATTAGTTTTTGCTTCAGTTTTTTTATAAATTGGCTAAAAACACCATCTAGTGGATAATAGCAGATTTACAGATTACGATAAAAACTTGTCATTGGCAGGGAAATGTTTTCTCTTCACTGACAAGATATTCGCAGCGTTTTCGGCAGAAATTTCCATCTGTGGATTCCGTTTGGGCCTGTTTATAAATAACCTTATGCTGGGTGGCTGTTACCCAACTATGGGTAGAAACAACCCATAATTTTGGTTTAAATTAACCCAGCTATTAGGTTTGTCCATATTTGACCCAACTATGAGTTAAAACATTCCAACTATTTTTTAGATTGCGGATTAATTTAACTCTAACAGCTGTGTTCTTCCCTTTTAGACCCAATAACCCAGCATTTTTTAAAGAGTGTACCATCTATTTTAGTTGTACAGTAACATTGCCTTTTAAAAGACACAAACACAGTTTTTAATAGCTGTTGTGCTATTCTCCTCTGTGCAATATCATTGGGTTAATTTACAGCTAAACAATACGCAAAAGCAAACTGTACTCAACAGCTAGGACGCGTGGAGATGTTTAGAGCCGAGGCGTCTCACACCTGGGAGTTTACTGCCAGATTTATGCCCTTCACAGGTAGGCTGGCTTCAGTTAACTATTTGCGGTCTAACATTGCAGAACCCGGTGTAGTGACCTTGTCATACGGTGCTATTATCTGAGCAATAGATCTGAGTGTGTAATATTAACCTATGGCAGCAGTCTGTAGAAGAGTTAGACAGAGATAAACGCTTTCACCCAGAGGAAAAGAATTGCTCAAGCCTCCAACGGGGAAAAGAGGTAAAATGCGAAGAGAGGGAGGATGGATGGGTGCGACTGGGGACAGATGTGGCGGGTGATGATTTATCTGACTGTCTCAGACTTTTCCCAGAGTAACTCGGTGCGGCGGCAGCCACGCTTGCATGGGATAAACAGATTAAGCGTCCAGTTAATTAAAGGGGCTGCACGGATGACCCGAGACCTTGAGGGAAGAAGCGGGTTTAATGGTACTGGTTAGTGACTAGATACACAATCAGGGTGTGTGTGAAGGGTAATATGGTTAAATGAACTTGCTCTGTGATACTGGAAAGGGATAATGTAAGTCACATCATGTCACCTGAATGAAAAGATGACTGTGGTACACTCAGACACAGACAGTGCAGCCCAAAATGTTGTCATTTAATCACCATTGTGTCATGTGACCCGTAAAATGTATGGGACACTTTTTACCATAAAATAAAAATGAATGGGGTCTCGGGCCGTCAGGCTCTAAAATGTCCGAAAAGTTAAGTAAAAGTAGTTTGATTTATGCAGTGTACTTCAAGTCTCCAAGATTCTGACACAAAACTATAATATTACTTCAGAAGACTTGGTGACAAATGTAGCGTGCATGGACTACTTTTATTTTCCTTCTAGATTCTGACATTTCGGACCGGAGAGCTCAACTCTCCTTTACTTTTATTAGATGAAACATAAGACATTTTTCTTTCTGTGTTCGACAGAGCAAAGTCATACGAGTTAGGCGATTACATAACAGAGCGATTTCTTTGAAAGAAAATGGAGGCAGAATGAAATGAGGCGCTGCTACGGGAAACAACTTAAAGAGCAAGGATTTTGATGGTCCCGTCACGCACCCTTGCTGAATGATGTTTGCATACAGTGAAGTTAATTGTCTTGATGACAGCAAATTGCCTGATTAGCATTTAGTTGTCTTTCATTGAACATTTGTATTCTCTTTGATTACGTACTATAATAACAGTTGTCATGCATGCCTGCTGTGTGTCTCCATTGCCTGACCTTGGTTGGTTCCAGTTGCCCGAGGCAACAATCTTGGCCCAAAGGCCTCTGTAGCATCAAGTACCATGGGTCAGTCCAGTTGCCGTCCGGTAAGGTCAGGGGGCTGAACTGTGTAACCTCACAGTTATGGTTTGCGATGACAGCACATGCAATGCTTTCAGACGATGTGATTCTTGTGGCGTCTGGACGTGTCGTGTTAGGCTACTTTTGACCAATCGGGAGCTCTGGTTCTCTGTTGACCTCTCATCCGGAGGACAGGATTGGTGTAGACGGTCTTATTCACATAACCATTTTCCTTGAACTGTCTGTGGGGTCAAAGAATGTTGCAGAAGTTGTTTTTAAGCTAGCATGACAGTTGTAATGTCAGTTTATGTCAACAGGTTGAATGAGGCATCACAACACAAGACATATGGCATATAACACAAAAGTGTTTTAACATTTGTTTTACCTCAGATTGCTCTCCTAAAATTTCTTATGAAAGTATAAAATAAGCATAAAGATGTAAAATGAATAATAATTAGGTTTTTCATTAAAAACTCAGGTCTTAGTTAAAATGAATCTGTGCTGGTTTGTTTTAGCCCTTAAGGTGGCTTTCATCCGCACATGACAATTGACGGACATAAAAAGAGATGACATTTAGAGCAGGGCTCTCCAACCTTTTTGTGAGCAAGGGCTATCGCAATAGATAAAACAATCTGGAGGGCTAGTTTTTATATAGTCTAGTATAGTTTGATATAGTTTACTTGTTGATATGTTTTAGCATTGTTTAAAATGTTGACACATAAAATAAGCCATCTAATTTAATAAATTATTTAATAAATAAATATTAAAATTGATGCTATTAATAGATTGTGTTTGACTCTGTGCGGGCAACTTGGTGCCCACGGGCACATGTTGGAGACCACTGTTATAGAGAGTGAAACAAGGCTGATTGGGGTCTGCGGATGTGACATTTTTGGATGTGATATGAGCTTTGGATATGTAACAAATTTGAGCTTAAGCGACCAGATCAAATGCGACCCGCTGACAGAAAATTAAACAAAACACTGTGGAGGTGAAAATTCGTAATACTTTTTTGTTTAACTTATTAGTAATCAATAATTTTTAAAGTGTTCAAGTGTTACTTATAAAGTAATAAATTATTAATTTAATGTATTTGTTATTTTTTATCTTGTCTTCGTGGCTTTTTTTCCAAAAATATTGTCTTTTTGTCATATATGCACAGCTGTTTAATGTTTTATTCATGCGCCTTCATTTATTTACTCCACCATATTGAATATTTGTAAAAGCTCTTGCGCTGCTTTACTGGAATCAGCTTCTCCCCCATGCCACTAGGGGGCGAATGTCTGAATGTCACGTGAAGTGATATAGTTGTATCTATATGGACATTTTATAGATTAATTTAAACTAACACTTGTTTTTGTCTATATTTTACCCAATCATAAGCAACACCCTAATAATGACTATGTTTACATGGGCACCAATACTGTGATAATTTCCATTAATCAGAGCAAGGATGTAATCGCAGTAAGATGGCTCCGCTCCAGCTAACCTCTTCTGTTTACTTGCAGTTTTTATTTTCTGATTATTCGTTAATAATTGTGTTTATTATTCACATAGCACAATGCTATGACGAGTTTTTACGTTCATTTGTAATTCTGCTATTATCCACTAAATGAAATTTACTTCTATGATTATATAAACATACAAATATATCAAATGAAAGAACAGACACTCTGCATTTAACTCTTTCACCGCCATTGACAAGATATCTCATCAATTAAGAGAAAACACTTCCCCGCCAATGACGAGATTTTCCGTCTTTCCGCAATACCGCTATTATCCACTAGGTGGCTAATAATCCGCAACTTTTTAAACCCCAAAGTATTGCCCTATGGCAAGCGGCTGCATGTCCGTGTCTGTTTTAAAGATCGCTCTGAATGGGATCTCTATGAAAAGTCCGTCACAAAAATGGAATTATCTCTGCTTTTTGGTGTTTTTGCAGAAACCTACCCATATTCAAAAGCTGATTACAAAAGAACCAATGAAGGTAGGATGAAACGTGTTTTTTTGTTTGAAAGAAGAGGGTCTGTTCTTTCATTTGGTTTCATATTGTATGTTTATATATTTAAAGAAGAACATTTTCTGAAAGGCATTAAACTTTGGTAAAAAATCATGAAAAAGCTGGCGCTGGCTGGCTACTTTTTTTTAAAACCGCAGGCGGTGAAAGAGTTAAACAAACAAACAGAAAAAACTTTTATCACCTCTTAAATATGGCTAACTTTCTTCAAAAATACCAAATTTGAGAAAAAAGCTGAAATAATAGCATTTTTCTAAAGCAATTTTCTTAGAGTTCAGATTTAGAGCGATGATCAAAACATACACAGAGTTTTTAATGTTGTAAAATTTGTGACCCGTCACGGAAACCAGGGACTCAAGTCGGCAGCACAAGTTTCGAGAAAATGAGAAACAAAGTTTTTTTTTCGAAATTTGTGATTTTCGTTTTATTGCAGAATCTGTTAGTTGAGATCACGAAGAAGCCTCTCCATGTTTGAGATAGCAGTTTTTGTACATTTAAAAGCGTACATTTTGCGGTTAAAATAGGCTTGTTTTTCCGGAGATTCTAGCGTGCAGCGGGGGGCGTCATTGTCTGTGTGTATATTTACATACTGTATAAGCTTGTATTTTCGCCTCCGCCCCCAAAGGGAACAGCGTGACTACTAAATAAGGATAGTTCGCCCAAAAATGAAAATAATGTAAGTAATGACTCACCCTTATGTCGTTCTAAACTCGGAAGACCTCCGTTCATCTTCGGAACACAGTTTAAGATGTTTTATCGTTAGATTTAGTCCGAGAGCTTTCCCCTTCATTGAAAATCTATGTATGGTTTCCATGTCCAGAAAGTTAATAAAAACATCATCAAAGTAGTCCATGTGACATCAGTGGGTCAGTAAGATTGTGTTGATGCATCGAAGATACAGTTTGGTCCAAAAATAGCAGAATTACGACTTTATTCAGCATTGTCTTCTCTTCCGGCTCGAGCGTGAAGTCACGTGACTGTAGTGACGCGCTGCCCTGTTCCTCAGACATGTTTGCTAAGTTTTTTTTTTTTTTCAAACTTATAGCCTGCGTCTCCCCAGACTGTAAAGCTCGGGCGCACAAAACAAAAGAAAAATAAAAGAAGCTGGGGCGGAACAAATAACAGTCAGCCGCATCGTACGTCAGCCGCGTCACTGACTTTATGCGGCGCCGCAGTCGGATGACGTCAAAGTACCGCGAGAGCTCTTCAAGAAATCTTACGGAGTAGTTTAATTTCGACTCGCTCTCGCGGTACTTTGACGTCATCTGTATGTCAGTTCTTGCAGCGCAGCATGAGTCCAAACACACAGAAGTTACACAGATATCGTTGTATTCTTCATATAATTGGCTACATGTTTTGTCTATCAATATTTTCCATGAAGTCATTGGCTGATGGAGGAACGAGCGAGCCATTGGTAACCTCAGGATGTCACGTTTTCGACGGCGCTGTTTGGATGATCTATTATACTACTTCCCTATTTTAAATACAAACTTTGAAGGCGGGTTCATGTGTTTAACGGAGTGAAAGCTCATATACCCTTACATGTTACGATTTAAATAGTCTTCAGATTATATATTATATTGTATTACCAGACATTCATGCGAAATCTGATGTAAACAATCTATATTTCACGGATTATACGCATTTGTGGACAAATTCATTGGATAATCTGAACCAGACTGGATTCGACTTGTGATCCCCACAAAGGTAAAGAGTCATGTTTATTTTTGCGGGTTGTCATTTGGTCATAAAATACTACATATGATGCTAGAACATCTCAAAAAGGGTTTTACAGGGGGCATGGCTTAGCTAAATGAGATGTAAATGAGCCCTATTGTCTCCCCCAGCTGAAAAGAAGAGTCCCTTTCGTCTCGATTTTCTCGGTTTGAGTATTTCTGAGTTCCTATATTCAAATGGCCACAACTTCTCCAAATCTTATCAGATTTCCATGTGTTACACATCGTTGGAAAGCTTAGAAACTGCACTTTCAGAATATGTGAATAACTCAAAATGCCCAGATCCGACTTGTGTCCCTACTTTCCGTGACTGGTCACATTTGTTTTTGCTCTCGCAAAAACTTGGCATTGGTAGGGAAATGTTTTTACTTAATTTATGAGATATCTCGTCAATGATGGGGAAAGAGTTAAACAAAACAAGAGCATTCATCTTGTAATCGCTCTTTTGCAAACATGCAGTTTTTATTGCAGTTTCAATTTAATAATTGTGTTAAATTCACATCCTTCACCTCCTCTGCATCAGCTGCATCAATAACATCATTCCCATGCGGAATCTAGATGCGAAATTGCTGAATTTGCCAGAATTAGCTAGCTTGTAGTCTTAATATGTTTATTTAAAACTTGAATAAGGAGCATTTTTTACAATTTACCTAATTGTCCGACCTCCTCGCTCACTTTCTTACGTACATTCAGATTTTTCAATCACATGCATCACACCTGAACGCCGGAAATGCCTGAACCACTCAATTTACGCCACCTCAATCGCGTGCATCCTGCTGAAGGATGTCTATCGCGACTTTGCATTGATTTAACATGTTTATCACTCACACATAACGCTTCATTTGCGTCTGGTGTGAATACCATATTACAATGTGTTTAAGCTATACAGTTTTATTTACAACATGTGCATTTGCTGACTATAAAACCCATGAGTTGCTAGTATTATGCTCTGCCAGTTGAGCTACAGCAGTGATTGCTACTGTATGTCAGAAAAGTTGTTTAAAGAAATGTAGACTTGATGTAGGCAACATTCTCACCCACCCGAAAACTCATTTACACACAAAGGAAAAATTGTTGTGCAGGTTTTCCCACACACTTCAGCGGTCCAACCGCAGTTTACATTTGCACACTTGTGTTTTAAGCAGCATAAACAGCTTCGACTGGCTTCAGGCTTTCCCCAGATGGTGTTTGTGCTCTACTTTAATCTGCGCTGATAAAGACCTGGAATACAATACAACAGGAGCTTTGTGAAAATCTTCACTAATTTAAACTGATTCTGGATATATAAAGTTTGCTTTTCAGGACACATAACAGGCTTAGCTGTACGTCACTCAAAAGTGCTTTGCGTAGGATTTCAAAGGTCTCCAGTTAGCTATGCAACCAATCCCACAAAAAGGGCACAACAGATTTGCCCATGAATTTTTAGAGAGCAATAACTGGTTATGATCAGCATCAAGATTAACATTTTAAGATGGCATTCTCTCATTTATGGATACACACTCACTCATACAGCCTTAAGATGTATGAGGACCTCTCATAGACAAAGTGGTTTTATCATACTAAGATAATGATGTTAACTATACCCTAACCCTAAACATAACATTCACAGGCAAGCATGTTAGTTAGCATGTATGTACAATAAAAGTACCTGTCATTAACTCACACTTGCCCGTAAGTACTAAATAATTAAACTGTACATTCATTTGTAAGTACAGTAGTGTTTGTTATTAGTTATCATATATGTACACTATAAGTATGTATCTGGTATTATCCAGTAGGTACTTATCTAGAGTTACATAATAACTACCAAGGATGTACCACTGTTAAGTACAGTAATGATACCATTTAATGACCATGTAGATACCTAAAAGTACCACACATTTTTCTGTAAGTACAACATATTTACCATATATGTACAAGGTAAGTACACGTACTGTAAAATTAAGTGCTACCAAAATAATATTTACTTTGACTGGTCTGAATGTGGTCCCACCATAGATTGTTGTATTTTGTATAGTATAAAAGTTTTTATGTATAAAACATAAATATATTTTATTTTTGAATACAGTATATTGCATAAAATATCTCGAAAGATTTTATAAGTTTTACCCAACTACTAGAGGACAATTTATCCCCCCTGCACACAATTTGAGGATGAAAATGAGACTCGGGACTAAATATAAGATTCATTATCTTTTCCAGCGCATAAAAATGTGGATTTGCATAAAGGCATTAGCACAAGTTGTTAACATTGACGAGCTCTTAATTGAGATACAGTAATTTCCCCCTCTTAAAAGCAACATTAAGACCTTGCTGGATATGAGCAGAATGTATTTTCATTGCAGTTTCTAAACTGGTTATTTTGGGGCTGTTATATGAAACATGGCTCTTTATTCTCATTTTTCATTTTCACTTGACACATGACCAGCATGGAAAACAGTCACCTATATGTCGGCCACTCTCCACACCTATTTAACATTTGCACATTTTGTTCATATTTTAACCCTTCCCCCCGGCCAGTCATTTAAAGCAATAAATCAGCCTCACAGTACACTCAGGACACACTTAAATGCATTTCTACACACTTCTCTTCTCTCACGGCTCACCGTACAACATCATTCGCTCTTCTGTTGACGATGGAACCAGATCGCCATCCGGTGGCCAATGGAAGAACTGGGTTCTGCTTTATCCTGAATGGACCTGAGAGTGACAAAATCATCCATATTGAATCTGAGTATATCAAACAAAGAAAGTAGAGAGAAGTGTTTGAGCTCTGTTGTGGCTTGGGAGTGCTGAAAGGCTTGCTCTTGACTGTAAGACGTTTCTTTATGTGTTTGGGGATAGTTAGATGTTTGGAGGGTTGAATAATTGCATATTGTGCCGTTTAGAATAGGGTGAAGCCAGGCAGCTGTCAGCCTCTCTCTCTTTCTCTCTTGCTTTACCTTACACCCCCTGTTAACAACTGGAACAATTCCTGTTTTATTGAAGTTTTGAAGTGTGCCAGTACCGTAGGCGAGCTTCAGTTTTGTTATGTTGTAGACCTTGAGTAGCCTGCTCTGAATCCCAGTGAAATGGTCTTTCTGCCTACATAGACAGCTGCCTCTCATGGTTTTCTAGCGTAAACGCAAGTTCATACAGTAAGTGACTGAATTGGAGCACACTTTGTAGATAGCAACAAATAGCCCTCATTGAATGACACTCAGTTTATTCACAAGAACAACACGGTACTCTAATAGGCACTGAAAAGCACAAACATTTAGGGTAAAACGCTGAGTTTTATATCATATTAGCCTTTTTATATTCAATGCATTTCAGTTTAAGATGAACTATAAGTACAGTCAATGCCATTTCTTTCACCAAGCATGTTGCATTACATTCTGGGATTGCCTTCTCAACAAAAAATAATGTGGCTGCATCCAAAATGGCATACTAGGTACTTATTTTGAATAAGTGAACACTTAACAACCCCAAAAATAGTATGCTCTATATCATGGGTCTTCCTCGGGGGGTCTGCGGCAGAACTGCAGGGGTCCGACAAATGATGTTTAATCACAAGCATTTTCTTGTTAAAAATATGTACAAAACAGTACAACCAATGTTCCATTTAAGTTGCACACATGCATTGAAGCATTGTGAAGGTCCCGCGCGCAGTGCAATTTTAGCCTGCAGACAAAAACAAAATATCTGAAGACAAGGCAAGCACCCACTCAGAAATTAATCCTCAGTAGCAACAGAAAAAAAGTTACCTCTGCATTATAAAGACAGGTAAATCATATAGGCACGTTTGTCTTGCTTTCAGAATGTTATTTTGGAATCAGTACAACTTTCTGTCCCCTCATCTATATTTCTGAACTTCAGGTTTGTTAATGCTGTAAAGCGCTCACAATACATCTGCATTATAAACTGTGACAAAACTATCGCTCGCATTTCAAATCAATGAAACTCGCGTCGTGTCACTGATGGTGCAAGATTCATAGTCAGATTGAATAGCGCTTATCAAACATGTTGCCCCAAAGATGATGCAGACTCAATGCATGTTGTTCTCCTATCAGATAATAAACTTGCGTAACTTAAACTCTTGACAATAATGACCCACGACTATGAGAAAGGACCTCAGAATTATAAAATAGCAGTATATGTGTGTGTGTGTGTTCATCAGCAACACACAGAGAAGCAAAGACGCGTTTGCAAAGCACTCCACTTCATAAAATGACCTGCTTTTACAACAGAATCTATTACTGTACGTCTGCACTGATGTCTTTGTGCCATTCATGATCACTCATCTTCATAAACCAAAAGCTCAGGGTTGGGTAAATGTGTAAGTGTCCATTTCACAGTAAATAAAAATCCAGCCTCTCGTGCCTTACTGCTTGCTTAAATTTCTCTGTTTTTCACATTAATATCAGGGGTCCCAGCTTCATGCCTCTCTGGGGTCCCAAAAAACGCTGAAGACCCCTGCTCTATATACTTGTAGTATTGCTGGTTTCACGCCGTATTGTAATTACCGTTATATTGAGATGATGACACATAACTGGAAGCTGTTCACGCCATCGGACTGGGAATTATGCACATCTCTTTAGCAACGGTAACATTATTGGAAGCTTTAAAATACATGACAAATCAATGCTTCTACTTAACATTGCAGCAGACAGAAAGCATGTCAGGTAACAAATAAACCTATTGGAAGTGGTTTCTCATGAGGTTGCAGCGGCCATGCGGTACAAGTCGTAGCTCTTAGAAAACTCACTGTCTATAAGCTGTAATTATGAGCTCAACGAGGATTTTACACCTATACAATAATTACAATATGACGTGAATGCACCTTATTAATGTGTGTAGTATGAATTAAATCTCCACTAGTGTAGGATGTGTCACGTCATCTCCATTCACATAATTCCCTCACATGCGGGCACACGGGATAGTACTGTAAAGTGTCCATTGAATGCACACTTGAGAATTCAGCAAGAAGTAGGTCATCCAAATACTTTTAGCCTACCGTTTTATGGGTAGTTTGATTTCGAACATACTTCTTTTGTTACATATTGTTGTCTTTGGCTAAAATTAGGTATATTGAAAGCAGCAGAAGTCAATGGCAGAGCATTGCATTGTGGGTTTGATCCCAGGGAAAACAAAGTGCATTACAAAAAAATATATTTTATCAGTATATACTGTAAGTGGACATGTATCTGCCTAATGCATACAATTTTTGCATTGAGAGCATGCATTTAATGTCTTCAAATGGTTTAAGAAAAAAGCGGTGCAATATTGGGTAAATTGAATTGGATTTTACTGATATGTGTCTGTATTTTCATTAGTTTTTCCACTGTGCTTATAAAATGCTGTTAATCCGAAAGCTGTCAATTCAAATTGAATGTTTTATTGTGGTTCATGAACAGAAGTTGTACTGTTATCATCATCAGCTAAACACTTCACCTCAAGTTCCTCCAGGGTGACTGAACCGGCAAGTCACTTTAGATAAAAACCGGCCTGTTAAAATACTAACCCTACTGGACATAATGAGATCTTATTTGACAGTAAATGTTTCAGAAAAGCCTTTTCCAGATTAAATTCACCTGTTCTGCCCCAAAGGTGTGCTTATAGCACAGCCCAAATGTTCTCAGGATGGCAAGAAAACATCTGCAGAAGAGAGGAAAGATGACATTTCAGAATTAATCTTAATTACAGAATTAATTAGCTATGTTTTCCTGCTGCTAGTAGACAGTCGGGATAATTGCAAGTGTCTGGCAATTATGAATGTTGGGATGGGAAAGCGTTTTGTATGTTGATTCGTGTACTGACCGAGATGCTGGCTGATTAAAGGACAGAGTTTGAGACTCTTCTTAGCTTTTCATCAGTTAAAAGGCAAACATCACTCACATCGGCTCTGAAGGGAGAGAGGTTACCATGGCAACAGCCGAAATGCTATATGGTGATGCTTTACGGTATGCATACATTTAGGCGTTTACATTTAAGTACCAATGATGCGATTTGTCATATGGAGGAAATATTACAAGAAGTGGGTATACCAAGTTTACACAATTCTGAATCAATACCTGTTGAGAGAGAGAGAGAAAGTTAGTTTATTATAGCATATAGAAGAGCATTCAACATTGTTAAGTTTTAAATGAAATGATATATTTTAAATAGTTTTTTAATGTTTCGAGAGATGTGATTGAACAGACTTCATTTAAAAGATCGTTCCACCAGAAAGTACAGTAGTGGTGAAGCGGGAAAGAGGTTTAGTGAAGGTATTACAAGGCGCCGCTCTTTCACTGAACGCAAGGTTCTGGATGGGTGTAGAAATGTAGGAAGTTGTGAAAGTATGCTGGTGCAGTGCCAGTGAGAGTTGTAAGAGGATTCAACTTCTGTAGGAACACCGAAATGACTAAGAAATGTTAACAGCAAGATGATGTAAAACTGTGTTAAATTGTCAATTACCACCCTTCTATGACTTATAGTATATGAAAGACAGAAATAAGCGCAGTTATGATAGCAAAACATGTGGGAGAGCATTGCTAGAATATAAATATATTGCAATACGTAGCATTTAAGAATTAACATTAAATCAAAACTCAACAACAGATTTGTAAATGAAAAGGTTTAATAACAGTATTGACTTAAAGTTACAGTTACAGTTACATGCAAGAAATGGTAAATAATACATGTACAAATAACTGCTTCCAATTTATTACCTGATAGTGTAGAGAACAGTTTATAAGAAAGAGAAAAACTATTGACACCTAATGGCCTGAACCACAGAGCTCAGGTAAAGAAAAAAAAACAAAACACTGCAAAAAATGATTTTTGTATTTAGTATTTTTGTCTTGTTTTCAGTAAAAATATCAAAAAAATTCTTAAATGAAGATGCTTTTTCTTGATGAGCAAAACAACCCAAGGAAATAAGTCTAGTTTTTAGACCACAAAAATATAATTTAAGTGATGTTGTACGTAAAACAAGCAAAAAAATCTGCCCAATGGGGTAAGCAAATGTTTCTTGAATTTAGTGTTTTTTTGATTACTCCATTGGCAGATTTTTTTTTCTTGAAAATTATTTTTTGCAGTGTGGAGCTCATAAAGACCAGCACAATTAAGATTAGAGCATCTCCGAAAATTAGTCCAGCCTAGAGATTTAAAGGGCATTGATCAGGAGTTCAGTAAGGTAAGGCCGTATCTTCCTGATGTTGTGTAGCATCACGTTATATAACATCATACATACTCCTAAGTTTTCGGACAGGTTATTGACGCCTTTAAATGCTAAAAGGCACATACAATCTTAAAGGATGCAGACCATCCACTTTATCAGTACCAGCATAGGCAACCTACAGTATGTCCAGTACACATCTTGTTTCTGTTGCCTTACAAGCTTTGAATATAAAAAGAAAAAGGCCACTAATCCATTTTCTCATGCGGTTTTGTTTTGTGGTTTGTTTTTGTTTCGCATTATGTAAAGTGGTTGTGTTACAGTATGTCTCATATCTGTGACTTTACCTACAGTACTGTGAAAACAAATTTCCTCTTAAGGACAATTAAAGGATCTATCTATCTATGTGTGCTTGTTTACAGTATTTCTACTGTATTATTTCTTATGCAGGAAGCAAGGATTTTCTTGAAGTATTTAAACAAAAACTTTTAGAAAACTACGTTTTCAGTGGTACGGTAGCAGCAGGATTCTGCTGACATTGGCTTAACTTAGCACCCCCTTACATAGGTTAAATGTTTACTACGCTCGTATTTAAGTTTTTTTGTGTTTTTTGCTGCATCTATTAATGTAAAGCTGCTTTGAAACAATGAAACAATATTGTGAAAAGCGCTATATAAATAAAATTTAATTAAGGATCTTAATGGGATAATTTATCCAAATGCGTTCCTTTTGAATCATTTTATGCTAGATTAAAGGAATAGTTCACACAAAAATGAAAATCCTGTCATCATTTACTCACCTTAATGTTTTTCTTTATGTTGAAGATATTTTGAGCACACCCATCAACCTCAAATGTATTTGTTTTTCCTACTATGGAAGTCAGTGGGTGCTGTGAACTGTGTGCTTATCATCATTTAGCAAAATATATTTTTTGTATTCAACAGAATAAAGAAACTCATAACATGAAAGTGAGTAAATGAAGCCAAAATTGTCATTTTTGTGTGAACTATCCCTTTAATCTACAGTAGGATAAAATGCCTCAAAGGGAATGCATTAAAATAAATGTAAAAATAGATTTTCAGGGACTTCAGGTCTTGCATCCCTCCACAAAGTGTTCTTTCTTGGGCTGTAATGGTTTGTCATAGCCAATGCACCACCATGCAGGAAGATGTCTTTAAAGGCGCTCTAAGCAAATAATGTGCGACGTCACTTCCTGTTGATGTTTGAACTGTTTTCAAACAGACAGAGCGTAGCTAACTCCTCCCCCTCCCTTCCGTGCTTTCATGAACGCGCCCAACCCCAAATCCTTCTTGTCGTTTATTGGCTGGAATACTTTGTTTTGTTTTGTGCTGCTAGGTTTGGCCATTTGTTGATATTGCCGTTTGTGAAGCCTGGGCTGTCTACAGAGATCGCGTTTTTTTACAGTTTGATCAGCGGACAGGCAGCAAGCAGATAGTGAGGAGATGTTTCCGGTATGTAACAAAAAATGTTTTATGGTCTAAAATGTTTCAATTCGCTTAGAGCACCTTTAAGTTTGTGTGAATGCAAACGGCCAGCAGACTCAGGAACAGTGCGCTGTTTGCAAGGGGAGCCAACTGATAACAGTAATGACCCGTTGGCTTGGTCACTCAAGCTTGTGAAAAAGTATCAATCTGGACACCATCAGAATAGGTTTTCAGCACGACACGTGTGCACACACACACACACACACACACACATTCTATAACCACTGCGATGAATTGGTGCATTACCATCACGGTGGTAAGATACTGCCACCATCACAGCCCTCTGTCCAATATTTGGTATTTATTTTAGTGATTTGTAATCAAAGTTGATATTCATTAAATCTATTCAAAACAGATGAGAATAAAATCTTGCTGAACCATCAGTTTATCCTGTAAACTTTTGTAATAGTATCCCAATAAATCAACCGCTAGGTATTTTATAAAACATAGTTTAATGCTATTATGATTCTCAATAGGATAAAATCCCCTGTAGACACAAACAGAACATTTTCCAGCTTTCCACACAATTTTTCTTTTATTGCACCAGATCAAAACATTATTCTAATATCCAATGCAAGGCCTCTAAAGAATAAAATATCTCAATAAAAACTTTTAGTCCAATAAAAAGAAATGAAATAAAGATAAAAACATCCTGCAGGATATTTGAGTTCTCCTTCAGTTTATCCAATAGGTTTTGTTGTAGTCTCAGAGGATGTTTTTTTATTTTATTTAAAATATAATATAATTTCTTTATTTAACCAGGGAAGTCCATGGAAATGTATTTTTGGACAAATTACCTACAGTACATGCAGTTTAGATCTCCCTAAAAAAATACTGTGTCTTACTTTTGTAAAGTCCTAATAATAAGTTTCCTGTTTAATAAGAATAGCTATTAATGTATTTCCTTAATTATTCTGTGGTTTTATTGATTCATTTATCTGCCAAATCCAACAGTGTGCACAGTCTCAAAATATCAAGCATTTATTGTAGTAAAAATAGCTATGATATTTTGGTTGTTACCATGGCAATCTTTTCCCAAGGCTTGATTTTTTGGAGAGAAGTCTTCAGATACTGCACATGCTGTATGTGTGTATTTGTTGTAATGTATGGACATATGCATCTAAACGGCTTTAAGGGTCTGACTGTGGTCATGATGGTCAATTTTAAATGGCCAACACACAGAGCGGTTTGTGTGTCTCCCGGATGACTCACTGTCACGCCAGTGGTGAAGCACAGGATCAAATGGCACAAAATAGACTTCATTTCATCAGACATCACTAGAGGAGCAACCTGTAGTCATGGAGACAAGACTCCAGCTGGTGGCTGTCAGGTCCCGCAGTGTTTGTTTCCAAACGCTATTAACCAGAGCAAAAATTACTTTAGAGTCAGGTCAGTAACTAAGATTAGTTACTAATCGAAATATTAGTAACTAAATTAAATCAGTATTAAACAATGCAACCTTTATTATATCATCTTTTGTTTTTTGTTTTGCTGATTATTTAATTCCAGAAAGTTTTTTAAGATTGACAGGTGCAGGTACAGGTACAGTGTCAGAAATAAAGGTACAAAACTGTACCTTTTCTGTCACTGAGGCTGTACCCTAAGTTTCCGTTTGGTACCTTTACAGGAATACAAAACAGAATATAATTTTGGGTAGATTACCGTACCTTTAGGACCTACATTATAGAAAAAAGTCAAAATATGTACCCTAGCTGTAAGGGGGGCAGCAAACTTTAAAAAGGTAATTGTATGGACCATTAGGTAAAGATATGTAAACATTTAGTACCAATATGTACCTTTGAGATACTAATGTATGTATTTTTGAGGTACTAATAAGTTCTCTTTGTTCCCAGTATGTACCTCTGAGGTATTAAAATGAAATCCTTGGGTGCACAGCTGTACTTTTTGAAAGGGTACAGCCCCAGTGACAGAAAAGGTATAGTTTTGTTATTGTTATTTTCAATTGGGTTAAAAAGGGACGAGCCCAGCCTGCTGGGTTGTAATTTAACCCATTGTTAATTTTAACCCAGCTGCTGGGCTTGTCCTTGTTTGACACAACACTGGGCTGAAAATATCCCAGCATTTTTACTTGTTGTAGTTGGTTTTTTGCATTATGTAGGGAAGAGAGGGGCACAAAGTAACACTTTTGGGCTTTGGCTCTATCATTTAAATCATATTTAAGTTAAATTAATCATTTTTTATACAATCAACACACACATCTCTGCTACAAATGAACACTTAAAGGAACAGTAGATTGTGGGCAAAACTGGTACTGCAATCACACAACTGGCGGCCAATACACAACATGACAACATAAACATCAGTTGAGGGCTGCAACTCCACTTTTTAAATGACAATATCCTGGCCAGACCACTGTTGTCAGTGATATAAGTCTTTGAAATTAAAATGATTTCTTAATGTCTAGTGACATATAGGGGCCTTTTTATGATTCATCGATATACATTTCTTACATACTGTTCCTTTAAAGTTTGTTTGTGGGACCTACCTTTGTCATACAATTACACCAAAAGTGACAGGAGTGCAAACGTTACCCCATAGGTGAGGTTCATTTTAACAAACAGAGGGTTTGTTGTAACACCTGCTAGAAAATTTTGTTTAAACACAAATAATTCAATTAAATTCTGTCTAAAGGTGGATATTGTTTATATTTCTGCCTATAATAGATAGATATCCACACATTCATCCATCCATCATCCTTCATCTAACCATCCTTGTGTTATGCAGCAATGCATAGAAAATAGATTTGTTTAAAAGGGCAATAAATCGTAATTGTGAGTTATTTCCTTTGATATTGTATTAACAATTATCATTTTGATAAATAGTATTTAAATTGTTTTTATTTCATTATGATTGTAACACTGTGTGACAGCTAACCCGCTGTGTAAAAATGCTTTCAATCCTGGTGTAATGTTTTAGGTAACAAGACAGTGATTTAAATAATATAAGGTTGGATTTGGTGACTTACACACCCAACTCAGAAATACAAAAACATAAGATGAAGAAATTTACTAAGAGTAGTAAAAGACCAAAAGCACCGATTAATCGGCTCTGTATAAATATGTAAAGAAGCCGTGTTACTATTAACCCGGCGTTAGTTTGTGTCCCACTCACCCCTACTGTACTACAATCTCAATTACTATTGAAATGCACTGAATCAAATTCATTGCTATCAGTTCCTGGTAGATCTGTACACTCCTAGAATGCACACTTAATAATAAAGGTGCTTCACAATGCCATAAAAGACAAGAGTTTTTGGCTGAATGTTTCCATAAAGAACCTTCAACATCTAAAGAAACCATTTTGTTTTTGAAAAAGTTCTTCATAGTGATAAAATGATAATGTGAGGATTCTTGCTGTGAAGACCCTTATAAGCAACATTATTTTTGAAAGTGTAAGATACCTTTGTTAAGAGGCAGCATTGCTGATATAATTTAAAGGGAATGTAATCCCAGAATGCACCACTACACTCTCAGTGAAGAAGATGGTGTGCATTTGCTGTGTATTTTAATGCTTTTTAGTATGGCAACAAAGTTTGACCGCACCTTGCTGCTATGATGAGCACTTTAAACGTATGAGGTTTTATTTCATGTATGCTGCTCATTTAAACCGTACAGCAAAGCAGCTCACTAGGTTTTGGAACGGCGCCTGCGAGTGCATTTCATCATATTAAAAAGAGAAAGTGATGAGTAAATCAGTGGACTCATTCTTTTGATGAATGGTATTTTTTCTATCAAACAAGCCCAAGCTTACAAGTGCAGCGTCCTGTCCTTCATGCTTGTTAACACACTGTTGGACATTGATCTTGACAGCAAAAAATATGCAGTGGGCCTAAAAATCGTCGTATCTATGCTAACAGCTGGGGGAGATATAAAGTACTGTCTTAAATCAATCTTTTATAAGAAATGTGTTCAAAATTATATTTTATTGATTTTACAATTGATTAATGACAAAGGTTGTTTGCTTACATATTATGAATTTTTAAAGAAATGTATTATCCCAATATCACCAAAGAATATAGTATTGTATTTAGTGCTGTTCCCGCTGTTTTTTTTTAGACTATTAAAGGCTAATAAAGAATCTGACAAGAAGCTAACCTTTCAAAAAGATATCCTTTTAGATGGGATTAAAGATTTCAGATGTAATAACAATTTTTTAAAGCTTGGTCCTGTAACATGTAGAAGCAAACAATTTTGGGGAAATCTTTGGCCTTTAGTTTGGACTTCCAATAATAAGTACTGTATTACACCAAAGTAAAATCATACATTTAATTTTCCCAACTAACTAATTTCTTCCAAGTCGTAAAAACTACCAGGACTATGGAATATTACAATGCGGGGAATTCTTCCTTTTGAAAGGATTGTATTTTTATACCCTTTTTATTCGTTTCAATTTTTGTTGATTTTTTCTTTTCTGTTTTTTTTAACTTGTATTAGTTTTACTTTAAATGTTATTTGCACAATGTTGTTTACAATCTATGCATAATGGCCTAAATAAATACAAATATTGCATATAAAAAGAAAGTCTTAGGCCACCACCACAAGCTTTGTTGTTTTAGCAAAGTTTTAATGTCCATCCATATTTATTTGTCAGTCTTTTTAAGTACAAACAGAAAATACAGGAAATATGTATACAAAATTAAAAACAAAACCTTTTTCAGAAGTAAATGTCTTCAGTCAGTATTTAGTGTTGATCTCTCTTGGCACTAAACACATCTTGAGCTTTTTTAAAGAGACTGAAGTCCTGAAGTCATTCGATTAGAATTAGAAATAAATATTTAATTTTATTTAGGTTTAAGAGATCCTGCTATTCCTCAAGTGAAAGGGAAGTTTCAGCTTATACTTTTATAATGTTTTAATACTACATACAAATGTCCTGTATTTTCTGGTTGTATTCTAATAAAGAGACTGAGAAATAATGATATATAATCACTATACAAATGCAAAAACAACAAATCTAATGGTGGCCTAAGACTTTTGCACAGTACTGTACTGTAAATGTGTATGTGTGTAAAGGATTAGATGCTATAATGACACACATTACAGGATTGTTTCGGGCTTCCCGTCTGACCTCGTGTTGGAATGGGAGTGTGTGTTTACAGCAGATTACTGAAGCTTTTTGAAATGCTAGATCTGCTTTTATTTCTCTTTCATTTCCCTCGTTTGGGCCCGTACTTCCTCTCCCGTCTACCAGATATTCTGTAATCCATGACACCTGACCTACGCTAGGCCTCAGAGAAACTGTTGACATTTCAGATCAGGATTACAGCGCTGCTTTAAAGATTACCCAGGTCACTGTTTGTTTGCTTGGCTCCTGGTGAGGCAGGAGAGGTGTAAGATGTAAGCAGCCTGCCGCGTCTTTGTGTACTC
This sequence comes from Paramisgurnus dabryanus, assembly GCF_030506205.2. NCBI lineage: Eukaryota > Metazoa > Chordata > Actinopteri > Cypriniformes > Cobitidae > Paramisgurnus > Paramisgurnus dabryanus. The sequence goes on from NC_133356.1 coordinate 2,156,089, forward strand.
TGTCCAGCAGGTAAGCTGGCATCCTCCATGCCCGACTGTGCGGATTAAAGCCCATGGTAATGCCATCAGAGAAAGCCATTTCTGCGGGGTTGGCTTTATTAAAATGTATGAATGTAAAGGGTGTGGTGCAGATAAAAAAAAAATATTATTATGTAAACTTGAATATTATTACTTTACAGTGTATCTGTGTTTGGGGACACACAGGGACAGCATGAATTTAGTAAGACCTTCTTTATAGCTCAGTCGAGCATTGCATTAGCAGGCTAGAATCATGACCTTTAATGCACTATAAGTTTCTCTGGATAAAAGCATCTGTCAAATGCATAAATGTAAATTAAATCCTGATATATTGCTATTTTTATGTACAGTATATAGTTTTAGGATAATTGATCCTTCGCTAAGCCACGATTAGCATTGTGGCGTCAGGCCAATCGTGGTTTAGCAACATAACTAGGCATAGGGGTCTGAGAAACTTGGAGCAATCCTAAGTATCCTAAGAGTTTGGACGGGGTGGTGGATTTTCTCCCTTCCCGAAACTTAAATCCCAAGTGGAGGAATGCTGTACGTGGATCAAGCAGTGTGGAATTCACAACTAAATATCAACAGGATTAACAAAAAGACATACGCTTGCTACAATGTAAGCACACGCTATGTTAACTGGCTAGCAAATAATGACGGTTCTTTGTTCATAATGCATATAATGAAACGTAAAATAAGATGATTAAAAGGCAAGACGGAGGATGACTGACATACTTCAAAAATATTTGTGCATTTTGGTATTAGACAGCCTATCCCTGAGTACCCCAATCCGATCGCGGCTCTCCCAGGGTCAGTTCTATAAGCGGGAGAATGTTATCTTTGCAAAGTGGTCAGGCTGATGTCTTGTGTTTATTCCACTGTTTGATTTATAATTATTAAAGTATTATTTTCACAAATTTTACCCTGCTGTGCATGAACAAAGCGGTTCCTCAATTTGTGTGTTTTCCATTTGAATGGTCAGCGTATGAGGCGGCTGCTTGTGCTGAGACCTAACGCTAAAGGCTTTAGCTTTCATTTTGATCTCAAAAATCCCTTGAATGCATTTAGCAGTCCCTTTTGTCTTGCTCTCTCAGATATTTCACCTGTTCGGCAAAAATTACTAACTATCTTCTTGGGAATGTCTGATAGCTGTGCATGCATACATACTGTAATAGATTTGCCAGGTGCAAAAGCTTGACTTAGTAACTAAGGAGGGTGGGGCTTAGCAAAGGGTCAATTGACTTAAGTGAGTCAAGTAAACCTTCACCATTATCTGAACAACAAGTGCCTTAATGTAGTCTCTTAATGTACACATAAATACAAATTTTCAATGCATTGCAAAGTTTAGGATACATGCAATCACTTTACTAAGAATCAGCCGTTAAAGGAGGGGTGCGTGATTTTTGAAAAACACTTTGGAAAAGGGAGTCAGGCTGTCTACCAAAACACACTTATGGCCATTAACTGACACCGTTCCCTGGGTTGCGTATGTGTGGGGCGGGTTTCAAAAGAAGGTCCAGATTCTATTGGGGTAGGGGCATGTTTATTTAGGTGATTTCAAATGTCAACATTGGCTTTCTGAGATCACGCACCCCGCTTTAAAGGGATAGTTTACCCAAAAATTTTAATTCTGTCATAATTTTCTCCTCCTCCTGTTGTTTAGCACACAGCTGATTGTAACCATTGACTCGCATAGTAGGAAAACAAATATTATGGGAGTATTGTGATTATGGAGAAGATATTTTGTTAAATGTTGACGATGCCTATTAAATTCCACTGTATTTGTTTTTCCTACTATGGAATTCAATGGTTACAATCAGCTGTGTGCTTTCCATCATTTATCAAAATATTTTTGTGTGTTCATCACAGAAAAAAAATCATACAGATCAGCCTGATCTCATGAATTTCCGTGGAATAGTCACAGAATTTTTTGCTAATTTTTCTGTAGCATTCTCACGGATCTCCGCATTTTTCCGTGGCCCTGCTACGGACTGTCTTTTTCCGTGGCATTCTCACGGATTGGTTACTCAACTGTTTTGCCCTATTTTCTTATCATTTTCGCTTCAGTTTAGGGTTAGATTTACATAAAATGACATCCCTACCCAACTCTAACCCCTACGCCAGGGACAATTGTTTAAAGTTTAGAAAATATAAAAGAATAAATCAGAAAAAATTGTATAAACCAATACTTGAAGTGACATACTAACGCAAACACCAAATTTAACCCTAAACCGAAGCGAAAATGGTTTGAAAATAGGAAAAAGCAGTTGAGTAACAAGTCCGTGAAAATGTAACCGGAAAAAGACAGTCCGTAGCAGGGCCACGGAAAAATGCGGAGATCCGTGAGAATGCCACAGAAAAATTTGCAACAAAATTCGTGTCTATCCCACGGAACTTTGTGAGATCAGGTTGTACAATCTAGAACAACATGAGGAAGACAAAATTCTTTTTGGGTGAACTATCCCTTTAAATTAAACTGAATCATATACTGTAGATAAATCTGTGCATGTAAATGTATTCAGTGAGACTCCGTCATCAATCTCTATATCTTTCTTACACATGCACACAGTTCAGATAGACAACCTACCATTTCCACTTGCTCTCATATGTACACCAGTGGCCTAAAGAAGATTTGCCCCTTGCAAGAAGGCAAATAATAATCAAGGTCTTGGATGTTGTCAGACTAACAGGCCACCCGGTGTTGCATAGCAACAGAGATTGCAGGAGTGATCCAGAAGAGAGGTGACGTTGTGTGCGAGTGATCTGTGGACTGTGTGTAAGGGTGAAGTGTCACACAATTGATCTCTATTTTTCTGTCATGCGGCGCTGCCCTCGTCTGGCCAGGTCTTTCAGCCGCAGGCGTTGTGTAGGTTATGCGCTCAGATGTTTTCACTTTTTCTCTTTCCTGTCTGAAGAAGTTCCTACGCTAAACGCATACAGAGCTTTATATACATTTATATAAAGCTATTTCCAGATGTCTATAGGGAAAGATATCTGCGTTTTTAAGCCCAGCATTGCTTTTACTTTTGCCATTTTAAGACACCGCTGACCTTACGTGTCTTCACAGTGTACAGTAACTCGATACCAGAAAGTTTTTGCTACATACATATAAACCATATCTCTAATTCTGGGGCTTGTTAAACAGTATACTGTTTGTTTTCTAAGCTATTTGTCTTATGTATAGGATAAATCTTAATGCAAATGTAATTTTTTTAACATGTGCAGAAGACGTGACTGAGGTGTATATTGGGAGTTCACAGCAATTGCATTGCCCAATTTGCGTCATACGTGTTATCCAGCGAATGACGCATATTGGGTTGTCTTTGCATTGACTCTGTATGTCTCTGGATCTACTTGCGCAAATAGTCCAGTTTGCTTTTGATGTTCAGAAACCATTAGACTCTTTAGCAAGTGTACAGCAATGTCCTGACAACCACCCACTACGTAATGTGGTGCATAGTTAAACAACACTTACATTGCATGCATAACAGTAATAATCATAATATGAAGCTGGTTAACCAAGTCAATTCTTTTCAGCTGGGTTGTGAAACCTTAAGGTCCAGATTCACAGACAAGGTTTAGGTGTACAGTAGTCAACGACTACAGTGGATGTTTAAGCTGTGTATGAGTTGCATTGGTTTCTCTCAATATGCACACAGTTATAAAATGTCTTACTCGTGGTTTGATCTAAGCCCTTTCTGTGAAAGCAGGCTTAAGTGTTTAATTAACAAGCAGAAGAACGATTTGTATGCAATCTGTAATCTTTAACTTAATTGACTTAATCTTTTGGCATAATGTGTATTTTAGAGGAAAAAGATGATAATTAGAAATGCATTATTCATCATCTGTTTAGTAATAGCATCATAAAATATGTATTTCTATGGCTTCATGTAGTTGTATTTTCTCCTGTTTTCGAAAAAGCAGAAGCTGAAATTGGAACAAACCTTTCATTGACCTGTTTTACCGCCGCCTACAACACATTAACATATTATTACCTCCGCTAACAACTAGCCTGATTTTCATTGAGCTGTATAATTAGATGATGGATATAAACTTTCAGAGCTGTGGGAATTGCATGTTTCAGCTTTGCCTTGAATATTTTTCTCATATTCTGTATAATGCGCCTCACCTAGCTAAACAAACATCATTATAATTGTATTACTAAAGTATTTTAACTGCTAGTTTATGTTGTGTTAGATTCTCTATGTGTGAGGTATTAATTGGAGGATAGCTTAGCTTAAGTGTAAATAGCTAATTGTGACATTTTTAATTTTATGTTAGATGTGCATCTATATATTAAAAGCTTCTTACTAAAATATAAATTTACTTACTAAGTATATCATTTTCTTTTTTGTAATGGATCACACAGCGACAACCAACTGCTTCCTTTAACTTTTATTTTATTTAAAATTATTAAAGTTTTAATTAACATACATCATTTTTATAATATAGTACTCAATATAGAGTACTATATCCTCTGTAGGATCAGCTATGTCTGGCTTTATTTCAAGGTTTTTTTTACTCCCAATGGACTACCCACAGGATTTTTCTACTAAGAGTTTTAGCTTAACTTAGAATAACATTACTTTACATATATATTACATTATTTCTCCGCTCACTAGTACGGATCAATCTTAACAAAGAGTCCTGATTACATTTGCATTTCAAACTATGACAGCATCTTTAGCACACAACCCTTGACAGAGCTGACAAATATCACATTATTTCTTCATCGTTTTGCACGTGTAGGTCCAGAAAGCTGTTTTCAACCATGATAAGTAAATTACTAAAGTGGTGATTGTTTTATAATAACGTTTTGTGTTTCTGGTTTCATGTGTTAAAGTACTGATCAATCTACAGATTATTTAGTGCTCTAACACATCATAAATTTGACTTCTCAGAGTTTTTCAATAATAAAAGTAAATCAGGTTTAAATGTCAGGAGTTCCTGTTGGGACGAAAATAAGACTTGCTACTCACTCGTAATACTGTTCCATTATGTTGAACATTTATATTATACTAATTTGATTCAATTTAATTTTCATAGTGTTCATACTGTAAATGAAAATGTTTTATTCTTAAAAATGTTATATTTAATATTTTATTTGTACTGTCAGGTTGCTTTTGAAACATTTGATGAAACTGAAATTTAAAATGAAAATATAATTGAATTATTTTTGCAAAGATCAATGACAAAAATATGTTTGCAGTAACAAGGTAATAGTCATGTATATTTACTAAAAACAAGTGTAACACAAACATCTCTCTTGACTCATTTGAGTCGATTCATTTTAATAAATGATTTAAATTACTTATCTGTCCAACACTGAACTCATGAGACGTCTGTCAGTCAGTCACTCAAAGCCAGGTGAAAAAATCACAGCTTTTTTACAAAAAGGACAAGAAATGATGACAGTGAGTGTGACAGGTAACATATATGGATATTAAATATATATGCAGGTCACTTTTAAAGACAAAGGTTTTGACATTTTGACACATAAAATAGTTTTAAGCACTTTCTGTTCACATGGGTGGGGTAATATTTACTGTTTGTGTATGAACATCAGCCAACACTGTCTTGATATCTGAAAATCCATCTGAATGGGGGGAATAATGTACCCCCCCCCCCCAATGAAGGGATCACAGAGCATCTTTATTTTTACCTGTGTAATCTTTCCACAAGTAATTTGACACAAATTTGTATCTCATTTGTAGAGGTTTCTAATGAAGGTAAATCAGTAGCAAAACTTGTGCTTGTAAATTTTAATTTGAGAAATGCAAAATAAATATTTGTGAACAAGTACTGTACTAATACTTATTTTGCATTTCTCAAATCGATGTGAAAACTTGCAAAATCTGAAGTTGAATGTTGAGATTTGCACTCGTGGACAGTAATCACAAACTTGTGTTCTGATTTTAAAGTTGCAGACAAATGTGTAAACTAGCACTCATATTAAAAGATTTGCTGTACAAACACAAAGAGGCACAAACAACCTCTCAAATCTTTCACTGCACTTTCAAATCAAGCTTTGATACTCTTTTTGCCATACCTGTTTCAAAACAACTTGTGCACTTGAAACTCAGAGGTTATTTTATTTTGCAAGTGAGTGTAAATATTAGTGTAAAAAAACAAATATTTATTTAGCAAGTTCTTAAATTAAAATGTATAAGCTCTCAAGTTTGGCTACTGATTTACCTTTATATCTTATTTTAAATTTGACCACCTCACAAACACACATAGTACAGCACAGATGCATTCATACAGAGCTTTGATGAAAGCGGTTCATTCGTTTGTCAGTCCATTATGTTGCACGTAATGAAATCATAAACACGGATGAACTCGACAGCACTGAATGAAAGATTATGGAAATGACCAGCCGCTGGCTTTTGTGCACGTTCCCTTTTCTCTTTCATCAAGCTATGACCAGGGATCTCACAAACACTCAACACAAAGACAAAAACTGCATGGTCCTCCATCCCCTTGTAATTTCTTAAAAATCACAAAACACACACAGTTTCTGCCAATTTCATGTTAATCTTGGGTTCCAAAAAATCTTTCATGTTTTCAGATTTAGAAAAGACAGAACAGTCTTTACTTTTTTTCTGAAAAGGCCTGATAAAGATTTACGAATACAACACAGCTTTATGTTTGTGTCAATGGCGAGGCTACATAAGTGCCCGGATAGCACTGGCCCACTCAGATTGACGGCTGGCCCACCCAATCAAAAGAGACACAAAATAAAAGCAAAAGAAATCACACATAAATGATAATAATCTCTTTAATAATTCACATCATTTTAGAAATAAGTAACTTTTTTTAGTGTTTCTAAACCTTGTACATTAACCCCCCCCCCTCTCTCTCTTAATAATGCTGTACATATTGCCAAAATTGCAAAGTGCTCTTATATATGAAACGCCTTCGTAAGATTAATTTATAAAAGAAGAAGCAACCATCGAACGTCCAGCTCATTCATCAAGGGCAATGTATTTCCCCCAGGCTGGCACACCAGATTTCTTCATGTCAGTTTTCCCATCCGTTTGTGTCATCGAGTTGAAAATGAAACTGGTGACTGACAGTTTTGATGGCGTTCATTGAACCCGCCTCATGCACTTGGCTGTTTGCGTGTTTGAAGCATACTGATTGAAGGCGGTTATTATATTTGTGAATAGTCCATTATGTCCCGGTGAGTGTTCGGGGCCACGCACAAGGGCCCGCTCTGTTCGTCACTGTAGGCTTGACTTGATTGATGTAATCGGGGTTTGTTATGGTTGGAGAGAAGGTCGTAGACCTGGGGGTGGTTTAGAAAAAGTGCCGTACCACACAGGGCTCGGCAATTAAGCTGTTTTCTTTCTGTTCATTAAAAGTAAATTAGTCACTGCTACAAGAGGAGCTGTCTTTATCTAATTGCTATCCCCTGAGTGCACCAACTAACACCAAACATTGAATGTGTCGTCAAACGCCATTTCTCACCCTCTCGTTCTGTGTGTCTTACAGGGGCGACGCGGAAAAACTGGAGAACCCGGGACTCCAGGATCACCGGTAAGACTTAACATTTTTGTTTACTCCATCACTTATTTTCAAACTCTAAAAAAGATGTCATGCCATCCTCTGCCTACATAGGCAGCCAGTTTTGTCTGTTGATATTTTTAGCTGATGAAATAATTAAATCTGCATGTGGATTTGCTCTGTGTTCGCCAGTGTTGCCATAAATATTTAGTTTTCATGGAGAGCATCTTGTTTTCTGTGGATGGTGCAGGTACTGTATTAAAAGAATTTGAATTAAAAATGAAACCTTTAAAATTGGCTTAAGGCAGACATGTATTTTATTATGTACTTGTGCAAACTTACCGTTCGGTTCATGTATGAAATGCTGCTTTCAAGTACACCTGGGAAACCTGTAGCATCGAATTAAGAATTTGTTATTATGACATGTAATGCGTCCAAGTGGGAAAATAACATAGCATAAACCAATTAAAACCATGGAAAATCTAACAAAAACAGATTTCCTGTGAACTTTAATGATTAAAGCCACATTAGTTTATGCATGGGGCACACTTAACTTGATACACTTCAGGAGGTTCAAAGTCATAATCTAAAACTACAGGTGAGTTGTTATAACTTATAAAATTAAGTTGACTTTTCTCAACTATATTTTATAAGTTGTGACAACTCATCAAAAATTATAAGGCAGCAAAGTATTTTTTACAGTGTACATCATTAGCAAAATATTCTTAATCAAGATCGAATAAACGCTGCATGTGTTCAAAGTATGCAAGGTTCACGACATAAAGTCTTCAAAAGACTCAAAGCTGGACGTGGAATCTAAAAGAGATATTTTAAAAATGTTATGGTTGTTGTTAAACTTTGTAAATAAATGACTTACTGGTTGCACACATACCTGTTATTGTGGAGACATCACCATGCCCCTAAAAATGACTCGTCACAAAGTGAAATGTTATTGGTTGCTATACCTGTCAGTCAAATGGCCTCTTGGGTGGTCCTTGTCCATTTAAGCAGCCAGTCTGAAGGTTTGGCTACACAAGACCACCTATTATAAGTCAAGGGAATCCCAGTATTCTTTTTATTCTTTAATTGATCATGTATACATTTCTGATATCTTTAAAATGATTGAAACTGATATAACTTTGCAAAATTCATTACCATTTCTATCATCTTATGTATTATCTATAATCCAGAGTTTCCCACTTGCAGATTCAACTTTTGTTTGGTTGTTCATATACAAAAAAACAACACAAAATACATAATAACAATGTTTTCGACTCCATCTGCAGGCAGCATAAGCATTTCTTTGATCAAACTTACAGTATATGTGTTGTCCTAAACTGTTATTGTAACACATTTGTTTTAAGAGTGTAGTTGCTAAACTTTTCCTATAGATAATAAATAATAACTAAAATCATCTTGCTCGTGAACATTTATATGTCAGTCATAAAAAAGGTAGTAATTGCTACTTGTGATGCTGTAGTGAGATGAATGGATGTGTTATGTGCAAGTGTCTGTTATGTCAATGTCATTTGACTTGTAGGTTGATTCATTGTCACTTCATGGCAGTGAGGAAATAACAGAATGTGCCAAAAGAAGCATTTGTGGTCTTGCAACTAAAATGAATAATGATTTAATGATCAGGATATTGCCTAAAATCAATGATTAATGCTAATGTGATATTTTATTTGTTAATGAAACATCAGAGAATGACATAAAATCGGGGAGAGCAGGGCACAAACTAATGCTTTGAGTCAAAAAGGGGCGTGCCCACTCTGTTTGGGTTTATATTTAACATACACTACACTGGGTTGCTTTAACCCAAAATGCTGGGAGCGTCCCTTTTTGACCCAACATTGGGATGAAAATAATGGATTTTTTTTGTTATAAAGTAATAATTAGATAATAAAGGGCCTCAATGTTGTTTTTGACCCATGTAATTTTATTTAAATAAGGTTAAGTAAAAAAACGAATATAAATATCAAATATTGTTAAAGACGAGTAAATAGTTATGAAATAAAAGCAAATAATCAAAGAAGTCACACAAATAAATACAATGCAACAAACATACACAGTTTTGTATAAATTTGAGTGAAATCTTCATCAGACATGTAGAGGCTCAATATGTCAAATTGCAATTTCAAGCAACCCAAAGGGGCATATTAAGAGCAGTGCCATGCATACTGTAAATGTTATTGAAGACCCTGATGAGGCTCTCAAAGTACCCCATGTTTACCGCTTGATCAAAGCCATTAAATCAATATGATAATGTGTGTGTAAAAATCACACTTACACACGCCACAGGGTCTGAATTTCCTGCTGCTTTGAGGGGTTTCTGGGATATTTACATTGCCCTCGGCTATAATTGCTTCTGGCCACAAAATCAGAGGACTCCAATAATGTGAGAGCACTGTTTATAAGCACTCATCTATGTTAGTCATGCATGACTATTTCATAGGTCTGGAACTATTAACCAGGAGTACATCACCTGCTTTTCGATATGTAGCACCTTTATTTTAGAGATTGTAAATTGGTTGAACACTTTTTGTACAGTTGCAATTTTTCCTATGCATTCTTAAAAATAAAGGTGTGACATGATGCCATTAAGAAGAACTTTTATTGGCTTTTGTGGTATGTTTGTGGTATGTTTGATTTTTTTTTGTTGCAACGTTACTTAAAATGTCTAAAGTAGACATATGTCGAAATAAAGTTACTGAAATGATTCTATTAAGATCCATTGACGTGGATTATTATTATTTTTATTTATTTTTTTGATGAATTGCTTTTATGACCATTGCTTTTGTAGTATTTTTAAATCAAAACATTTTATTTTTTATTTAAATTCTAACTCTTTCTGTTTAATTTGATGTTTAAATGAGATCCCAGATGTGCAATTGTGTAATCTCAGTCCCTTGTAGAAACACTGAAAGTTTCCTTTCTCTCTCTTTTGGGAATAATAAGTGATAAATATGTTGCCACACTTAATGATTTCTTAACGATTCATTAAACTGCGACGGCGACTGCTTTTCATCTTTAATTTCAAATTGCCCTTTACTTCCATGTGCTTGTATACAGCCACACGCTGTAAATCTCTACCGATAACCACAACAGGACGGTTATAAAGTGGGGTAAAGTCATAAGAGTCGGAGGGGAAGTGGTTTAGAGAGTGACATTTTAAAATGGCAGTGTCCCAATAATTTCCATGGCATGTGCCAACCTTACTCCTGTCCCCGGGAGCTGGCATTTATGAGCAGCTTGTTGTCTGTAGTAGGGAGGCGGCCCCAGGCGGCACAGACAGCTTCCCCCAATCCCCGCTTCTCTTTTACCGCAGGGTGTCAAGGAATGTGCAGTCTGGGAGCTCTTATCTGTCTCGATATTTAGTTGAGCTGATGTGTCTAGTGACCTTTGTAGAGGACATTTACAGGTGTTGTTGCTGCAGTCGTGGGCGGACGAGTATAATACACAGTGAACGCTGTGTCCTTATGAAGGTATATTTGGTGCAAAACAACTCCACACCTGTGACAGTGGAATTTGTATTTGTAGAGATTATCCACACATGTGTATCAGTAAACTTGAAGTCGCAGAGGACGTGATGCAAACTTGTAGATTTTTTTTCTTTCCCTCAAATACAACACAACAGTTACACATTCACAAATCCTTCAGTGCAGCTGCACAAATCCCATTTTACAAATCACAGATTAAGAAACTCACAAGTTCACATTTTTTGCTACAATTGATGCAGTAAATATGGTGCATAACCTACTTGAATGCCTGCATCAAATAATGTGAAGTCACACACAAATTTTGTACATTTGCAAAATCAGTTTGTGCTTCTGTGCGATGAGACTTGCATGTGTGTACAATTTATTTTTCACAAATATTTTTTTATTTTTTTTAATATTTTCTAGCCCAAACACAAGTACATAAATACAACTGCTTGAATCTGCTGCTACGAGTTTCAAATACTCTTTTTCGTGTGCTCTCTCTTCTGCACCAAATATCTCGAGATAAATGGTGCGAAAGTGATTTGTATACCTGTAGGCTTTGGCGAGCACTGTTCAGCACTGCCCACCAGGTGGCGCCCCAGACACTCACTGAAGCAGAGTTTATTAATTACCACCAATGTTTCAGCAAGGTAAATCATCTTTATCAAGGTATTATTTTCACCAAGTGGAGAACAATATAAATGGGAGTGCTAATTATACACACATGAAGGTAATTACATACAATACTCCAATGATTCATTAGTAAACAAAATATAAGTTTCATAAATTTCAAACCATCAATATAAGTAGATTAAAAAATACAAGCAGCAAATACACACATAGGCCTACATTTAAATAAGATACCAAATGATGTAAGTCCCATTCATTTTTAATATCATAAAACAAATTATTTTATTTTTCAGACTAATTTTTAATTCAAACAGGAGGTGGGGCCATGGAAAGAATGTTTGTGATTTCTTTTGCAAAATAACCTTTTTTTGAAGAAAAATATGTGTATTTAAATCATGCTTTTTCTTCTAATATACTAATTTGGATGATTATTTCTGTCTTTTTGAATCGGGTTACTGAACAACTAAATTCTTTTTATTATTATATAAACAGTTGTTCTGATTTCTTAACATTTACTTTGGATGCTAACCCAAATCAAATCAGCTTTTTAGACTTGTGGATAACTCATAATTGTTTATATAGGGATCCGATTAAAAAACCTACAGCTCGTAATACACTATTGAGAGTGGATTCTTATTGTCGTGAGCAGGGCCGTACGTAGGGTTTTATAAATACGGAGGTCCATATGTATTTTTTTAGGGCATGCACGCCAGGAAAAAAATTCTTATTTCTCTGCTCTACATATATGAATTATAACACATCAGAAAACCAAAGAATCGAATAACTATAGATTTCATACCATGTCAGTATGCGCAAGACTTGTGTTGTTTATTTGTAAGACATTGAAATAATTATGTTACCATCCTGGGCACTGTCAGTTAAGTAAACATAGGCTAACTGAATATAGGATCAGTTTAGTGAATTAACCAAAGGCTATCAAGAATTTGTTTATTGAATTCATTCACAATATGCACACACTTATTATACACTTAATATGCTGAAATACAACATCAATATTGCAGTGGCAGAACTAGAATTTTATAAATGGGGTGGCCAAGGCTACTTTAGGGGGTCCATATCCCATGAAAGAAAACGATATGTAATTATTATAATACATCACATTACCCCATATTAGATAAATATTCTTCTTGCCCTGAATTCATTACATGCATTATACTAACTGTAAGATACAAACATAATGCAAGGCTGAACTTGCATAATAAACCAATAATAAACCAACTTACTTCAAAGAGCAGAGCTCAACATTAAGGATTGTTGGCAAAAAAAGATATTTATTTAAAATTAAATATGGATTAATCTTTTTTACGAAGTTACAGTCAGGACCAGTGAGTGATTTTCTCTTCTTTTGTTATTTAAGTAACTTTAATGACTTCAACAGGTACTGTTTTTTAGACTTTAAGACAGAATGTAATAAAATGTTTACATTCGGAAGACATATTAAGATATAATCAGTAGTTTACTATGATACTCACTAAAACAGTCCGGACCTCAATGGTGGGTACGGCCAAGGTCAAGAGTCCTGTCTGTGTCTGCCCTATTTCCCTCTTGTTCCTTTGTTGCCCCGCCCCCTTTTTTGTTGCCATGGACATTAATTCATACTTCACCCACTGCCCATCTGTTTCCATAGTAATTAATTGTTTCTGTTCTGTCATTGGTTCTTGTCACGTTTAATTACCCTGCCTGTTGATTGCCTGTTTTTGTCAGCCGTTGTTTTATGTTGGTTGTTTCCTGTCATGTGTTACTGTTCGTGTTCTTGCCTGTGCTCCTGTACCTTTTTTGGATTTAATACACTTAAAAACTGCATTTGGATCCACTCATCTTGCCATGTCTTGCCTTCCTGTGACAGTTATCATCCGTTAACATTGAAGAAAAGTCTTCCTTAAGGTCAAATGTAATATTTAAAGTCTAAAATAATAATACCAAATGATTTTATTAAGAATCTTAATGATATGGAAATATCTTTGGGATTCACCCCCAAACAAATACAAACTTATTTATTTGATAACATGTCACTGTGGTAAATCATATGTAGGAAAAACAAATAGAGAGTATAAAACACACATTACAAAACATCAGAGTGCAATAATATGCAGAAATATGAACCTGCCATTAGCACTGCATTTTGTTGAACTGAATCATCCTTTTACTTCATTATTGTATATAGGAATTGAGAGGGGATTTCCATCTAGAAGGTGAGGTGAGTTTGACCAATTTTTACTTAGACAGAAGGCCTTTTAGGTATATTAAATGTGAACATTGGCACACATGGTTTAAAAGTGGATTTTGATTTGGGTTGTTTTTATAGGTATTATGATATTAAAAATGAATGGGACTTACATCATTTGGTATCTCATTTAAATGTAGGCCTATGTGTGTATTTGCTGCTTGTATTTTTTAATCTACTTATATTGATGGTTTGAAATTTATGGGACTTATATTTTGTTTACTAATGAATCATTGGAATATTGTATGTAATTACCTTCATGTGTGTATAATTAGCACTCCCATTTATATTGTTCTCCACTTGGTAAAAATAATACCTTGATAAAGGCGATTTACTTTGCTGAAACATTGGTGGTAATTAATAAACTCTGCTTCAGTGAGTGTCGGGCGCCACCTGGTGGGCAGTGCTGAACAGTGCTCGCCAAAGCCTACAGGTATACAAATCACTTTCGCACCATTTATCTCGAGATATTTGGTGCAGAAGAGAGAGCACATGAAAAAGAGTATTTGAAACTCGTAGCAGCAGATTCAAGCAGTTGTATTTATGTACTTGTGTTTGGGCTAGAAAATATTAAAAAATAAAAAAAATATTTGTGAAAAATAAATTGTACACACATGCAAGTCTCATCGCACAGATGCACAAACTGATTTTGCAAATGTACAAAATTTGTGTGTGACTTCACATTATTTGATGCAGGCGTTCAAGTAGGTTATGCACCATATTTACTGCATCAATTGTAGCAAAAAATGTGAACTTGTGAGTTTCTTAATCTGTGATTTGTAAAATGGGATTTGTGCAGCTGCACTGAAGGATTTGTGAATGTGTAACTGTTGTGTTGTATTTGAGGGAAAGAAAAAAAATCTACAAGTTTGCATCACGTCCTCTGCGACTTCAAGTTTACTGATACACATGTGTGGATAATCTCTACAAATACAAATTCCACTGTCACAGGTGTGCAGTTGTTTTGCACCAAATATACCTTCATATGTCCTGGTTGGCGGAGATGAGTTTGCAGCTGAATTTGTTCATTCTTTACTTTAAAACCAGTTTCTTAGTGTGATTCAAATCAAGTCAAGTCAAAATAAAGCGATGCCATAGAAGAACCATTTTTGGTTCCTCAAAGAACCATTCACTCACAGCCCATTTCTTTTTGTTTCCTTTATATAATCTATCTAAAAACATTTTTTTCCACAAGAAGGATCCTTTTGTGAAAGAGAAAGGTTACTCAGATGTTAAAGGTTCTTTATGGAACTGTAAACAAGCAAAAATGGTTCCTCTTTGGCATCGTGCAGCACCTTAACTTTTAAGAGTGTAGTTAGACTCAGGTTTTGCATTATAATCAAATAAAATTTCTTGCTCAAGATCTTTAAATTGACTTCTTTTTTCAACACAGGGTCCTCCTGGAACGTGTGATGTTAAAGTCATTAAGGTAAGATTTAGCTTCATGTTTTAGCTTTTAAATGCGATTTGTACTTTTGTTGGTAAAATACTTAATCACAAGCACACAGTGCTGCCAAAGAAACATTTATCTACAGAAGCAGTTAAATCCTTTATACATTTGACAGATCTAAATCAAATATTAAATGCATGCACCAGAAATAAATGGGAGTCGGAATGGGATTAGTGCTTAAATGACAAATTATGTGAAATAAATCTTGATGTTGGGATAAAGCTCATATTCTTAAAGCATAAACTGCTGGATGAAGAAATAGCCTAGAGTTAGAGATGTGTTTTGAAGTGTAAAGACGTGGACTCGGGAGGTTTTTATTAAAGGCACATTCACAAAGAGTCCAGACGTGGGTCAAAAACAAAACTGGGCCTTTTCTGTCAATAAGGTGGTTAATTTTTGTTCCTTTGTGGACATACAACACATTGAAATATTGTATCTTTTTTGGAACAATATTACACCTTAAGGGCCTATTGTGTACCAATTAAATGTTAGAGGTATAATACATTTAACTGTACCTTTAAATGAACACAATAGGTCCTTACGTAAGAAATAATTGACGATGGGCCATTGAATTATAACTGTGGGTTCACACCAGCCCCAATTGAGGCGACAAATTTGCGTCTACCACATCTAGTTTGCCGCTTTAACATTTTGAGTTTACTCGCTTCATTCTAGCATGAAATCCGCGCATGAAATTCTACTTATCGAGACATTCACGCGGAAATTCGCATCATGGGAGGGGCTTCTGCGACTCTGCTCGCCTTCTGTAATCACATCACTACTAGAGCAAGCTCCTGATTGGTTAACACGTTTTCCACCAAAGTTTAAATGTTTCAACTTGCGCGTTTCCTTCGGCAATGCTCAATTCCCACCATTTGCGCGTCTGAGGCAGAATTGCGTCTACTGCATCGCGCTAAACGTCTCATTCGCACCGCGAGTGTCTTTACATTGACTTAACATTTAAATCACTCGCTCTTGAAACCTCTAATAATGCACACACAAAATGGTTATTTCGAAGCGAATTGTAAAGTACCGTTACACCGCGGGTGTGCATTATTTTCAAATAATTTAAAGGACCGGAGTCAATTATTTCGCTTATACCACAGTTACCAAAAATATTGCTCTGCTGTCTATTTTTAAGACATTTGACAAGTTAGGTGTACGGTTTACAAAAAAAGAATCAACACCCATGAAACATTTTTCTTCCAATCAGAATAAAGCATTCAACAGACCCGTGGTATAAGGTACAGTAATGGGCATAAAAGAGCACAAGGTTGTATTAGGTTTTGTATACCTGTAAAGGTACAAAACGAAACCTAACGGTATCCCCCTTACAACAGAAAAGGTAAAGTTAGGACTGTATCCAACATTATACAAAGAGAAAATAAAAGGCAGAAAATAGTCATACATGAGTAAATCCAAATGCTGAATGAAATGCCCAGAATTGCAAGACTTTACAAAATACAATAGACAGTCCATGTTTTTACAGTGTTTGTGAAATGACGAAAGTAAGTGACATTGGCCAAAGTTAGAATTTGTAAAACAACCCCTTGGCTGTTGAAAAGGGGGTGAAGCAGACACAAGAAGGTGTAGCTTTGGAAAAGTGCTCTTAAAGGAGTTGGGATCTCATGCTTTGCTAGCCTTACGAAATCACCTGTCATACCTTTTTGGTTTTATTTATGATAGCACCATGGTTAATTGAAGTTAGCCGTTTGTATAAGGGTCTCCAGGACCTTGTGACAATGGCAGCCCACCAAGTCCACAAAGGAAGAAGCCGTTTCAGTCTATCTCAGCAGTGTCTGTCTATCTACAGTATCAGTCAGATGAGACAGCATTTATCCAGACGTGTCCTCCTGAGAACATTCAGGTATAAGAAAGGACACGCTCTCATCCTACCAATTGGCTTCCTTCAGTCAAACGCTGGCTGTCTGCTCGGCATGTTAAACAGCCACACACACACACACACATCCTGAATCACTCCACAGACTTGAGTCTGACAGATGGTAATTATGAACAGTGCTTTTGCAAAAGGTCTGCAATAATTTTCATAAAGCCCAGGGGTGTCATATCTCACCGGTGGCAATGGCAGCATATGAATATAAATCTAAAGTATAGAAAATATATAATTTAAACCCAACATGAGTGAGTGTTTACATGCAGCTCCTTAACTCTTCAGCGCTGTCGGGTCTCAGGGCGCACCGTACGTCTGATCAGCCTTTAACCTTCCTGTGATGTATGAGCTACACTGTCTCCTCATGTTGAAGGACTTCTGGTCGTCTGCTTGTACTATGCAGTTCACATTGTGTCGTTTGTATGGTCTGGATAGTCAACAATACAAAAGTGACTGGTTCATCCTCAGGATTACAAATCATTTTCTTAATCAACATTTTGTCTTTTTTTTACACAAATCCAAAAATCCATAAAACAATGGATTCAATGTCATTTAAGGATAAAATCTTAAAAAATAAAGGTGCATCAAGATGCCATAGAAGAACCATTTTGGGGGGTATGGTTACATAAAAACCTTTCTGTTTCACAGTAGGCTCTTGGAGCCCCAAAACCAATAACTAATCAACAAAGTCCTTGATCTTCGAAAAATCTACTTGGTGAAACAGTTTAAAAGTAGCCAAAATCTGAACTGATGACTTGGCTACGCAGCGCACAGCATCTTTTTTCGAGTCTGTGATTTATCTCTGGATAAATGTACAAAGTCAAAGTTGAGTTTGAGAAAGTTGTTCTTAATAAGTTTTCAGATATAAGAAAAGAAAACTCACTTTTCAATCATACTACGATTCATGCGTTTACATGCGTACTTTCCTCCTGGTGATCGGATCACGGATCAGACTACACCACCCCTTTCAGTATGATCAAAATTTTTGGTATGTTTTGTAGCCTATGTACTGTATGTATATACTGTTTATGTATATAAAGTTGCAAGATACCGTATGTGTTTTCTGTAAAATGTGACCTTAACGTGTTTTCATTTGATTTAGTGCAATATTTTCTCTACAGAGCTGCAGTAATGTTTAATGCCCTGCAGATGAGCATGTGTTTAAGTATTAGACATGTCATGATTCAAATGAGTATGTGTTAAAGGCCTGAAGTGATAAAACCCCTCAGTCAAGGACACAGCCGGCTGATTTATTACTGGTAAATATAGAACTTCTGGAATTCGCCTGTAGTTTTATGATGTAAACTCACTTACTGAGGTATTAAAACCATCTATGACCCATTATTCAGACTGGCTTGGCATAACCTTAATGTCTTACCCACAAATGACAGTCAGAATATACATAGTCAGAAAAAGATTAAGGGCCAGATTTACTAACAGCTTGTGCCAGCGCAAAACATCATTTTGTTGTAATGACTGTCAGGATTTACTAAAGACACATAGTTGATCATTAGTGCTGAAAAGGCGTGGTCTAGTTATTTTTGCATATGCATTTCAAGAATTTTCTCTTTCAGATGCAAAATGTGCAAAATTCACACAGTGCAATTTTCTAATGTTTGCGCTTGTTTAATGACTGGTGTTTGTGCCATTATTTTAAGATTAAAAAGCCTTAATCTTCATCCTCCTGAGTGCCTCAGACTCTATTTTAAGATAAAACTTCTTGTAAACCTTCATTTTATGTCCTCCAAGTCTTTACTATGTCTTAGTTAGCTGTGATGTCCATGGTGATGAACTTAAGCTCATCAGGTGTTAGTAGATCACCTGCACCTCATCAGCTCTGCTTATTTGCAACCTTCAACTAATTTGCGCTGCTCTTAGTATATATTGTGTTGGTCATTATGGAAATAAGCTGTTGCGCCTGTGTTATTTAATTTGCACTTTTTTAGTAAATATTCCACAGATATTACCACTGCCATAGGTGCTATTTTGGAATTGCGCTCTCACGCTAATTTGCCCCGTTTAGAAAATATCTGCATGTACGCGTGTATTAACCAATCAGAAAACAGACCTTGATTTTGACATTTCTTTGAAGAGTTGGGTTTTGGAGAGATGAGTTTTGGTTAAAAGAATTGATATGAGGTTTCACAAACTAGTAGCTAAATCTGGCATAAATCAACATAACTCACTGGCATGGGTTAATGAAGAAGTCAAATTTCGAGTATGGGCTACAACATCACTTTCACTTTTACAACATGGCTAATATCACTTAATTAAACTTCATTTCTCTAATGTCTTCTCATTAAGTTGATACAATAGTAATTCATTTACAGCCTCATCAAAGCAGGTAAAGCATCAAATACATTTACATTTATTCATTTAGCCGGTACTTTTATCTAATGCGACATATAAATGAGAGAGCATTTAACATTTTCTCTAAGATACGGTTTCTGCTTTTAAACTATTGTGTAGAAGTAAAATTTAACTTGTAGATTTAAAAGTCAATATAAATGCAAACTAATAATGTAGAGTTCAGATGCAAAAGCCGCTATACACCACCGCTGTCAAAAATAAGATAATGATTGTAACCGAATGCTCTCATCACGTACTATACGTTCATCAAATACTTTTGTGTTAAATGGGCTTTATTCCACCCTCAGGCCATTCAGAAATACCGGTTTGCATCTAAGCTCTTTAAATAAAGGGGGGGTATACACCAAAGTGTTTAAAGGGTTGATTCACATTTTGCGTATTTTGCACACTCACGTTTGTCATTTCAAATGTAGGTGGTGCGACACACTCGTTTTTTCCAGTCACGTCGTTCCGCATCGAGTTAATAACATTTCAGCTTTTCAGAATGCCGCAAACACGCTGCAGGTCATGTGACAAGAACCAACTGACGGTCGCATTTTCTGCGAGGTTTTAGATGCAAAATGTGAACTGCCCCAAACATGGCTGAAAGCACCAAGCGGAAGCCAACTGTAGTTTTGCTTGGTTTATCAGTTGTTAAATGATGCAACGGTTGGTTGTTGTCATATTTGTCCCACCCCCTCCTCTACTGTGATTGGACGGCTGAGTGAAAAGTGACATTGAGTGGGAAGCTTCCATTGAAAACAACTGAAAACATATGCCGGCTGCCGACGTCAACCCCTTTGTGTTCACGCCCCCTAACCTGCAATTTTTTTTATATTGTATGTCATTTCCAGTTAAAATGATGTAAAAAATGTGAAAAATAAATGGTACAGTAAATACTTAGGATACACAATGCATTGATATCTCTTCTTGGACAGATGTTTCTGCCCATATTAGTCTTAGAAAATTCAGTTTCAAATGAGTATTTATGTACCAAAAATCCACAGGGCTGAAGTTGCCCACAGTTGAATAACCCATGCTTTCTTTGCTAGTCAGCATTCACCCGCATATGAATGGAGGTGAGTGAAGCGTGTGAAGTATGAAAAGCAATTGTGCGACTATAGCTATTCAGCCTCTGTCCATTCTGTACGGCTTTCATTACAGTTCACGAGTGACCGTCTATCATCAGCTGGTCGTAAAAGACACTCATTTCCCTCGGCGGGAGCGGTTCAAAAAAATCGTCACGCAGGGATTACTCGGGGTTTGCCGGGTGAGCCGGTGCTTGACAAAGAGGACCAGAGGGAGACACTCTTTGCTTCACTGCACCTTTGAGCTCAGGCAAAAGAAGAATGTGTGCGGTGCTCCTTTTTGCTTTTGTGAGAGCCAGGCGTGCACACGTGTGTGTGTGTGCGTGTGTGTGTGTGTGTGTGTGTCATCTCCACCCCTTCATGTAGGCAGTGGACTGTGAATATACTGAGATGGCAGCGTGAGGACTGTGTAGCATCTCCTTAAGTTTGTCCTGACAGCGCAGGATGCGATTTGACAGGCTCACGGTGCAAAAGTTGAGTAATTGTTGCTCTTTGTACGGATGTTGTTGTGCGGTGAATACACACATAGTCAGGTTAACATACTCCAGATTTCAACCTTTACTTCCTTCTGTGGGTAACAGGTCAGAATATTACTTGTGTAAACAGACAGACTTTGTTTGGAAGGAGATGCTATATTTATTTGCACGCTGCTCTGAATGTAAATAAACCTTGACGGTTTTGTTTGAAGGAAAATATAATGATTGATTCATATTTGACATTTAGATCAGGCTTGTGTTCACGATTAGAAATTCAGAAAATACTTTTTTTGATTGTTCAATAATTAGTAATGAAAGCTAAAGGAATGTCCTGGTTTTAAAGTTTACAAGCAAATACGCTGTCAAAAAAGATTGGAAAAAATATTTCTAGCTATCACTGGGAAAGTACGCTATTTAAGGGTCCTTATATGTAATATGTATCTAGGAACTTTTTTTGACTTATTTGTGTACAGTGTTGGGTTTAACGGGTTACAAGTAACGTGCATTAGGTAATAATATTACATCTGAAGTAACAAGTAAAGTAATGCATTACTTTATAAATTTACACATTAATATTTGAGTTACTTTTTAAAAAAAAGTAATGCTAGTTACTTTTCAGTTTAATTAATTTGATATAAAAGTATGTACTGAATAAAACTGAACATACTCACGTAGGGTGTGATGTTGCGTTTACACCAGCTGCAGTAGAGGCGGCAAAAACATGCTATTCGCGCATAGTTGGGCACTTGAACATTTGAGTTCATTCGCACGTGAAATTCTAGTCATTCGAGAAATTCACGTGAAAATTTGCGTCATGGGAGGGGCTTCTGCAACACTTGCTGAGACTCCACTCGCTTCCTGTAATCACGTCACTACTACAGCAAGGTCCTGATTGGTTAACGCGGTGCGGAAATCCGCCAAAGTTCCGAGTTTTCAACTTGTGCGTTCCATGCAAATTGAGCGTTTCCGCGGGATAGGGGGGGCCTTCCACGCCGCAGGATAATAATCCGTGTATAATCACGTCTTTGCATTGACTTAACATGTAAATCTCCTGCGCTTGACGCCTCTACCGTGGCTGGTGTAAACGCAGCATGAAAGGGATCAAGCCTCAGCCAAGTAAGAAAAAGTAATGCAAAACTAACGTACTGCATTACTTAGTTACTTTTAATGGTTAAGTTTCCATTAAAAGTAACTTAGTAATGCAGTAAGTTACTTTTTTGGGGAGTAAGTTAATATTGTAATGCATTACTTTTAAAAGTAACTTTCCCCAACACTAATTGTGTACAAGATGAACACTTAGGTTTCCGAACACTGTTGACTTCCATTGTAAGTACTTTACTAGAAACCTCTAGTTTAATTTGTTTTTCTCAAACTGAGATTTAAATCAATCTAAACCCTGATCGCTCCTTAAGAAAAATAGCTTAAACTTCTCACGTCTTCCCACATTTTTCATTTGCATTACTATATGCATAAATCATACATTTCCTTTAATAAAACACATTAGTCTTATTTAAAGTGCCAGAGCAAGGTCAATAATGAAATACTGTATCTAACATGGTATCCCACATATTCAGGTGAATCCAAAGGGGATTATGAAGATGTTAAAGTTATTTGCAACACATACTAGCATCTGGACACGTGTACCTGACAAATGATAAAGCTCATTTGGGATCAGTACTTAAAGGATAATTCCGGTATTTAACACTTTGGGCCCTATTTTAACGATCTGAAACGCAAGTGCGAAGCGCAAAGCGGCTCCAAAGTACTCTTACAAATCAAGTTCATATACATTAAGGTTTCTTATGAAAACATTTTAATTATTATTTACATAAAATAAACGTAATACAGCCACACAACAAACTTATGAAAATATTTTAATCGTTATTTGCATGAGAATTTTTTAATGCAGCCACACAATAAATAAAAACTATCACCACAATGCTCACCACTATGATTCCCCTTATCTCGTGTGTTAATATTTTTTTATTGTAACAATTTATGATTTGCAAAAATAACTGTTGCATCTGTAGATTAGATAAGCAAAGTGTGTGCGGTTGTGCACGCTATACATTATGGTCAAGCATGCGCCCTTAAAATAGCATAATGAACAACGCGCAACGCGCCACTGACTTTAGACTAGTTTTTTCTGGTCAGTGGCACAATTGTTTTTTGAAACTGCAAAATAGCATCAGGTATGGTTTGCGCCGGAACACGCCTCCTTTTTTTGCGCTGAACCGCCCAGGGAGCGCAAGTTCATTCCCTAGTTTGCCGACGTGCGTCTGTGGAGGGAAAAACCCGCTGTGCGCCGGTGCAAAATACGAATGATACATGCGTCACTGACAAAGTCAATTGCGCTGGGTGCAAGATAGGGCCCTTTGAGTCTCATTTCTGGTTTGTTTTGGATGAACTGCAGTGATGGACACTGAACTTTTGACAATGGGTCGTGTCTTGACTTTTTGACTCGTTTAGAAGCGTTTCTTGACTGCTTCAGAATGGAAGTCAATGACCATGCACAAACATGTCATTAAAACAACTCTTAACGTTCATTTTCAAAACTGTGCTACTCACCAAGTGGTTTGTGGTGTTCGTTGATGATTAAAAACAAGTTGTGTAGCGAAATACAGTTTCTGTCGTGTTTTATTTGACATTTTGTAAAATTCCATTGACTTCTCTTGAAAGACTCATTGCTCGCTGATATATCACTCCGCCGCCGGGAAACAGAAAAGGGGTCTGTTTACATGTGGTTGTAGTTTTTTCTCTCTCTCTCTCTCTCTCTCTCTCTCTCTCTCTCTCTCTCTCTCTCTCTCTCTCTCTCTCTCTCTCTCTCTCTCTCTCTCTCTCTCTCTCTCTCTCTCTCTCTCTCTCTCTCTCTTCCTCTCTGTATAAAAACAACAACATACATTGATAATTTCTATAGATCTTTACATTCTTAAACTATGAATGTTGTGCAATAGAAAATCTAAAACTAAGGTTTCATACTGGATGCATACAGTAGTGACTGCAGGGGCGAGCTGCCGACATAAAACACGCACAGTTTGCATCGTCTTGAGAGCGGATGTCATCTCAAGATGAAAGCAGGGCGAGTGATGCAGAAATTCATCTTCAGTGAGAAAGTGCCATCTATTGGCCATTCAATTCCACTTCTGCTACCTGTGTGTTGTGATGTATTAATGTGAGATACACAACATTGAGTTTCATGTTCACTTTCAATTTATAGCACACGCCCGTGTTTGCATACATCACACACGGGCATGTTTGCACACTTATGGAAGTTATTTATATTTAATAGGGCAGGTTGCTTGACAATATTATCTGCATGTTTATGCATTTTATGCATGTGTGTGATTGCTGTTTTTTAGGGAGAGAAGGGCGACCCAGGCATCACAGGAATGGAGGGGCAAAAGGGCGGAAAAGGAGATCCTGTATGTATTTCTGTCACAGTTGCGTGATATTTTTGAGTTTTGTGTGTGTCTGTGTGTACCTTATGAGTGTCTGAAATCTCTTCAGGGTTTGCCTGGTCAGGATGGAGTCATGGGAACAAAGGGGCAAAAGGTGTGTAATTTTTGGTGTTTTTTACTTTAAAGTAGGGTACTCTGTTGTCTATACAGAAAAGTGTTGAATAGTCTCTGATCATAGGCATAAAGTCTGAACTAAGATGTAATATACTTCCATCAGTGTTGACCTGTTTTTTCAGCCATTTTATTATGTAATTTTTGTCTAGTGTATACTGACTATAGGTTATTTGTTACTTGGCTCCTCAGTCGTTTTGCATGCATTGTGCTTCAGACAGTCAGTGATTGGACTGCGGGTGATATGTGGGCGCGCTGTCTGATGTTGAGACAAAAACACAACACCCATAGTTCACTGACTCATTTGTTCTTTGTGTTTGTGTATCTATAAATAGGGTGAAGAAGGCCCCCGTGGACCCCCGGGCCCCGTAAGTACACTATGTCTTCATTTAAAAATCTTGACACTTGCAAATCTGTCACACAAACAGTACAAGTATATATATATATATATATATATATATATATATATATATATATATATATATATATACAGAGTCAATTATTCTGCTTATACCAACCTTATATCAACCTACTGTTTGAAGTTTTGACCTGTGATAAGTTGACATAACAAATTAGGCTAAACAATTTCAAGAAGTTCAGTAAAAGTAACATAAAACATATATGTTAAAGGGACAGTATGTAGGATTGTGGCTAAATGTGGTACTGCAATCACACAACTGGTGGCCAATACACAACATGACAACATAAACATCAGTTGAGGGCTGCAACTCCACTTTTTAAAATAACAATATCCTGGCCAGACCACTGTTGTCTGTGATATAAGTCTTTGAAATGAAAATGATGTCTGGTAACATATCAGGGCCATTTTATGATACATTTTTATACATTTCTTACATACTGTTCCTTTAATTTGACAAAAATGTTGCATTTAATTTACAGTTTTCATATTAATATAAGGTAAGACTTTACTTGAAGGGGTGTTCATAAGACAGACATGACACAATCATAATCATGACATTGCACGTGTCATGAACATGAAGGAGATTTTATGTACAATAATGACAACTTTCATTAAGTGTCGTTCACTCAATTATGTCATTTTTAATGCAAAGATGACATTGTTAGAAATGTCTCTGTTATAACAACTTGACATAAACCAATACATCATAACTGACCACTTTTTACAGTAATACAGTTATATAAATTGGTCATTAAAATGTCATTAAGTGTTAATACTCTGTCATATAGTTTCATAGCAGCATCATGAATATTTTTCTTGACCTCAACTACAGTGATACAAATATAATTTGTCATCAAAATGTCATTAAGTGTTAATACTTTGTCAAATAGTTTTATAACAGTGTCATGAATATTTTTCTTGACCTCAGCTACAGTGATACAAATATAATTTGTCATCAAAATGTCATTAAGTGTTAATACTTTGTCAAATAGTTTTATAACAGTGTCATGAATATTTTTCTTGACCTCAACTACAGTGATACAAATGAAGAGTTTGGTTCCAAAACGCAATAAATCCATTTTGACAAATTTTGGTAAAAACATGTTTTCTATACCAAGAAAGTGACAAGATGAAAACCACTATTTTCTGTTACAAACTTTCACATAGCATCTTTAGGTTATAAAAACGTAAAAAATTCAAATCCATAACTTGATTTTCAAAGATTTGTTATAAAAACGAATTATTTTTTCCACAAAATGCAATAAATCCATGACAAGTTTTTTTGTCAAAATTCTATAAATCTATTCAAACAATGTATAAATGTGCATTCATTTTTGCTATTTTTATATTCATTTAGTTGAACAGTTGTACACACTGATTAAAAAAATAAACATTAATGGCATTAATCAAAACACTTACTTTGTCTTATTTTAGGAACACTGTCATTGCTGTGGTTATACTTAACGTCGTCGCTTAATGTTTTTCACAGCGATCAGCTGTGATTCTCGTTGACTTTGAGTAAAATAATGAAAAGTTTTTCATTAGATCCCCTGGGGTCAATGTGTTAGCACGAGAGAAGCTAGATCGTCTCCTGAGTGCCTCTCGCGTAAATTATTAGATGTTGATGGCTTACGTTTCTTTCCCGTCACAGAAAACCACCACAGGTTTATCAATGCCATCAAAAGTATTATTTTGTTTTTGTTTGTTTGTTGATCACGAAGTACAAAGTAGATGAGGAAAACTAGGACTCTGTGTTCTCAACTCAACGCGCCACCATTGTTTGTTTACAGTGCGTGGAATGGTGCGCTGTGATTGGTTGAGCGGATTTATTGCTTTCTGGAGAAAAGGAGGAGTGGCGTTTTTGTGTTTTGGGAAAAATGGGAGAAAAGATGACAGAAAAACATGGCAGATATTGGATTTGGCGTAAAATTAAGAATTTACTTTGAAATTCTGACCTGAAATAATACTGATTTTGGCAGTAACTCATTTTTTTTTTTCAAAAATGGCGTTTATTGCGTTTTGGAACCAGACTCATTTTAATTCATTAAAATGTCATTAAGTGTTAATACTCTGTCAAATAGGTTTATAACAACGTCATGAATATTCTTCAGTTCATAATGTTTATTTTGGTTTCCTCCATGATAAAATTAATAATTTAACAATTATAATACTTAAAATTGATAAAACTATATTTTATTGCATTTGGAGACCGATTCGCTTAAAACTAAATGAAATCAGTACAATAACGGGTTAAGCCTTGCAGCAGTGGGTCCATATCACTGAAAATGTTAATTACATTAAATTAATTAAATTATTAGTTTTTTTCTTTTTATGTCAGAAAATTTCAGAACTCTCTGTGTGAGAAGGAATACGTTCTGTTACTTGTGCACATACATAAAATTAAGGATAATCTTTTGACATGTCTGTTGCTTTTTTAAGGTATTTAAAATTATTTCACATAGTATTAACACTTAATAACATTTAAATGACATTTTAATGTAATGTTAACCTATAAAGCTGGGTAGTTTCTTAATTTTGATCATTATTCTGCTATGTCATATTTATAATGTAAGTTATGATGTATTGGTTTATGTCAAGTTTTCATAACAAAGGCTTCTCAAACAATGTCATCTTTGCATTAAAATGTAATGACACTAAATGACAGTTGTCATATATGTGCATAAAATCTCCTTCATGTTTGTGACACGTGTCATGTCCTGATTATGAAGGTAATGTCAGTCTTATGAGCACCCCTTTAAGTGTTACCTATTATGGTAATAAGCATCCTAAAACCATCCCTAATGTCATTAAAGACAATACTGTTGTTTTCATGGCACACTCAAGGGGTCTTCACTTAGTCAATAAAGCAACAAAAATTTATTTTTGTAAAACAAATGGACAAAAATGTGCACAAGCAATTGTAAGCATTGAATATTTGCACAAGCCTTGCTGACTACTTTTTAAACTTGTCATATATGGTCTTTATAAAATAAAATAAAAAAACTTGAAATTTAACCACAATTCTCCTTTCGTGTTTCACAAAAGTATGTACACAGGCTTAAAACGACTTGATGGTCATGAATATTGGTTGAACCTATTCATTTAAAGAGATAGCATTTAAAAGAGAAAAGCACAGGCCTTTGATCAGCACATTTGCCTTCATGTCATGAATCCACTCCACTGAGAGCGTTCACCTCTAATAAATGATTCAAAGAGGCGGATTCAGTCTAACACCAGCACATCCACTGGACTGCTTTTTTTCTTAGCTCTGTTGGTCCTTTCATTACTAGCTTTAAAACATCTTACTATAGCTCAACCGAGAGAGCAGTGCATTAGCAGCACAAAACTCATGGGTTTGATTCACACACATCCTGATAAATATACAGCTTGAAGCATCTATTAGTGTCTGACAAATGCATAAATCATCCATATCCAAACTGAATGATGTAACATTCATGGGATCTACATGGGGTTTTTAGTTTACAATTGAGTCATTTGCCTTTATAAAGATTCACACAGAAATAAACATTCTGCTGTAACCGTCACATTATTAAAAAATGTCATGATTTTCTAAACATGCTGTCTGTTTCACAAATTGTTATTTGTAGTGAGGTTGTTTTAATTATGAAAAGGTATAAAAAATGGTTCCTTTGATTGAAAGGTCTTTTGGGGAGCCAAAACTGGTTCTTCTATGACATCACAGTAAAGAACCTCTAAGCATCTTTATTTTTAAGAGTGCATTTGCTTTTTTTGGACAACATTGCGGACTGGCTGCTAAACCTTTTACAAAAAAAATGCACAGGCTTAAAACTGCAAATATCTTTTTTATTTTTTAAGTGAAATATTTCTTGGTGGGGGGGTTAAATGCGATTTCATGCATTTTGACTTATCAGCACAGTTTAAGCATTGTAATCCTCATGCTAAGTCAATGCAAAGTGTCAAAAAAGCAGTCAAGGGTGTGATGGAGTATTTCTGGGCCAAACTCACACCTCACACGTTTCGGAAAGTTTCTGTCGAACATAGGTACCCATTACATATGAGTGGCCCCATATTCCTTTTATAGGCACTTCCCCTGGAAAAGCACGCCCACATGTCAATCAAAGTGAGAGTGAGAACGAGGAAGCTCATTAGCATTGTTCCTTCGAGTAGAAGTCCCAGGCATCACTGCACGCGCAACCCAGCATCACGAAATTACATATCTATAGTCACGTAAATTTGTGAGTCTTATGCATGACATTGACACACATTTTTGTTTACGTGTCACTTGTTTATTACATGTCACTTTTGTCCTATTTAAAAAATTGTCCTGGTTTAAGAATCTGTCAGGATCCTGTCAGAATCATGTCTTGAATTATTTCTAATCTGTGTGACGGGGTCCTGGCAGTATCGTGTTTTATGTGGGAAATGCGTGGTTTTAGTATTGGTTTATTCTGACCACGCATTTCCCGGGTCTCGTCACTTTTTCCCTGATCCCTTACTTGTGATGATTTCCAGGTGTATGTAATTTATTTTGTCCCTATTTAAAGTCCTTGTGTTTGATGTTCTTTACACGTGCGTTTTGTCTCTCTCTTGTTCCAGTCCTTTTTCCTGTAAGTTTATATCAAATAGTATTTTTGTGCCTTGTGTAATCTTGTCTTGTTAATTGTGTAGTTAAGTGTATTTATATCTTGTCTAGTTTAGTGTCAGTTTAGTGTCTTGTTCATTTGTTCTGTTTTGCCCCCTCGTGGGTTTTTGTTTTCTTGTTTATTAGTTTAATAAATTATCAACTTCATCCGCTGTCTGCATCTGGGTTCGTCCTTTACAAAATCCTCACAGAATCATAAAATATAAAAATAATAAATCATGAAAAAAGGTATAAACCAATACTTAAAGTGACATCCTAACGCAAACACCAAATCTAACCGTAAACCGAAGCATCAATGGTTTGAAAATAGGACAAAACAGTTGAATAACAAATACGTGACAGTGACCTAAACAGAAATGCGTGACATGTTCACACAAAAAGGGGGAAAACCGTGTCAGTGTCATGCATAAGACTCACAAATTTACATGACTATAGGTACAAAATTTCGTGATACTGGGTTGGCACACGACAGCTTTGTTTTATATCAAGACTCAATAATGGCACGAAATAAGAAGAAGTGTGTTTTTGGATGTAAGGAGAAGAAAGTCTAGTAAGCCAGCCTTATGGGAAAAATGGATATAGTTTGTTTATCCGGGTAGCAGTGGAGTTTTGCTTGTGTGTTTGTTTAATGCCCATTTTTGTTAAAATGGGACGGTCCCAACTGGGTCATGGGTAGCAGGCGGTAAGTAAAACTGCATCAAATGTCTGTGTTTTGCTGGCAGTCGTAAGTGCGTATAATGTTAATGACATGGACATGTAGTGAATCATAAGTTATCCAGAGATCGTGGGATAATGTTTTGTGTGTGTTGCATGCTCGTGACTCTCACTGGATGCCTCCGGGACCTCTTGCTTTTCCGGAAACAATCGCTAGAATTGATCTCTCTTTTATAAATCTGCTCAAACTAAAGACTCTTCAGAGATATGAAGGATGTTATATTACTGTATAGATACTCGAAATTAACATGAGATGATCAGAAACAGCGTGTGTTATAGGAGCTTTAAGTTTATTTATCCAGTAAGATCTCATTGAGATATAATCTCTTTTTCCAGGGAGACCTGTAATTACTAGGAAAGAGTTTATGCTTCATGTCTGTTGTCTTTATCTCCGCTGATTGGTCCATAATAAGAAACCTAATAGGAGTGCTGGAACACAGATAGCTTTTTGCAAGGTTTGGAATCGCATTGATGATGTCAATTAAATCAAAAGGGGAAGGCAAAAAGGTGCGATTTGACAGCAGGGGACGAAATCAATTGATGTTGCCTGCTGTGTGAATTTAAAGCTAAATGGGAAAAGTGGAGTGACTGTGGCCCTCTTTATACCAATTTACAAAGATTCAGAGAAAGCCAGAAAGAACAAAGAATCGGATTTCTCCTTTGCTGCTGTTGTTCTGAAACGATGACGAGTGACTCAAATATAAACTAGCTTTTAAGAGTTTGATTGGTTTGCTTTAGTTTGTAATTTGATTGTGGCTCTGAATGGTGCACAGTGTGCGGCGCTAGTACTTATATAATTAGAGACGTTTAATTAACGATTTTTATGTCCGAGAAAAGAAATCTTTGAACAACCGTAACCTAAATCCCATTTCAAGATTTTAATTACATTTTAGTTATTGTTAAATGGTAATTAACTGTGTGTCTGAGATCAAACCAGAGGAAGTCAATGTGCAGTGTGCTCGACTGACTTTGACAATTAACAAGCATGAGAACGCGCTCGCTTATTTTTGATTTAGAGAATATGTAGACTTAATCATTCTTCTTACCTACATTGCATCCCTGTGGGTTTAGCCAGCATAAGGTGGTTAGCTGGCCTCCCAGCCTGGCAAAACTGGTTACACTGTCAGAAAAAATAGTCAAAAAATGATCCAAAGAGGCAGTCCCCTTTAAAAAGATCCTAATATGTACCATGTAGGTACAGGTATGTATAGATGATTGGGAACAAATATGTACCTTTGAGGTACTAATACAGCATGAACTCATGATTCAAGCACCCGCACGATCTCATTCCTAACTTATAACGATTCTTCTGTCTTTTAAACCTTTGACAGACATGTTATTTTAATTCATGGGGAGTTTTTAAACAGTGGGTTGCAACGACAATTCTTTACTGGTTCCCTCGCAAGTTTCATCTGCACTTTAAAGGGACTACGGATGAAAATTAGCCCTTGGCTAAATCCGGTCACAATACATGAAATGGACATTTTATGTTCAAATTGTGCCAGGTCACATTATAAATAAACAAAAACAAACAAACAAAGACATTTAAACGTTCACTCGCTTTGATTTCATGGATGTGCAAGTGCGTGTTTAAAGCACGGACGAAGTTCGCGTCCATTGTGCTTTGATTTCACAGATGTGCATTCATACTGGCTATGTGTGCATTGCTGTCTGTCTGTATATACAACAGGATAAGTAATGTGAGTTCAGACTGCACGATTTTAGCCCTCATTTTGAAATGTGTTTTGACTGTAAATGACATCGGCGATGACCTACAGCCAATAAAAGAGAAACATATAGGACAGCTGGAAGTTCGAGGAGGAATCTCTCCAAACATTTCCTCTTTCATAATCTTTATTTCTTCTTCTTTCTGCTGCAAATGAGCGCATATGCAATTTGTATGGCTAGCTTCTTGCGGGCTATCATTTTTAATACTAATTCCAGTCTCACGTGAGAACTTCGGTCTTGCACGTGTGACCTCGCGTTGTTTCCTTTACTTCACTTCTTGCGTGCATTTAGTTTTGAGACATAGTTTGTGGACCGGGACAAAGTTGTCAGCGATTCTTCCTACGGTAAAGTCATGCAGTGTGAAACCCCCTGTCGCCAATCCATCATGCAGTCTGAAACAGCAGCGACTGAATGCTACACCAGGTTTGGGTCAAAAATATAAGCATATGACTCGGGTCGGGTCAGACCTCTGGTTTAATCTTTTCCGCTAAGTGAATTTTTTTTTATTAATCATCGCTGCTGTTCACCGTAACGAAAGTCTGGCTGCTGCATGCAACGTGCATCACAGAGAGGGGCGGTGGCAGACCTGACCCCGCTGCGTGTACGCCTTTATAGCCTAGATAAGATGATGGAGGTGGTGAAAAGTAAATTCACCGTCGCTACTACGGGTGTGGGAAAATCAGAGGTCTGGAAAGTGTTTGGAGTCGTGCTGGCTGTTGATGTGTCGGGGTTACATCGGGTCCGGGTTTTAAAAGACACGGGTCGGGCCGGGTAAGGTCGGGATGTAATTTTCAGGCCCGTTGAGAACTCTACTTTGAGGTACTAATATGAACTTTGTAGTGACAATATTTTTAAAAGGTTGTGTTCATACTGTATGTCAGGATTCAAGAAAAAAGATTAGAAACACTTTTAAGAATACAATAATACACAAACAAAAAAGTTTAATGACAAGCTTTAGTATTTGTGTGCTGTTTATGCTTATTTCAGTATCACATCATGAGCTTAGCAGTGTGTGAGAAGATCGATTTATTCGACTTCATAAATGATTCTCCATCCTCAGACCGATGTTTTATTAATGTCGCCTCCTGTTGTTTATCTTTATTTAACTTATTTTCACAGTGCAGGAATCAATGAATGAACAGGTACATCCCAAACAACAAGCCGTCTTTCACAGAATGATTGACAATCTATTAAACTGCCAGTTAATGGAACATCAACATACTGTAGATTCAGAATTCACTTCTTTTGAGCTGTCCATGATGGTTTGAAGAGGGTCATTTGGTTTACTTTTTGCAGGGCTTGGGTTGCCGTTAAAGGTTCTGGCCATTTTAAAAATGTCATAATGACTGGATTAGTGCAAATCTCTTCAGACAGTAGAAGAAAGATATGAAGCTTCTTGTAGACATTATCGCTGAACTGAGATTTTTTAAAGGTAGAGTGTGCAAAGCATAAAATCAAAACTGATTTGGGTTTCATAGTGTGCAGCTAGAGCATTTCTTCAAAGTGAACACTACAGGGGCTAAATGGAGTTTATAATGACAGCTGTTCCTCACTCCAATTCGTTCTTGATCCAATGCGACTCTCTAGGAAAGTATTGACACTTTTTCTTGTATCGAGCACCATACAGGGTAAATATATCCTTTTCGCCCAGTTTCCAGCTGATGTTCCTACAGCACATTTCTGTGTTTTTTTCTCAAAAAGGATTACCAGCATACTCCAAAACCCTTAAAATATTTTCTGCACCAGGATCGGTAGGCCTGCATGACAGTGACAGCCAAAAAGCCAATTACAATGAGATCAAAACAATGACATAAACTTATTAATTTTTACAGTTTGTTTAATTTGGGCCTATTTTATAATGTAAATAAAAGATTTAAAAGCATAGTTTATCCAAAAATGAAAATTAGTTCATATTTAACCCCCTTACATCATCCCAGGTCTATCTTACTTTCTTCTTTCAGCCCAACACATTATTTAATAATATTCTGGCTCTTTTCAACCTTATAATTTTATTGAATTATGCCCCACTTTTAAACCTCCAGAAAGGTGCCTCCATCTGTAGTGTTATTTTCTGAGGTAAAGCAATGGGTTTAAGTAAGAAAAATGTATACATTTGCCAAATTTAATAATTTTTACGCAAGTTGACCCTTTGACCCAACTTTTTGAAGAACCATTGCTTTCTCTCAAAAGACATTTAGGGACAGATTTACTAACAGCTTGCACCAGCACAAATAACGTTAAGTAACGACTGTTGGGATTTACTAATGGCGCACGGTGGATTATTAGCGCTGAAAAGGGTTGGTCTATTTTTTATTGTTATTTTTGCATATGCATTTCTATGAGTTTCCCTTTCATACGCAAAATTTATGGGAGGAGATTACTAATGTTTGTGCATGTGATATTACTGGTATTTGTGCCATATTTAATGCCCGAAAAAAAAAAAGTAAGCTTAGAATGGCTGCAATTGTTGCTAATTCGAGAGGTATCACAGAGATCAGAGAGCTTGTAACAGTTTTTTAAGGAATGCCAAAGGAACATATTATTCAAAAATATTGTTTGCCAAGCAATGTTTTTATATGTGCTGGAGAAATGAAAGAGAAGTCACACAAAAGCAGGTGTTTCAAAACTATTCCAGTTGTTTTCGGTGTACATTGGCTTCGTTAGCTGGGATTTCACACCTTGAATTTTCAGCTGATGTCCGTGGTGCTGAACTCAAGCACATCAGGTGTTAGTAGATCACCTTCACCTCATCAGCTCTGCTTATTTTTGACCCTACAGTAATTTGTGATGCTCTTAGTAAGTTGCGTTGGTCATTTTGTAAACAACATGTTCTCACAAAGTTCCGTGGGATAGTCACAGAATTTTTTGCTCATTTTTCCGTGGCATTCTCACGGATTGGTTACTCAACTGCTTTTTCCTATTTTCAAACCATTGTCGCTTCGGTTTAGGGTTAGATTTGGTGTTTGCGTTAGTATGTCACTTTAACTATTGGTTTATACTATTTTTTCTGATGTATTCTTTTATATTTTCTAAACTTTAATCAATTGTTGCCTGGTGTTGGGGTTAGAGTTGGGTTTGGGTAGGGATGTCATTTTATGTAAATCTAACCCTAAACCGAAGCGACAATGGTAAGAAAATAGGACAAAACAGTTGAGTAACCAATCTGTGAGAATGCCACGGAAAAGAAAGTCCATGGCAGGGCCACAGAAATATGCGGAGATCCGTGAGAATGCCACGGAAAAATGAGCAAAAAATTCTGTGACTATTCCACGGAATTTCGTGAGATCAGGTTGTTTGTAAATGAGTTGCTGTGCCTGTGTTGTTTAATTTGCGCATTTTTAGTAAATAACTTGCAAATATTACCACAACTATCGGCGCTTTTTTGGAATTGAGCTCTCATGCTAATTTTCCTCATTTAGTAAATATGCTTGAATTCGTTTTTGGTGGATGAATGCATTTTGATGGATATGAAAATTCTCAAAGGTATAGCAGAAGATTTTCCCGAATAATGAGATGTTTACCGTGTCTTCGCGGTTTGTGAGTTGTCCCAGGACTAACATTGCTAATCATTGCTTACATCAATTTATACTAGCAGTGATTTTAAATGTATTTCTCCAAATAGCATTACAAACTTTACCTGTTGAGTAGAAACTTTGTGACTGAGGCATCAGTGGGAATTCAGAGGCCTTTCTCTTCTTGTCATGCAATCCGTAGACACTTTTTCTCTTGCGAACTTCCGACATTTTGAAAAAACACTGTGAGAATGCGAGCTTCAATGAATGGCTGAAACTGTAGGCCACCACACATATACACCTGAAAGTGCGCATGTGCAGAAAATGAACCTAGGGACGAGCACGTACGACAGCCTTACGTCAACACATCACCAGAATGATTGACAACTGGGATGACCAATAGTCTTGATGATCCACCTGGAAAAAGAAAATCTTCCGCTATACATTTAAAAGCATTAGGTATCATAATCTTAGAAATAGTACATTATAAATGTACATTGAAATGTGCATTGGTATTTCATGTTAGCTATTGCATTAACTTCAGTAAAATTCATTCTCATTCAATTACAGCAGTATGTCAAACACTCAATTACCTAACAAAAAAACATTGGCAGTTTAAAGTAGCCCAGTACCCATGCAGGGAAACGTCTGGTGTATCAGACAAACCTGTTTTGCACAATAAATGAATTGCAATCAAGGTAGCAATCAAGTTTGCCTCTCAATGTGATTTGTGCATTGTACCATGAATAAAAGCCATCTGTTTTCTGTTTATTTATTTAGGTCATGACAGCACATGGCCTGAGACTTCTTTCTGGATCTGTAAGTTTTCCTCTCAATGCTAAGCTGTTCATAACATACATTGTGATATGCACTTTCATGCATGCTCATTTCATTTCAATGAGATGCGTAATTGTAAGTTGTGTACATTTTAAATGGTTATTGAGCTGTTTTAGTAACATACTTTGTGTCAGGAGACTCCTGCTGTGTGCTTTAAATTGCACCAGATGCCTTCATAAAAACCTTAATTGCATTAATTTTTTTTTTCTCACCAATACATGAGGGGGAATCAGGTGAGAAAGGCCAGAAAGGAGATCAGGTAAATAACCACAAATGATCTTACAAAGCATTGTGAGACAAATACAATGATTCTTCTGTTAAATAAAAGCTCAGAATGAGTCAGTGTAAAAGGAAAAATCTGTTCTAGCAGCATTGTCACAAAATGAAAAATGAAACCCATGTTTAGCCAATAAAACGAACAGCCACTCAGATTGCTTGATCCATCACTCTTCTAGCACTGACTGTTTCCTAAACGTTTTAAAATGATGTAGCCCTCCAAACAATAAACATCCTTCTGCGTACAGTCACATAATATACAATGTATTAATATGGCATGTATGGTACAATATTATAATAGTATTTGACTAGTATTTACAAAAAACATCCTGATATTGAACTGCTTTAAAAAAATATATATATTAATTTATGGAGTAAAAATAATTTTTTTGTAAATTTTATTCTAATTATAAAAAGTTTGCATATCACCATTATTACCTTATGTATTCCAAATGGGTAATTATTGGTCTCATTGGCCTCGTATTTAGTGTCACTTCCCCTTTCAATGCTTTATCCTGTTCAGTAATTTATGGGACTGACAACCCAATTAACTCAATTCGCAAAATGCAGGTAGTGGCAACCGCATTTATAGAAACTTTGCATAGTGTGTACATAACCAAACTGAACAACTAGTTGTTGATGACGTAGTTAAACGTCCATTATGGACATGAAAGGTCTCGCTTTTGAAAAAAGAAATGCCTAGAAGGTCTTCTGTATGCGCGGCTCAGAAAATGACAGATCTTGCACAAATAAATAAAACTGCGAACAATAATAAACCGAAAGATCAAAATATTGGGACCGGCAGCTTCACAATTTCATAAAACCAAAAAACTGGATCACTTCGTGAGCCAAAAGCCATAAATGGTTAAGCGCCACAACGGTATGCAAGTACAGCATGTAATATGGTTATCTCTGTGACAATCATCACATTTTCGGGAGCGAGTCTTGTCCCATACAGACATGAAATGATCATTTAGGGGATTCAGTCCTGCATTTAAATCCGGTTGTCACTCCTGAAAGTTTTAAGTGTGTATGAAGCCTTAAATGATAGTAATGTCACATAAGAGTTTTAAATTGAAAGAATTTGTGAAGTATTAAAAACATTAAGCAGATGAAAGCTTCTGACCTTCAGACTTCTTTGCCGTACTATTGGACTTCTAGAAAATATTTTTCAATGCTATTTTCTCATCGTGCTTTCTTTCACCAGGGTGAAAGAGGTTTTGAAGGCCCACGAGGACTGAAGGTAAATGAAATCTATTAGAGAAACTTTTGGGATGATGCAGGTCAGATGAGAAAATTGCACATGAACAATAGTAGAGTGTTCGGTTTTTATTTGAAATTTTTATATTTTAAAGTGGACATATCATGAACATCTGACTTTTTCCATGTTTAAGTGCTATAATTGGGTCCCCAGTGCTTCTATCAACCTAGAAAATGTAAAAAAGATCAACCCAGTAACTTAGTTTTGGTAAACCATTCTCTACAAGCACATGAAAAAATAGGTCAATGTGATGTCAGAAGGGGATCTTATTTTAATAATACCGCCCCTTAGTCTGCACTATCAAACCATGGCACTGTCATTTAGGGTTGCATCATCCCTGCAGCTCTGTAGTTTATGAGTTGGCTAATTTAAATGAATTTGTTATGATGTAAATCATAATTGTACAAAAACGCATGATTATTAATATATATATATATATTATAATATATATATATATATATATATATATATTGAAGCCACACACCTAAACTCACTTGAGCAAAAGCAGATCTCAAAACATAACAACATTGTACAAACCCATATAGTGAGTTTGTCTTGTGTAATCATATTTGTTGGTCAGTAATCTGAATATTAGGGTGGGACATCCCGTCATGGCCAGCCGAATGCTCGGACACTAGTAGCACTCTTTTCAGAGAATGGTCGATTTTTCTAATGTATTGTTTTGCTTTTTCTTTGACCTGCTATCTCCTCATAAAGGGGGATACTGGATTCCCTGGGCCAAGTGGGACACCAGGACCTGAGGTATGCACTTTTTGTTTCTGTGAAGTGTGAAAACCGTGAAGTGTGAAAAGTTAAACGCTTCCTGTTGTCGTTTAACCAAGATGGAAAGACCATTTTAAAGTCATTTGGCTCTAGTGTGGTGAAATTATTCTGGACCTTGTCAACATAACCAGGACAGGAACTTTGCCATGATCTCAGTGATTTACTGACTACTATCAAAACCTTTCTTATGGGCAGCTTATTGCGACCAGTTCCCGCTGGGTTAAATTGGCTGTGGCGTATTACCAGGGTCACAAAAAGCATCAGATGTTTGGCCCTCTTTTCAGTTAAGGGCACAGAGAGAGACCTCTCAGAATAGCAAGCAGTCAAAATGCTACAATTTTCACAGTCGGTACAAAATCAAAGTAACTGCAGCAAGACCTTTCAAGGGCTATTTTTATTGTTTGAGTCTGTCAAAGTCAGACACTGTGCATACTGGCGTGTTAGTCTGTGACCTCGCTGTACTTCAGTGTGACAGATAAAACAGGCCTCTACTGGTAATGTATTTGTGTTCCTACAGGGAAAAGTGGGCCCACCTGGTCCCATTGGACTGCGTGGTCTTCCAGGAGACATGGTAAGTATTTCACCCATTAGTGATATATCGAGCATCCCTATTTCTAATAACAATTAACCTATGGCTAAGCCACGCCCCCTCCACTGCATACAGGACAAGCCTTTTACCATCTTTACCAAGAGTACCTCTCCATTATTTTGGTGCTACAGTATTTACATGAATCATTCAGCACAACATTGCTATTACAAATAACATTTGTTATCTCGGTTATTTACAGATACGTTAATGAAGCTAAGTGACATGATGTACAGCGCAGCTAGAAGCTACCGTTAACATTTTCTAATGTTAGGCTAACGTTACGTTAGAGATGTTAAAGATAACGTTGAAATACATTGTTGACTTAGTTAAGAACAGATTCACGTTTAGTTGGTGGTGTGGTTTACCGCATAACTTAATCAGACCGGAATCATCCACATAGCAACACACTGAACCACTCAGTGGTCTGGTAAACATTCATATTACCCTAGCATTGTGCCGGTGAGGTTTTGGCATAGGTAAGTGCCACTCACAAACTCTCCAGGAAAATTAAATTCTGTAAAAATTGAATAATTTCCTTCAATTATGCACACCTCAGTTTCTCTCTCCCTCACACACACATACAGAGAGAGAGAGAGAAATGAGAACGCAGAGCTGTAAGTTGTTTTGCGCACAATCAGTAATCAATCGGTAATCGGAAAATTAATTTGCAGAGACGGGAACATCTGAGTTCTCATTGTGCTGGAGAAAAACAACATCAGCATCACAATCTGTTCTCAACACCTGCTTCTGCTAACAAGCATCTGCATTTATAAAAAATAAATAATAATACTGGGAAGCTGGGATGTTAGGAGTAAAATGTAGGTGTGGTGTGATAAAAGAAGGGCCCACTAGCTGAAGTTAATACACGTGTCTCATCTTCTCTTGGTTTCCAGGGCTCTCCCGGTCATCCAGGACTACATGGAAGAGATGGAATGAAAGGAGAAAAGGTAAACAAAAGCACTGTTCGGATTTGTGTTAGCTGTATTATAGCGTTATACACTGTTAGTGTGCCTGCATCTCTCTGATATTGCAAGGTCATTTTGGTTTGCAACAGCATATTAGGAAACATTTTTTGCTCACTTACAGTACTAGCTATAAATTGATGCTAATAGTATTACACATGTTGTTTCAGAGATAAGATCAATTACAAGAAACTTTAGATCAAAATGTGTCCTTCTTTCCCTGAGTCCTGAAAAATAGATCAAATGAATCCTTCAAAGGCTATCTTGTGATTCATTACGCGCCTTTAATGGCTGGATATTTAAATAAACATATAAAATCTCACTTAAATGAAAGCCTGTATAATTGAAAGGTACGTGTCACTGTATTACTATTATAAATGATGTTTTGCATTAACTCATTCCCCGCCTGCATTTTTTGTGATTTTAGAAAAGTTTCACAAAATGCCTTTCAGGAAAAAAATCTATAAATACATAAACATACAAATATATCAAATGAAAGAACAGACTCTCTGCTTTCAAACAAACAAATAAAACAGGAAACAAACATTTCATCCTATCTATATTTCTTCTCTTTTTATAACTTCTCAAACATGTGTAGGTTTCTTCAAAAATTCCAAATGTTGAGCAAAAAGCTGAAATAATAGCAAAGGAATTTTGTTAGAAATCGGAAAGAGTTAATATTATTGCTGTAAAACTGTGTATGTTTCTGAAGTTGGATAATTTGATATACTGGTTAGTTTATCTAAATCAATACTTAATATTTTCTCAAATGAAATAAATTTTTTTCTGCCTCCATATTTGATGTAAAAGTCAGAAATGTCTGTGCTGGGTCCCACTGACAGGCACAGTGGGCGGGAACAGCAGGTTACACATAAGCCCTTTTATTATGGAAAATACACGGAAAATGCATCTGGGATTTGTCCGGGATCGTTAGATTTTTGGGTCATTCACACTGCCAATGATTTTCCAGAATCTGTGCGTGCATTCACACACACACAGTAAAGATCCTGTATAGACACGTGACGTATTTAAAGTCCTGCGCTTGAAAGGTTTTTTCCACCAGCATCTGAAGTTTGCTAATTATCTGTGAATTATCTCTCGAGAAACCATTATAAATTAGGTAATTAGGTAATATTTCTCATGATGAATGTTAATCTGCATGTTAATCCCTCATTTTAAAGAGCTAAACCATAACTTCTTGTTCTCACTACCACACGCCCCTTACGGCATTGTTTCTGCTTCTTGTTCACACAGAATGCTTTCTTGAATGTTACTGCAACTATAAACCTCTTTATGGGAGCGATCCCAGAAAATTTACAGGACGTGATTGGTTTGAGAAAATTTCCGTAAAATAGCCTTCTGTTTGAACACAAAGTGCTGTGTGAATTATTATTATTTTTTTATACATTATCGTTCCTCCATTTTTTTAACCCAGCATTGAGTCAAAAAGGGACGAACCCAACTGGTTGGGCTGCAATTGAATCTATGTAACCCTTTGTTGGGTAAAATATGAAAATTTTCTGGGATAGTTTAACCCAACAACTGCATTGGTCCTATCTGTTTAATGAGGCAGGTGTTTACAGTACCAAGACCTTTTTACACTCTCATCTCACCTCTGTACACACAATAATTTCAGGTCTGCGGCATTTGCTCCAGATGTCTGTGATATTTACATCTAATACTTTTTTGTGTTTGTGTGTAAATGCAGGCCTTTGTGTGTGTCAAATGACAAGCTGTAGGTGACTGGGTCTCTAAATGCCAGCTGTTGATGTGTGTTTATGTATGTGCAGGGAGAGGCAGGCGGAGCACCAGGACCGATTGGACCCCAGGGCCTCAAGGGTGAGCCTGGTGAGCCCTGTACGCCCGGACCCTGCAATGCGGTAGGCTCTCTTTCCCCCTCCTCCATCTGTGATCTTAAACCTATTTTCATTCAACACCTCTTACAGAAGCACAAACAGAATACAGATCAACACTTATCCAACATCCCGCTGCTTTTAATAATAACGCAGGCTGTCAGTGACATGACGCACCTGTAAATCTGTGACAGCTAATGTGAGACATTCCCACACATGCGTTCATCCTCCAACAGCAGCTGGGGTTACTGATAAACGCTTCATCGTTTAAGCTCTGACACTGGGAACGGGAAAGATGTCTCATGCTAATACACACAATTCGGTGAAACTATCTGTTAAAGTAGCCTGCCTGCACACCTGTGGCTCTCTGTAAAACAAAAAATAGCTGGAAAAAAAATTTCTCCTACACATTTATGAGATCCTGTTATGATCTCACATACTGTATGTATATTCTAGAATTTTAGACGAGATCTACATATACAGTAATAATGTCAAAGGTTTGCTCAGATTTTCCAAACCCCAGAGTTTGCGGTCATTGCAGATTTCAATTTAAACTCTTTAAAGACTAAAATCATCCAGGCTCTGTTCTTGACATAATTTTATACTTCTATACTGTTATGCAATCTGTCTTGT
The DNA here is from genome assembly GCF_030506205.2 of Paramisgurnus dabryanus. Taxonomy (NCBI): domain Eukaryota; kingdom Metazoa; phylum Chordata; class Actinopteri; order Cypriniformes; family Cobitidae; genus Paramisgurnus; species Paramisgurnus dabryanus. Next base: position 2,198,986 of record NC_133356.1, read on the forward strand.
TTCCATTCCAATAACAAAAGTTTGGAGAAACATCTCCAAAGTCGATACTTACAGTAAACTGTGTTAAGTTTCCTGAACTATGAAAGAGCAATCCGTGAACCGCAACACTTTCCTATCAGATGTTTTTTGAGACAGATTTTTTGTTTGGCTGCTTTTCCGTCTTTCAGTAAAACTCTGTGGATGACTGCCATGTTGGTCAGCAGTGGTAACACTATCCAAGATGTTTCGTGCTAGTTACAGTAGATGCTAGCTGGACTCTGACCGAAAAAATAGGAAGGAAGAAGATAAAGTAAAGTTTATATTAACTATGATGGTGGTAACAAATCTTCCAGCATGAAGCATATAGACAGATGGGTGGTGGGCAGACCGATCCCCTGTTGAATGTTTGAATGATGGACTGAAATCAATTTATCAGCATGAAGTCATCAGCTACCATCATTTGCTCCTGTTTTGAATGATAAAGAGAATGACATAATCAAAATTGCTCTTTCATTTGTAAGTCACTTTGGATAAAAGCCTCTGCTGAAAGATAAATGTAAATTCACCTTGTTTACAGTGTAACAGTACGTTCACACCAGAAACGAATGAAGTGCTGTTCTGATATATAAAGACAATGCAATACAATCTCAATGGGTGAAAAGTCATGTCATGGCCTGTTCATGTCACATTAGATGTAATCGGTTCATAAATGGCTTTTTAAGTTGTGGCAGACCTGTTTTTTGCATTATAGCACCTATTTTCCCCTCGCTTAGATGTGTGCAAGTAGAAATCTTACTCCATCTTACCCTAACCGTTTCAATCATTGTCCTGTTAATTACTTCAAGTCACTTATTCATGGATACAAAAAACTTCTCACACCTAATGTTCACATTAGCATTTTCTTCTCACATTGCACAATATCATTCTTGCTGACTGCAGAGATCAATTTTCCATCAGTGGCGTAGAGCAAATACTGCTTACTGTAACTCTTTTACACAGTCAAGATCTGCAGGATCACTTACAAATCACACTCAGGCAAACAATTACAATTTTGCTGGGAATAGTAACCTGTCAATGCTGTCCAATATTTAAGATTGGCATTTCCCAGTCCATTATTCATCTCTTAGTTTCTGCTCTTTATGTAAATTAAATCTTATATAAGTCTTTAGAAAATGGTATTCAGTTTTTTCTGTCTCTTGTTTTGCACTAGGAGGATGTCATCTCTAGCTCGCGCGGGACACGGGGCCCAAAGGTGGGTCACTATGTTACTTTAAAATAATCCATTGGGATAAATGTATCCACAGAGGAACATATCATGTTACTGATCGGTAATATTAGTTTTCCATGTGCTTTATAAAAAATGTTCCTCTTTTTTTTTAAATGCATATGCTTTATTTTAATGTTTGTAATTACTTATTGTAAATGAATTATTGTGCTATTTAATGTGCCCTATTTAAGCCTCTTGCACATGTGATACGCTCAATAGCTTTGCCTGTAAGTGTAGTCAGTGTTTCCAGTAAGGCTGTGTCATAAAACTTCTATCTCTTATTAACCAATTAGAACTATTTAATATGCATGTCTTGATTTAGTCTTAGTTTTAATGAAATATCTGGTTAAGGATTTGATGTTGCTATGGCAGCATCTTCTTTATAAGCCACAAAATCTGTTGGGGCCAATCTTATTGCATAAAATCACACCAGGGCACTTTGTGAAATTTGGATGCATGCAGCTCTGCTGGACAAAAAGTGAATTTATTTTGACTGAATGAGTTTATTTGGTTGTTTCCGTCAGGGCGAGCGAGGCGTTCCTGGTGTACCCGGAGACCCAGGAGAGAAAGGAGAACCGGGTGTTGGCATTTCTGGACCCCCTGTAAGTACCTTTTGAGAAAGGTAATGGGGTATATTTATCCTTTTACAACTACTCTGACTCTTTTTTATTTGAAGAAATAGTTCACCAGAACAATATAATTATTATTCAATTAAACAGATATTGATTGTATCAGCTGTGTTGAAAAATGACTAAATTACAACATAATAGTTCTAATAATGTTCGCTATACAGAAACAGCGTCACTTTAGGGAAGTCCAAGTCGGCAGCCAATACCTCATGCTTAAGTCCTATCTACTGTACTTGGGAATGGGTAAAGACACATATCTTTAAAACTGGGTGCTAAAATTACAATTAAACAACATATTTAGGACCAATAATTAATCCTGACATTAACTGTATCATAACTTTTGCTTCATAAACTTAATTTGAGCCCAAAACACATTTATTAAGGTTGCTACTGTGAATGCTCATAGGTGGATAAATGCCTCACCTTCCTCCCCAAAACAGTATTTATCGATTGATGATTTGTTCTTTTTACTGGAAGGCGGGACTTAAGTCGCCAGAGCGGCCATATTGGGTATTGTGTTAGGGTTGTTCGAATTCATGTGCCGCCACAAGAATCGACAGCCGAATGATGTCAATGTACCGCGAGCGTGATTTGCGAAATCATACGGATGAGTTTGCTTTGAAATCGCTCTCGCAGAACTTTGACGTCATCCGACTGTCGATTCTTGTGCCGCCACATATCGTTGTACGGTTAACCCTAACCCTAAGTCTATTGTCTTCTAGAAGTAGAAGTGCCAGATTTTGTTATATCTGTCATTTATTAAACATTCTCTAAAGGAATATAATTCGTTTAGATATAAATTACTTAGTTTGTTCCTTACAAACATTTATTTTAAAGACTTATTATTTTTAAACTTATCTAGGCTATTTTTGCCATCATAAGCAACTTCATTCTGCACAGAAGAAAGTCATATGGGTTTAAAATAATATGTGGCTAAAAGTTTTCATTATTTAGGTGAATTATACCGAAACTAAAAATATATAAATGATAAAGTAAATCAGACTTGAGATTTTAAGTTCACACTTTGTAGTGGCATGCAGAACAGGGTTAGATTTTAGAACTGCAGTAAATGCACGAAAGCACAAAAATCTGTGATTGTTGAGATTATGAGAACAACAAAAAACTTTTTTTCTGTAGGGTTCGATGGGACCAAAGGGGGATACAGGAATCCAGGTAAAAGACAAACATCCAGAAACATCAGTAATCATTGTGTTTAATATATTGACTAAAACAATACTTCAAACAGAGACTAGTTTATGTTAAATACGGAAGTCAATTTTGATGAATTGATTTAACAGGGACCTCGTGGACCCCCAGGAGCAGCTGGAATAGGTGGAAACATGGTGAAAATATATCTGAATTTACCTTTATAATTTACTTTGTATGTTATAGATTTTTTAAATCAATAACTTATTTTTGTATAATATAATATTTGTTGAAAGGGACCACCAGGCCCACAAGGCAGACCAGGACCCCCTGGACCCCCTGGAGAACCGGTATGTAACATATATATATTTTACTGACATGCTTTAACCTTTGTCTTGTAAAATATTAGTCACTTTCACATTGAACCTTGGTTTGTGAATCTGTATTTCACTTGTTTTGATCTTGATCATTATTGATCTTGTTTGTTGATCTTGTGTGTAAAACAACTTTATTCACAGATGTAGCTCGAGCTGCTGATACTAGTACAGTAATGTGGTTAGATAAACCTAAACGTGCTTCATAGTCCGATAGCTGTAGAAACTTGATCAATGACCTTTGTTTGTTTGCTTGAGTTGTAAGTAAATATCCTGTACAACATTTTGTACGTGTATATATAAGAGCTGTCTATGATATTTCTGAGCAATCGATTAAATAAACTTGTGTAACTTTCACACGCTTGCAAAATGCAAAAAAAAATGAAAGTGGAGGAGAGCATGCGCTTCAGTTTTATCAATGAAAGCTTAAAGATTGCACTGAACACTGTGGATTGATGTTAGAAGTCAGGACCGATGTAAAAACATTGTGCTTGGTTTATTAGACCAATAAGTGAATAGTAGGCAGTGTTTTGTGGTTGTTCAAACACATTCAACTACATGAGTGCTACACCACAAAAGCAATCCTGTCGAATCCTCTGAATGTGGTCGAAAGTAAACAAGCTCAAAACGTTTCACACACTGTGTACACCTGTGTTTAGGGTCATCCACTTGTGATCCGATTGACCGAAAGGCGTCTTAATAGCAGGTGTAAACACGGCCTGTAGTTGAATGTGATTTTATTGAATGTACATAAATGGTGAATTACTGTTTACAATTATTATATTTGACCACTGAATGATCTAGCTGACCAATCAGTGTCTATATTTTCTATACACAGTGTAGATTGAGTCTGATTTAAAAACGTAGGATGTGTTATATAAGGAGAAGTGTATTGCGATTCATTCGGAAACAGGTCATCATGTTTTTGAATAATGCTGAATCTAATGCTACTCTTTATTATTTTTTTCTTTTAGGCAGCGCTGCCCATTGTAGGAGACATGGGCACCTTACTGAAGGTACAGTTTCATTGAGGTGTATGTCATCTTGTTTACTGTAATGGATTTGTGTTCTGCAGACCGCAGTGTAGTGAACTCTGATATTAGAAATAAATTGAAATGTATTGAACAAAATCAGTTCCTGACAAGAATTTTTAGACTATTGCTCTGCTCCAAATGCTAGTGAGCATTTAATAATATCGCACTCCAAAAGCTATAGATGACTTGCTGCTACCTCATAGTTCAAAGGCAGCATCAGATTGTCCTACCTTACTGGAAACTTTTATGAATTTCTGTTTTTTACTTATCCACATGAATTTGCAAAAAAGCTATAAATGCTGTCTATAGGATCATATGTCCTTCATACTTTTGCATCAGTTAATTTCATGTGGCTTTTCAATAAGGGTTTAATGGTGAACAATCATGCAACAAGTGAAGAAATAAATGTGATTATATTTTAAAATAAAGAACTTTGATTAAAATTTTGATAAAAAGTTTTATTTAAATATGCATATAATAAATGCATTTTAAAGTATTAAAAAATATATTTAGCTCTCCATATACTTAAATCCAAGGAAATACATTCACGTTGCACTGAAAGAAAAACTTTGTTTTAAAAATGTTAAAATATCAACTTCAAAATATAAGATAACTGGTAGTTAGTATATATTGAAACATATTTTTATCTACTCTCAGTCACTTTATGTTTCTGTTTGGGCATCATGCGTTCATCTCGCCATAACAAAAAAATACCTTTGACAAGATAAATGCCCATCTGTTTAAATAATGACTCCTTGTTAGCTAATGTACAGTAGTACTTCATTATTATCAATGGTATAATTTAATGTTCCTTTACAAGCAAATAAAGGGGAATGCATTGAAACATAACTCAAGTTCAAAAGAGCTCTGCATCATCATCATCTAACAATGCGCCTGAACATATCTCATTTTCAGACCAGCATGCCCATGGGCGCACAAATGGGTGCAAATGCATTTGCTATTTAAACAACCTGCCATTGGACATAAGTTCAGTGCATGAGTTATATAAACCGATTTGGTGTTTTTTGTTCTTGGCTCTATAAATCACAATCCGCTTTTCTTTGTGTGTAGAAGACTTCATTCTGACATCATTTATGTTTCACTGAGGATAGAAAACAATACAGCATTGGAATGATATGGGAGTAAATAATAATGTTGCTTTTTAAATTAATTCATTCAACCAAATTAATTATTTGACTTAATCAAGCCCTGATAGAAAAATGTTTTCCAAAATGTCAAAGCACTTAGCGAAGTTACTCAGTTTTTCTCCCTGTCAAAAACCTTTGGAATTGTTGAATGCTTGCACAACAAACATGTTAAACCCCCACTGTTGTAATGGTCATGTGCAATTTGCTAATTGTAAGCCTCACAGAAAGAACGCAAATGTAAACTCGGCTCCAGAATCGACCAGCACCTATTGAGCAAGCCGGACTAATGCACTAGTAAATTGCTACCTTTAGAAAGCTGCTGGAACTGTGCACGAAAAATGCATCCGATGTGAAATGTCACAGGGATCCTTACGACCCATTACCGTGAACCTTTGATTATGCTTTACGGCCCTACATAGTTATGGTCCTGAAGAGCAGACGAGTGAAAGGTTGCTTTCTTAGCCTGGAGTTTTAAAGATGCTTTTGAAAGCTTCTTAGCTTTTGCTTTTCACATTTCTCTCTGTATCGTCTGGAAAATATATCAAGGTGAATGCATTAGGCTGGTAAGGTTAAAAAATGGGCGCTGTACAACCCTAATACTTGTTTTTATCTAGTTTGCTGCTTCTAAGCTCTGAGTTAGATCTTTTAGTTTTTTAGCGGTGCGCAAAGCTGGATTACAGTCTTGTACATCTCCAAAACTGAAATGAAAAGAAAAGATATCCAGATGTAAAGACATGAATTTTATACAATTGTGCAACAAATGTTGATCTATAGAAGAAAATAAACATGTAGTCTAAACATGTATTTATTAACATGATTCTGTTCAGCATTTTTTGCCCTGCTTTTTTAGTTCATTCTGCTTATGTGATGAAGTGCTGGATTCCTTCACCTTACACTGTTTGTTTGTGTTTTCGTCTGGTCTGACAGAATGCTTGCAGTGTATGCCAGAACAGATCACCAGGTTTACCAGGGCAGAAAGGAGAAAAAGGATCACCTGGAATTCCAGGTATCCCAGGCATGGATGGAGAAAAGGTAAAAATTACTACTTACACATTTACGGCCCTATTTTAACGATCTAAGCGCATGGTCTAAAGTCACAGTCTAAACACTTTTGCTCATTTTTATTGACAGGAAAAATAGTTTATGCGCCAAACGCATGGCCTAAAACGGTCCTATTTTCGTAATGAGTAATGGGAGTATTTTGGGCGTAACGTGCAATAAACCAATCAGAGTCTTATCTCTCATCCCCTAAAAGCAAGTTGCGCCTGGCGCCATGCCTAATCCTTATTTAGAAAGCGGAATTTATAAACTGAAAAACTAAGCAGAGGAAAATGACCACCAGTTTAAGAGTAAGGTTAAAAAATTTTGTTGTTTTAATTAATTGCTAATATGCAAGAAAAGGTTTGTACTCTTAAAATACAAACAAGAGATACAGAATTTACAAATGTGCGGATAGCCGTTTCAGCACTCGGACAGCGCCATGAGTTTTTTTTTTGTTAAAATCATTACTTAAAAATGTTTCTCATCTCACCATATCCACAGGTACAGAGTCATACACTCTCAGAAATAAAGGTACAAAACTGTACCTTTTCTGTCACTGGGGCTGCACCCTTTCAAAAAGTACAGCTTTGCAGCTAAGGAATTCATTTTAGTACCTCAGAAGTACATGCTGGGACCATAGAGAGCTTATTAGTACCTCAAAAATACATATTAGTATCTCAAAGGTACATATTGGTAATAAATGTTTACATATCTGTACCTAACGGTCCATACAATTACATTCTTAAAGGGTCCTGCCCCAGTGACAGCTAGGGTACATATTTTGACTTTTTTCTAACAATGTAGGTCCTTAAGGTACGGTAATCTACCCAAAATTGAATTCTGTTTTGTATTCCTGTAAAGGTACCAAACAGAAACTTAGGGTACAGCCCCAGTGACAGAAAAGGTACAGTTTTGTACCTTTATTTCTGACAGTGTAATATACATTAAATTCATGTGATAGCATTAAAAAAATATATATTTAAAAATAGATGCATGTTTAAAGCAAAGCATTTATTTACTTACCAGGTTACAGGTTAAGCAGCTCTTTACGCCTTCTAATGTCTCATAATCGGTCCTCATTTATGTCCAAGAGACTCAACAAAAATCTTTTACATTTTAATCATTTTTTTTTTTGTATTTAAAAGTGTTTTAGTGCTGCTGCGCATCCATGTGTGTGATAAGCAAACGCGCGTTGTCGTCCCGTTTATAGGTGTATATTTCTAACGCACTCATTAAATAACAAAACAAAATTGCGTCATTGACTTTAGAGCAGGTTTTGGTTGGTCAATGGCATAGTTTCCTCAAAATAGCAACGAGCCAACAATGCGCCTGGACACATCTCGTTTTTAGATCAGAACGCCCATGGGCGCAAAATTGGGCGCAAATGCATTTGCTATTTAAGCAACGTGGCGCTAAACAGGAAAATGATCATTACGTCGGGTTGAAACTAGCAAGAGACTCTTGCTTCACGTATTGTGCTGCATTGTGCCAGGTGTATGATAGAGCCCTTAATCTCCTCATAAATTAATTCTCTCCACCTGAGATTATTTGGCAGCGAGTCCATTGTGTTTTCTGATGCAATTTAGGATTTGATTACAACAGCTTCTGTTAAAGGCACGACGATGCCAGGCACATGCAACTCGGATGGTTTTGTTGTAATACGTGTAATATAAGTAGATATTTAAAAAATACCTTTGTGCATGTGTGTGTATTGTTAGAAAAAAATTGTCAGAAAATGGTCCCTGGCTGTCACTGGGATGGCCCCCTCTTTTTTTAAAAAGTACACCTAAAGTGTTTATATTAGTACCGCAAATGTACATATTGGTATCCATAATTTTTTATCTGACAGTATGATACTTTTCTTTTTTACTTCTTTCTTTCATATTTTGTCATCTAATTCACTGAAATATATTTCCACTTTAAAATGCCCAGATATTTTTTGGTGACTGTTGTTTGCTTTTATTAGTCTGTTGAGCTGAACTTAAGATAGATCAATTCATTTTCTGTGGATTTGGGAACTTTGGATCTGTGTCCTCATCTTCTGTGTTGATTTTAACAGGGGGATCAAGGTCTGCGAGGCCCAGCTGGTAATCCAGGCAAAGAGGGTCCGAAGGTAAACACTCCTAAAATTTGAGCTTAGAGAAGAGAATTGTGTGACCGGCAGGCACATAAGCCCCAGAAATTTCCACAAACTGCTCTGGCCACGGCTTTAATTCGTCCTTTATGTCTAATAACATGTGTCTCATTATGATGAAATGTTATTATAATTATTATGTGCAACTATTACTATTGGAGAGGTTTCACATAATGTGCTTAAATGTGATGCTTGAATGTGATAAATGCAAAGCTTGTTGCCATGGAAGCAGAGACATTCAGTGGCAGAGGCAAAATTTAAAGCCAAAGCAAGAGCATTAATAATGTATAAGAACATTTTTTTGGGGAAAGTTGAAAGCAGTGACTGTATAAACCGGGTGTACTTCTTGTCTCAACATCATTTAGGGAGTGAAGGGTGAGAGAGGCTTTCCTGGACCAATGGGAGACAAGGGTGATGAGGTGAGTTATAAGGGAAACGTGTTTACATCAGATGTGTGCGGCAAAATGCAACAAAACTACTATAGATGAGTCGTGCTGCTTGTGTCAACACGACTTTAGCTGATGCGTTTTTGATTGTTTTTTTGTTTTGTTTTGTTACCTATCTGTCTGAAGTAACTTTCTTGTTTAGAACTTTCTAGTTAGATATAGTGCCATTTTATATATTTTTTTCAAATATTTTATATTGTAATATAATTTATGTATTCGAGTGCTTTTGGTCATTTGAAAGTCTTTTATTTCCCAGGGATCCCCTGGTGTTCCAGGATTGCCCGGAGCCACAGGTCGTATAGGTGCACCGGTGAGGTTCTTGCATCCCTTAAAAATAGTTAAACAGTGCCAATTTTGCACTTTAATTGGTTTCATGAGTTTTTGGCCTTATTTGCAATGCCAGCTTCTTGCAAAATGATCCTCACACACATTCCTCTGTTTTTAGGGACTTTTAGGCAGACCAGGACCTGTTGGCCCCTCAGGACCAAAGGGAGAACGGGTAGGCAAAATCATGTTGTAATTATCTGTTACAAAACAAAATAAATGTTTTTTAAATGTATACTTTTTACAAAAAAATGTCACACTTTAATGTTTCATATCATCAAACAAAGTGAACACAACATGCAGTTTTTTAAATGAAGGTTTTTTACTACATGGCCCTGTGTAAAAAATGTGTTTATCCCCCGGTTAAAACAACTTAACTGTTGCTTATCACACCTGAGTTCAGTTTCTCTAGCCACATCCAGGCCTGATTACTGCCACAACGGATTTGCAATCAAGAAATCACTTAAATAGGACCTGCCTAACAAAGTAAAGTAGACCAAAAGATCCTCACAAACTAAACATCATGTTGCGATCCAAAGAAATTCAGAAACAAATGAGAAAGAAAGTAATTGAGATCTATCGGTTTGGAAAAGGTTTTGAAGCCATTTCTAAAAGAATGGCTGGCCGATCAAAATTAACCCAAGAGCGCAGTGACGAATCATCAAAGAGGTCACAAAAGACCCCACAACAACATTCAAAGAGCTGCAGGCCTCACTTGCTTACGTTAAGGTCAATGGTCATGACTCCAGCATAAGAAAGAGACTGAGCAAAAATGGTTCCAAGACAAAAACCGCTGTTGAGCAAAAAAAGGCTTGTCTCAGTTTTGCCAGAAAACATCTTGATGATCCCCAAGACTTTTGGAAAAAAATATTCTGTGGAATGACGAGACAAAATTTGAACTTTTTGAAAGGTGTGTATCCCATTAAGTCTGGTGTAAAAGTACTACCCAGTCTCACAAAGTTTCGTGATATAGTCACGTATTTTTTTTATTCTTTTTTCGTGCTATTATCACGAAATTTCGTGTTTTTTCGTGATCGTACAACGAATTCCTGTTTTCGTGTGATTATCACGTATTGGTTACTCAACTGCTTTTTCCTATTTTTAAACCATTGTCGCTTCGGTTTAGGGTAAGATTTGGTGCTTGCATTAGAATGTCACTTTATATATTGGTTTATACTATTTTTTCTGATTTATTTTTTTATATGTCGCCTGGCGTTAGGGTTAGAGTTGGGTTTGGTTAGGGATGTCATTTTATGTAAATCTAACCCTAAACCGAAGCGACAATGGTAAGAAAATAGGACAAAACAGTTGAGTAACCAATACGTGATAATCACACGAAAACAGGAATTCGTTATACGGTCACTAAAAAACATGAAATTTCGTGATAATAGCACGAAAAAAGAATCAAAAAAATATGTGACTATATAACGAAATTTCGTGAGACTGGGCTGAAAAGTAACACCACATTTCAGAAAAAGAACATCATACCAACAGTAAAATATAGTGGTGGTAGTGTGATGGTCTGGGGCTGTTTTGCTGTTTCAGGACCTGGAAGACTTGCTGTGATAATGGAGCCAGGGATTCTGCTATCTACCAAAAATCCAGACGTACAATGACCGCAATCTGTTTGTTACCTCAAGCCAAAGAGATCTTGGGTTGTGCAGCAGGACAATGATCCAAAACACACCAACAAGTGCACCTCTGAATGGCTGAAGAAAAACAAAATGAAGACTTTAGAGTGGCCTTGACCTCAATCATATTGATATGACCCTAAAAAGGCGGTTCATGCTCATAAACCCTACAATGTAGTTGAATTACAACAATTCTACAAAGATGCGTGAGATTCCTCCATAGCAATGTAACTTATATAACAAAAGTTGTTGCAGTTGTTGCTGCTAAGAGAGCCCCAACCAGTTATTAGGTTTAGGGGGCAAATACTTTTTCACAACGGGCCATGTGTGATTGGATTTTGTTTTCCTTTAATAATAAAAACCTTCATTTAAAAACTGCATGTTGTGTTTACTTGTGTTATCTTTGACTAATATTTAAATTTGATTAAAGTGACAAACTTGCAAAAAATCAGGAAGGGGTAAAATTTCCAGATAAAGATCCAGTGATGGGTAATAAGAATATCTATGCAGAACACTACTGATAAAACTTAATGAAAATAAATGTTTTTGAAGTGAAATATGCAAATGTGTTATTAAATCAATAAGATATTTATTAAAGGGATTGTTCACCCAAAAAAAATGTAACTTCTGTCATCATTGAAGTATTGTGATAAATGATGATGAAGATATTGATAAATGATGGTAAGCACACAGTTGATGGTAACCACTGAATTGAAGTCAATGGTTACAGAAGCTGTGTGCTTATCATCATTTACTAAAATATCTTCTTTTGTGTTCATCAGAAATAATTTTATTTGGGGGGTGAACCATCCCTTTAATGTACTAAGCCTACGCATTCAACTTTAAGTAAATTGGTAGTGTTTATTTTCTTCTTTCTAAATATCCTGTTTAAATGTCACTGTAGACAACTTCACAAGCTCAAATAGATGATCAACAGTACAAATACTAAATGTAAGGCACAAAATTGTTTTGTTTTTCACTTTTACAAACACTATAGTTGTTTGTCTAAGCTGTTCTGCATCTGCATGTACACGCATTCTCTCTGATAAATGAATGGATCGATACTCTCGCAAATGGTTCGTGCGAGATAGGGAAAATGCAGCCCAATGAGATCGGCGAGCTTGTGTTGTGCCCTGCAGTGTTCAGATACACAGTAGAAAGAAAACTGAGACATATTTCTTTAGTTTTTATCAACTGCTCGGCTGTGTTGCTATGTAGGGCCAAGGGGCAGAGAGTCAATAGAGAAAATATCCAAACGTTCCCTCTGTTATTATTCACATCATTTGCTAACAATCTAGCGTGGCATTGGCGTTGATTTTCAATATAATCACATACTGTGTTCAGAGAGGCAGGGTTTGTGTTATGCATGTAAAGAAAAGAGATGTCTTTTTTGTTACAGGGCAGCGAAGGTCCTCCAGGTCAACCCGGACCTCCCGGACCTCCTGTAAGTTCTGTTGCTTAGTTTAGCATATTTTGTCCTTGCTCGAAATAAATTATTTCACTACCACACAAATTAAATGGAAAAAACTGATAAAAGTCTGCAAATGCATGAATGTAAACTTGTATACATGTATGCTTTAGTTATAAAACTTATCTAGTTGTACAATTATTGTTTTTTTTTAGGGAGGTCCATATACAGAGGGCAATGGAATGAGCAGTCTCTATAAGCTTCAGGTAAAATACAACCAAAATGTATACAAGTTATCTTAAAGGGATAGTTCACCCAAAAATGAAAATTCTTTCATTATTTACTCACCCAAAAACCTGTATAAATGTCTTTGTTTTTCTAAACAGAAAGGAAGATATTTGTAACCGAGCAGGAAACAGAAACACCTTTGACTTCCATAGTAGGAAAAAATATGTGTTTGAAAATAAGTGTTTGATTACAAACATTGCTCAAAATATTTTCTTGTGTTATGCAGAAGTTTTTGGGTGAACTATCCTTTTGAAGTTAGTTATTTGTATTGCTCATATTACTTGTATCACATCCTTAAATGATTCTTATGATATTTACAGAATGGAGGGTCTAGTATGGGCCAACCAGGACCACCTGGACCTCCGGTATGTGTCATGTTTTTTTAGTATTATATTTGAACCTAATCTCTCACAGGGAATCAGTTGTTTCGTGTTTAATAACGTCTTAATGTCAGTTTGAGGAATCTGTTTTCTGTTAAGCTATTGTGAGAGTTTTGCCCCGGATCATTTGTAGGGGATCACGACAACACCAACAAAAATCTGCAACATATGACAGCAGCCCAATGAGAGAAAAGCAAAACAAACCCATTACAAATGCTCAAAAGCAGTGCTGCTTTTAAACAAAGGTTAATTAACAAAAAAGAAAAAGTATTAAAAATAAAGATGCTATAAAGTGATCTTCACAGCCATGCCATAGAATAGAGAAGAAACAGTGACGGGTATTTACATCACAGTTATATTGACCAAAATCACCACAGTTATCAATATTATCATGGCTTTGTGAACAATTTCTAGAAATGTAATAAAAGTACTGATGCAAATATATGGCATTTAATCAGACCCAAAAGTCGAGCCCACAAAAACCTTGCACGCGGAAAAGCGTCCTTGCGAGAGTGCACCTCCGCTTATATTAAAACGTGTCTTCTCTACCTAGATTGACTGGATAGGAATTGAGGAACAGAAGATTATGCATATCACTGATTAAATAAACCAACCAATCACAGGTGCGAAGACACCAATTCAATTCAATTCAATTTTATTTATATAGCGCTTTTCACAATTTGGTAATTGTATCAAAGCAGCTTTACATAATAGATGTAGTGAAAAGCACAGAAAATCGACAGATAGCATAACATAATACACGATAGCACAAGCAGCTAAATTTGCTGCGGCTATAAATCAACATTATAAGCAAACGTATTACTAATGTAACGTATAGAAGTTAAGCCCAAAAAGGCTGCCTCCCCGGGTTGAAAAACCCCCTAGGAGAAAAAAACCCCGGAATTTTGCCGGGGAAGTAAAAAAAAGTCCTAGGAGGAAAAAACCCTTGGGAGATATATATATATATATATACATTGAAACGGAAGGAGATTAAGCGGAGATTAATGCGGGACATTGACACCAGTCAATGTCCCGCCCCCAAAGTCACAAAACGTCATCTTAAATTGGCGAGCGTGTGTGGTCAGGGCCTGAAGTTAACTTTTTTGACCACCAGCCACTGTGGCAGGTGGATTTAGAAATCCACCTGCCACAGAGACTTTTTACCAGCCAGTTTTTTTTGCCCGAATAGTGAATTATAACACTGTCTTTATTGTATGAATTAAATATATTTTTTTTCAGAGCTACAAAAGTGAATTTCTCTTTGTCTTAGGTTGTTTGATTAACATTAATGACACAGACTTAAGTAGGTTAATTGAGGCTACTGTCTCTTTAAGACCAGCACAGACTGTTTTTTGACTCTCTATACATACACTTAAGACATAAAGAAATGTTTTATTAGAAAATGAATACTGTTGAGATCATTTTGTTTATATGTGCCCTGTCAAGAGCAGAAAGATTTTATGTACGCTTGCTTTTAGGAAGCGTCTCTCAAATGTGCCCTATTGAGTCCCCTTAAACCCGCGCACGCACACAGAGACAGAGAGGGCACAAACTGCGCACATAAACGCCGCACATACGTTGTTTTTCATTACTATATTCGCAAAATGTATGTTAATGTACTACAGTATAAGGCATAGTAGCGCAACTCTCTCTAAAGTTTACACATCAAGAGTTCTGATCCGTCCCACAGCAGCACTACACATCTCTGCTGTGCTGCAACTGTGATTATACTGTAGCCTATGTCAGCATTACATTCTCATCCCATCTCACCAACAGTTTAATACTTACTCGCACATCCAAACAGTCAGAGAAGTGCCTCATCTTCTTTCCAATCGCATGAACGTTGCGAAACAGCAGTCACATCCTCTCAATGAATCACTCAATTTGCATCGGTGATATGCGCAGGTTGATAAGAAATGAGCGGGTGCCGGTTACGAGTCATCCAAAAATATTTTAATGATATTCAGGCCGCGGTCAGTCGGTCGAGTTTAAAAACTATTTTGAACAATTGCGGGCGGGGCGGGTTAGTTGAAAATGTCGGTCGGGAGTGGGTTGTTTATACAATGACCCGCGCATCACTGATTCGCATTGCCTACCCGCCAATGTGGCTGGTAGATTGACAGTGTTACCCGTCAATTGCAAAATCCACCCGCATTTGGCGCGTGGTCGGGTGTTAATTTCATGCCCTGTGTGTGGTGCAGCTGTGAGAGCATAAAGAGAGTCAAGCGAGGGCTCATCCCAGCCCTTGCTCACGTGACTGCATTTGTGCGCACTTAGCGAAGGTGCGCTCTCGTGAGTTTTGGGTCTGATTAAACGCCATACAAATCAAATCATGTATTTTGCATTAAATAAATGCATAAACATCAAATAAATAACATTAACATTAATCAGGGCACATTTGGGGATAAATGTTGATCTAGTTCAGATAAAATACACGTGAATAAATCAGATTTTCATACTGTTTAAAGCACAGGACACACAGCAAGTCTGTCTACGTATGTTTTGAAAAATCAGGTGATCTTTATGACCCAGGAGGAAAACTACCGACACCTGCGCTCACAGAAATCACAGAGGAAAAAAACAGAGCTTTAAACTCAACCATGGGCGTCGGAAGCAAATGAAAAGTGGGTGGGTCCCCACGACAACCCCCAATTTTCCTAATGCATGGTTGTTTGACCTTTACTTCCGTTTAACGTTATACATTTCGCAAAGGAGGTTTTTCAGCACTTTGTTCGAACAGCAACTCAGCGACACCTCCCTCCGCGAATTGGATTGGATTTTGACTAACAGCGCCTTGATAAGTGAACAGACAAATGCGCTAAATTAGAGAAAAAGTGGGTGGGTCCATTATCGTTGGTCTTAAAAAGTGGGTGGGTCCTGTCCCACCCACTTATAATGGTTCCGACGCCCATGAACTCAACACATCAAATCATTTGTCTCATGCTATTACTTAAATTGGTTATGGTTAAACGGTAATTAACAAAATTAAGCGGTAATACTAACTGTTGGACCAGTAATCGTTACTTTTCTACAAAGATCTCTTTCCTCTTACAGTGTCTACACTTTTATAAATAAAGGCGCAGTACATCATGCTATTTTTAAAGAATTGGTTTGTTTTTGCTGCATGGGTTCATACAGTATATATGTTTAAAGGAGCTTTTCTGCTAGAATCATCCAATCAGCTTATCAACTCTGCCACACACAGACTTATCTATTCTCTATGTAATGTGTCCTTCTTCTCCATGAAGAACAAGAGTCTATTCCCTCCTGGCACCTTGTTACCAGACCACCCGTGACTAAGAAAAGATACTAAACCCTTATCAGCAGGTCTGAAAGAGGACATACTCCATTCTTACCGTGATAGACACAAGGAGCTGCTTGTAAATCCCTCAGGCTGCTTTGCTTTGCTCTAAGTGGAACGTGACACCTCATGTTGACAAGAATACATTTTGCTGCTAAAACTGTGAGATGGCACTGAGACAAAGCTCACTTAAACTTCATTTTAACTTTCTTTTAACAACTAAGAGGCTTGTGGTCAGAAAAGCTCTCCTAAAAGCAGTATGTGATTATGTTCACTCATGATAGATGAGCTCACTCGATGTGTAAAGATGTAAAATCATATTCCAAATTATGTGTGATATGCAATATTGTTTTATAAGCTGAATTCAGGTTAACTAGTTTGCAGAATTTATCTTGGCAGGTGCCAAAGTGACTCCTCACACAAAGTAACTAGCAAAATATAAACTTGTCTTTATGTTTATACAGTACGTGAAAAAATACAGTACATGTTGTCAGTGTTGGAGAGTAGTTAACTACAAGTAGCAACACTACAAACTTAACTATATTTGTCTGTATCTTGACGGTAGTCCAGTTACTTTTAAAACAGTGTAGCTTTTACAGTAGTTAAATTCTTTTTCCAGCAAGTTGCAATGTGCGTGACCAAGCTTCGTCATCTGTGCAAAATGTGTCTGTTTGCGTCAAAAAAAGCTTCTAGCACGGCCATTCCCAAACTGTGGTTCGGGGACCACTAGTGGTATGTGAGCGTACTGCAGGTGGTCCGTGTAAAGGCAAAATAAAATATAAAAGAATGTATTTTATTAAGAAAAATATATTTTTTAAGAATATGTTTTAAGAATCTGTTGTACTGATGTGATGACCAGTTAAAGTTTTAGTGCTATTAAGCCTATTTAGAAGTGCAGATAAATTCAGGACTTTGTGTAGACATATTTTATTATGAGTATTATGAGGTGGTCCGTGAAAATTCTTGATTACAAATAGTGGTCCACACACACAAAAAGTTTGAAAACCCCTGTTCTAGCACATACAAGTGAGTAACAGCCATTTAAAAAATAATCCTCCTGCTTCTATATCAAACATCTATTTGTATTTTAATCCATGTTTCCCATTATTCCAAAATCGAATGTGTCCTGCCACAGTTTTGTAACAAACCTATAATAACAATATTGTTGTGTTTGCGCCACTGCTTCAGCATCTGTCAATCAAGCAGAAACAGAAATCCAGATATAACTCAATGTGTTTATCAAACCACATGATTTAATTATATACCTTGTTCATTTAGAATAATTATTAATAACAATTCATAAATATGCAATAAATATTTGTAGTTCATTATCAAAAAAACAATACTGAAATAATAATTGTATTAAATAAAAACATTGTTTTAATCCACAAATTTATTTAAATAACATATATATTTAGTTATTTGTAATAAAATGTCATTGCAAAAGTAGTTTTAATATAATTAGCTACGTTTTAATAGTAACTTGTAGTGCAGCTAACTACTTTTTCAGATGGGTAGCTTGGCTGTAGTTTTACTGAAGTAGGTTGTAGCTTATCTAACAACATTTTTAAAGTAGCTTCCCCAACACTCCATGTTGTCTGCAAATATTGAGTAATTCAGTCAGTTTTAATATTTTGTATGAAAAGAAGTTTTTTTACTGTGTTTATTCTTGGATTTATTTTTTCATTTGAGCTTGTTGCAAAACATTTTGGTATTGCTTTATCAGATGTGATGCTGTGAAACTTGATGTTTTAGAAAGCAACACAATTTTGCTGATTATGTCACATTGGGGAATAAACGAATAGTTAAAGAGAACATCAAATTGATTGACTTCTGTGTTGTGGAGCATTTTCCTTGTTGGGATGTAATATCATAGGATTTCTCTTTTTACTAAACACTTTGACAAAAATCTGATTTGAATATGCCTGCAGGATGACTCATCAGTCTTTCTGCTCCTGTTTTCCTCAGAAAATAGTTAGAGGTTTTTGTATCAATGCATTGTGCTGTTGTGTGACAGCAATCAACTAATTGCACCAATTAAATTAATTTTAAAGATACCACACATAAATAGAAAATGATATCAATTTTATGTGTATGGGCATTGATTTTATTTTTGTTTTTCAGGGGCCAAAAGGAGATGAAGGAAGGATGGTGAGTGTTGCTAGCTTATCCATTAAAGGGACGTAAAAGTAAAAATAGCAGGCTTTTAATGGCTTTAAATGTATGGCTATCCAACGTAATCAAAAATAATTTACAAGTATGTAAAAAAGGTTTGAACTCTAAAAATACTTTATTTTTAACAAACAGGAGATAAAGAATTTACAAACTTGCGGAGAGCCGAAAGTTTCAGCACTTGGACAGCGTCATGAGTTTTTTTTTTTTTATAAAGCATTACTTACAATTTTTTCTCATCTCGCCATATCCATCATATACAAAAAATCTGTTAGGTAGCATTAAAAAAAAACATTTTAAAAATAGATGCATTTGTTTAAAGCAAAGCATTTGTTTACTTAGGCTACAGGTGAAGCAGCTCTTTACGCCTTCTAGCGTCTCATAATCGGTCCTCATTTATGTCCAAGAGACTCAATAATAATCGTTTACATTTTAAACCTTTAATTTTTTATATTATAAAAAGGGTTGTGTTCTGCTGCGCATCCATGTGTGTGATAAGCAAACCCGCGTTGTCGGCCCGTATTACTGACGTGCTCATTAAATAACAAAAACAATATTGTGCCATTGACTTTAGACTTTAGAGCAGGTTTTAGTTGGTAAATGGTGTAGTCTATTTTAGTTGCCTCAAAATAGCAACGCACCAACAATGCGCACCTCATTTTCATACCAGGAGGCCCATGGGCACAAAATTGGGCACAAATGCATTTGCTATTTAAACAACGTGGCGCTAAAAATTATCATTGCGCCGGGTTGAAACTAGCAAAAGAAACTTTTTTTGCGCTGCATTGTGTCGGGTATATGAAAGAGGCCATTGACTTGTTAATTCATACTATATAGTATCTACTGTTTTAGTGACAGGCTTGTTAAGGATGCAACACACTCGAAATGTGTCCTCTGCATTTAACCTATCCCATTAGGGATGTGTTAAATGCATCCCAAACACAAAAAGCTGCCTCAATGCCGGGGAGCAATAAGCTTGAAAGTGCTTTGCTCAAGCGCACCACAGTCCAACCTGCTGGCCATGGGACTCGAACCAGCAACTCTCGGGTTACAAGCCCAATTCTCTAACCACTAGGCTACAACTAGTTGGGGCAGAGGTCACATCGACAAGCATGTCACTTTCACTTTACCTACTGTTTTAATGGTCAATGCGTAGGTACTTTATCTAATTCAGTACCTACTGTCACAGTATGCGATTTCGGACACAGCAACTGTCTTTTAATCTGGCCAGCTCTTGCTTTTTAGCTTGTCTCCATTAATCATAATTGGTCCGAGAGCAGTGAAGCACAACAATTTAGACACACAACATTCTTTACAACAAAAAGAATGAGCAGGAAAGGTGCGTGAATCAAATTGTTGATGCATATTGTCTGTCTGTGGGAGATGTCATGCACGCAGTACATACACATGCAAAACGACACTGTACAATAGCAGCGATGCAGCCAACCAGGCACTTATTCTCGTGGGTGCAATTTAGATTTTTTTTATTGTTTTATAATTTTTTAAGGAACGATTTTTCACCAGCATGCTAATTTGACATTTGAATAAATGGTCCCAGCAGTATTCTGCACAGTGCTGAAATTGGCCCATCTGTCTCCAGTAGATTCTCGCTCTGGTCTCATGTAGGTCTGCGATCTGTTATTCGTGACTATCTACACATGCAACAATTGCCTGGTAATGTTGCGCTCGCTGTTGTCCGTCAATAGCAGCTGAGACGTGAGACAAGCATAATGTACGCCGCTTGTACACGCATCCTTCAAAGGCGTCGTACATCGGTTCGTTGTGGGGAAATGGCCAATCGCTTTGGGTGAATTACGAGCGGCTCTGTTTGCCGCGAAGTCCATGTGATTTATTCTTTCAGCAGACTGAATTAGAAGGCAAAGAGGAAAGTACATGCTTTGTCAGGATGATAATGCGACAGAATTAAAGTTGACCTCACTCACATGTCAGGATGAAGAAAAGCGCACTTCTTAAATAGAAATAATCAGTGATGTGCATGAAGAATGAAGTTGGGTGTTTGCTAGGTGTGCACATGCACGCAATACAAACGTGTCGCCTAATCACAGGGTCAAAATTAAAACTCACCGAGTGCTAATGGGAGTCAAAATTGAGACTCATCTCACGTAAAACAGTAACCAATGAGAAATAAACTGAGAAATATTTGCTTCATGATGGAGACAACAGTATATATTTTGAGAATAAAATAATGCCAAAATGTAGTTTAATGGCTGGTAAGAAACTTTTTAGTAATATTTGTTCTTGAATTAATAGCATTGCAAGATTGTTATTTGTTAATGCAAAATGGGAAAATATGACCTCTAGACTTTTTATCTTAATACGTTTTCATGCTAAGGCAGTCTTTCTTGCCCACATGAAGGTTGGCATGCTGAGCTGGTATTTTTCTTTCATTTTTCTGGTATTATTCCAGGGTGAGCCCGGGTTGATGGGATTACCGGGACTGGAGGGTCTGCCGGGTGCTAAGGTAAGCGCATTTGAAAGAGTCGCATCATTGGATGCTCTCTCACTGTCTCTGAGTGTCCAGATTACACTGTGGTGTGGTACACTTTCAAAAAAGTACACCAAAAGAGTCCATATTAGTACTTCAGAGGTACAGATTGGTACCAAAGAGTGCAAATATGAGTACCTCAAGGGTGCATATTGGTAACAAATGTATACATATTTGTACCTAAATGCTACATATTCTTCCCCAATGACAGCTCGAGATCATCTTTTTCTAACAGTGTACACCATCACAATTTGACATGACATAGCAGGTGTGCTTTCTTATTTGAGAAAGGTTTTCTTTAGTGAGACATTGGGATTGGAAAATAACTATTGGAAAACTACTATGCAACGGAATGGACGGGTATACCTTGTATCATTTTTTTGAATGGCTCTTTTGCATCTGTAAGGGACTTGTTACACACATAGGTTGCAGACGTTGCATTCCTTAAGCAGTTAAGCACAAACAGCAGTGTTTCCCAAGTTTTTAAAGTTATAATAAATGCACCCCCCGTCGCACGCATCAGCCCGCACATCCAAGTGTGCGAGTTTGTGTATGTAAGGAGTGGGCGGACGTGCACGTGATAGTTGTAGTTTTGTGCACGGCGATTATCCTCCACCCTCCCTCAGAAAGCTTTTCTTTTTCTTCTTGTTTATATGCTTGTGTTATTTGAGTGATAAGTTACAGATATGCTGCCACCTGCTTTACCGAAGGTGAATGTAGCAAACATCAAAAACGGCCAGTGGGATTTTTTATAGAAAGATTGAAAATACGGGGAAAATATGGGAAATTATTTAAACGGGAGGGTTGATGGGTATAATCATATGTATAAAGGCTAGATGGCTTACCGGCGCTGAGAGCCAATGGGACCCGACGATGTCACACGGCGGCCATCTTAGGACAGGACCGCTCGTCCAGTTATAACATTAAAGTCTATTGTGCATGTAGTGCTGAAATAACTATATTTTGCTCAATTTTCAACCGATTTTCAAATGGCTTGGTGTGTCATAAACATCAGGGATGCGGCTATTTAACTGCATACTTGTGAAAAATTATAGCCACGGAGTTTATTAAGAAAATAGTATATTAAGCAGACTAGACAGGTAAAGTACTAGGTATACGTCAAGAATTCAGCAAGTTACGAGCATTTTAGTTGGCGTATGTCACTCACCTTCCGTCCACAGCAGCAGGGAGCAGCACTATGGCAGCACTGACCTAAGATGGCCGCCAAGTGACGACACAGCTGACTCCACCTTGAGCCATCTAGCCTTTATACATATCTATGGGTATAATTAGCTAGCATAAAATAACCAAAAGCAATATCTTAGTTCATGTTAATTTCAGCATTTACTAATACTATATAAAATTAAAAGTTGTATAACATTAGTTAATGCACCATGAACTAACATGATTGGCATTGGCACAAAGACTATAATTAAAGGGGTAGTTCACCCAAAAATGAAACTTCTGTCATCATTTACACATCCTCATGTTGTTTCAAACCTATATTAATTTCTAACAAAAAAATTTAAGCATCATTGACTTCCATAGTAGTATTATTAGCAATGGTGCTTATGTTTCCTGCTTTATCTTCCTTGCTGGAAAACGACATCGCTCATTGTTATTTTATATTAGCTAATGTATTTACAGAGGTTAACAAATGCAATCTTATTGTAAACTGTTACTAACTAATTGAACATTAACATGAATTGATATGGCATAAGTCATAGCTTATTTTAATTGTTAACACAAACCTGTGAACATGTCCCAAATATCAGTAACAGGTTTGTATCATTTTTTTTTTCTGAGTTTCTGGTGTTATATCCTGTCCATGAAGTGCTTATTAGTATTCAAAAGTCACTTCTGCAGTGCTTAGTCACAGTCCCACCAAACCACTTCCAGTATACGAGCATGAATGTGAGAGGAAAGAAATAATAGGCTTTATTAAATCTTGCCCACAAAACCATGCAGAACCCCGACCTCCCATCCTGAACGAATCCGAGCGCTGGTGCGTGGAGACTCACTTTCGTATCCATGCAAGAGCGGCTTCCTTTTTGGAGCGGCGTCAAAATCGCCCACTCTTCCCTGAGAGGACTTGTCAAGATGTAGTTGCACCGTTTCGTGCACTCGCTGATTTCACAACAGCCACAAGGATGCCTGATCTCAAGCTGTTTATTTTCGTGCTGTGCCCCAAAACCTAAAAGCTGCTCATTAGTTCTTAAAGCCAGCAGAGAACATATTGAAGAATGAGTTTAGATACAGATACTCTTGGTACTTTTGGTTGTGGCTTATCTTGTGTATTGGGTTTAGAGACCTGAAATGATGATTATTGTTTTTGTGAATTTACATGTTCTTGTCTTACGTGTGTGTTAAGGGTGATCCTGGCTTACCTGGTCCTCCTGGGGTTCTTGGTCCTCCTGTAAGTTAATCTGTTTTACACTTGCTAAGTTTATATACTGTTAAGAAACACATTTATTAGCTCATAAAGTTAACAATGTAAACATGTATCAAAAGCAATCTTGTGGTTGTATTCAGCACATATCTGTTTTATGATGTGGCAAATTTGTATGACCTTATTTATAAGTTTTATTACTGTACAATCTGCTTTTGCCCCAGTGACATTAGGGTTTAGGGTGAAGTTTCATTCATGGTGGTTTTTGTTTGGATTGTTGTAGGTTTTTGTTTAATTCACATCATACAAATTTACATAAAATCCCTACCACATAAAATGTGTACATGTTAGAGCAGGTTCATATATATTACCAAAATCAAATATATTGAAATAAAGGTGGTCAACATTATTTTCCCCCTTTTGAAGAGACATGTGCCAATTTAGTTAGTAGCTATAGTAAAACATTACTGAAAGTTTTGAGTTAAAAAGCCTGACTGTACGTGCCATTCTTCCCAGACGCGTCCTGGCCAGGATTTCGGGTTCGTCTTCCAAAAGTCGTATTTGTTGACCGCATACGACATAGAGGATTATTATTATTATTACAGAAAAGCAACCGTTACATTTGAAGCTAAGAATGAAAGTACGATTGTATGTCTTTATGTTTTTAACTAAATGGCGTATGCGGTCAACAAGTACAACTTCCGGAAGACGCACCGAAATCCTGGCCAGGATGTGTCCTGGAAGAATGGCACGTATGGTCACCCTACTGTTGATTAACACTTTTGATTATGTGACAAAATGAAACGTTGGTATTCTCATGTCATACAGTATAAACCTCTGATGACTTTCTTTGTTCCTCAGAAACAAAACACGGAGGCTTTCAAAAGTGTTTTTTTATTTGTGGTTTCAGTGGGAAAGGATTGTCTTATCCTTGAAAATGCTAAGACATTTGTTTGATTTTATAAAATAATTTTGACTTTACCTGTATTACAATATAGTATATTGATGACCTACATACATTTTGTATGATTATGGCTGGAAAAAATGCTTCCTGTCTGTATAGTTAATTTAATTTAAGTCACTATTTATTTTTAGAGTTGCATGATGTGCACAATAAAGTAAAAGTTAAAGTAGGGGAGAACCGGGACGAAAGTAACAAAGTGATTTTCTCAGAGCTCTGACTACATTTGCACTACATTCAAACTGTGACAGCATCTTAAGCATGAACCCTTAACAGAGCTGACAAACATCATGTTATTTTGTAACCGTTTTGCATGTGTAGGTCCAGAAAGCTGTTTTTAACCATGATAAGTGAATTCCTAATGCGGCCATTTTTTCTTATAATGCGTTGTGTTTCTTATTTCATGTGTTACAGTACTGATCAATCTACAGGTTATTTAGTGCTGTAACACATCCTGAAGTTTGACTTCTCTGAGTTTTTCAAAATAAAAGTAAATTGAGTTTTTAAATGTCAGGAGTTCCTGTTGGGATGAAAGTAACAGTTGTTACTCGCTGCTAATACTGTTGCATTATGTTGAACATTTACATTATTCTAATTTGATTTCATTTAATTTTCATAATTAGTGTTCATACTGTTGAATTTTTTTTAACTCTCAACAATTCAAGTTTCTACTGTCGGGTTGCTTTTGGTCATAATCATGTATATTTACTAAAAACAAGTGTTAACTCAAAAATCTATCTTGTTTGGTAGTGTTACTTTCGTCCTAGCTGACAGGGTCAAGAGTAACAATGTGCTACTTATGTTCAAAGTGAAATAATAATAAAGTCATTTTACATTTGTTCAAAATCCCACCTGGTATTTATAGACCACACTTGAGAGTTTTGACAACAGCAAAATTATATCTCTGTCTATAATGTGTTGTTTTTCTGAAAAATTTAACTTTCGCCCCTACTAGTTAACCTCTCAACGCGCACTAATTCTGCTAACAATATCTATATAGCCTACTGTCTACAAACATTAATAATATTAACATTACTATACATTTTTTTAAAGGTCTATCTTCACACACATATTTATCATTATTTTTTTAGTAAACTTTTTTTATTCTTATGTACTTCAGCCTCTCTAACTTTTAAATACATTTTTGACTTAAAATAATTTTGAAACCTGGAAAATGAAGCTCATAGCATACCATAGTTGTGTGTACTATGTTATGTGTATAGCTATGATACAACAGTTATGTGTATAATCTAAATGGTTAAGTAAAAACATCCCTTTTAGTGAAAGTAGGTCTTGGTTTGGGTTATAGTGGGGTGCTTTTCAAGAGGTTAATCATGTGTGATTCAGATGGGTGCCTGTTTTGGGAAATAACACTTACTCTTGTGAAACTGTTTCCTGTGGTGTGTAGGGAAGGCCCGGCCTGCGCGGTGATACAGGCGTCCCTGGAGACCCGGTGAGATTTGCTTTGTTGCTTGTTAGCAGCTGTCAATCATGCAGCAGGTTTTTGGCACAGAGACAATGATGATGTCCTATTATCCTCCTTCACACAGGGAGAGCGAGGACCTGTGGGAGAGACTGGCTTCCCTGGACCAGAGGGTCCACCTGGAGCTCCTGTAAGCTATCCACGCATAAACTACACCTGCACAACACCTCATAACCTACACTACCTGCAATCTAAAGTGGAAACAATGGGTCTCATTCACTAATAATTGTGTACGTTTTCGTATTTATGCACACATTTGAACTTTTGCATTTTTGATTTGTATGTACAACTTATTAGAGATGAAACGGTATGAACTGTTACATCACAGTTATAGCGACCAAAATCACCACGGTTATCAATATTTTCATGGTTTTGTGAACAATTTCTAGAAATGTTATAAAAGCAGGCCTACTGATGCAAATCACATTTAAAATTGATTTTAAATATGTGCACTTATGTGGCATAAAAAAGATGCATTCCAACAGGTTTTATCGGAGTTTTGCCAACTCCATTGACTTGTATTAGATGTGCTGTGAGGTACGGTATTACTCCGCACCGGGAACTTTGTTTCTATTCTTGCAATTGGCAATGGCGGATTAGCGCCACCACCTGGGCTGGAGTGTTTATTATTCAAGCTCTCAGCGGAAAAATTGTCGGGTGTGAGGCGTTTGGAAAAATAGGTCCACAAGTTAACAACGAATGCTAAAACACCTGTTGGAAAGCATCTTTTGCAGCGATTTTTGTGTGAGCATATCAGTGAACACCCCTGACCACTCGGTGAGTTTCACGTCTTTGTAAACGAAAGTTTAATGCATTTTAGGAAGGATTGTTCCTGTGCACCTATAAACCCATTGTAGAGGTGGGAGGTGAAACACAAACACACGAAAATTCTCGGGGCAGCCGCATATGTCGAAATTTCAGTCAAAACCGTTCTATTTCATCATAAACAATCTGAAAACAGGGCTTTAAGTGTAAAATACCGAACTTGTCCTATAAACATTAAACCGGTAATCATTACATCTCTACAGCTTATGTAGCTTTATTTCTTAGAGTGAATTGTATGCTAGTGTACACCTGTCTGTGTATATCTTATGTATCAGCTGTCTGGAATTTAACATTAGATCTTCTAACAGCTTGATGAAGCCTTGAATTGCAGGCCTGATTTAATTAACTGATTCATTTGCTGATTGATTCTCAATTTGACTCTCTGTGGATTCAAGAGTAACAACACAAAGATTGGGTCAGTATTTCTTCTTCATCAGTTCTTGAGTTTTGCTCAGGTACCTGCAGAGGTGGAAGTAACGAATTACAACTACTCACGTTACTGTAATTAAGTAGTTTTTTCGTGTACTTGTACTTTTATGAGTACATTTTTAAGTCTGTAATTTCCCTTGTACTTAAGTACAAATTAAGGTAAGTAATGTAGGCCTACTTCGCTACTTTGAAAATCGCATTCGTTACTAAGTACTTGTAGAATTTGAATCAAAATAATATTCAAATCTTTGACAGCATTTGGATATCCAATAGAAATAATTGATCGTGGGCGGGCCAATAAAAACCCTTGTATTTGAACCGGAAAAAGAGCCCGGTCTCTGGAGAGCTATTCAATCGATCCTCGCGCGTCGTTCACTGTGACGTTGTATTTAGTGTTTTAATGTCAAAGAACTTTGGCGTTATGGACGCTGAATTAATTAAAAATTCAGAAGAAATACCGGATGATGAGTGCCCATGGCCGCACCTGGGAGTTGTTCAAACAGAGGAAGGAAAGGAGACAGCGTGTAAATGTAATGCAAACTTTGTTTGCCATCTGCAGTGATTTCGGCTTACAAAATACTTCAGCCTCTAATCTCAAAAAGCACATTATGGTAAGAAGACTTATAACCATATTTATTTGATCGTTTTCGTTTTTAATGTTGGGTAGACCTCACGATAATTTGCCTGAAAACATCACTTGAAACATGTAGGTATGTGACAAAATGACGTAATACGCACGAGAGCTTTGTTCCCACGGCTGTGTTCCCAGCAGGTATTCAGCGCCAGACGCGTTGTTGACTTAGGAAATCTGTCATATCTTTGCTTTGTGAATACCTCTAAAGCCCATATACTAGTGACATAAATTACTTCCTCACGTTGATTCTCACGTTCGAATTTCCAAGATTGCTGTCGTAAGAAGAAAGTTATAAGCGAAGCAAAATTTCTCTCGTGTTTGGCATTGAAATCCTCTATGAAGGCGAGTATTTTTTTGTTTCAAACCAAATACTTTTGATAGAATATACATTTAACTTGAATTAGGTGAAGTTTGGGATTGATTGTAACATTCGCATGTGCTTTTTTAAGGTCCGCAAGTGACGTTGTTGTCAAAAGCAGAATCGCCCATTCAATCATATTGGCTTCCAAAACTTCTCCGTTTTCATCAATCCGTGCATTATTTTTTTAAAGTAATCATACAGAACGAAGGATTAGACTCTCTAGATTACATTATTGGCATAATTTTGTCAAACATATAAATAAATACATGCATGCATTTATTGAATTATTATTAATGATAAATAACATAATCATCAATTAATGTATTAATAATATCTGACCATTTAAATTGCTCGCCAGCATTATTAGTCAATTAAGAAATATTAAAGAAACAATGAAATGTTTCTTTAATATATAAAAATACAGCTTTTATTTGAGAGGGCTTTGATTTCATATGGAAAGATATGCGTGGATTGATGCTCTCGGTTTCATTAATTAGTGGTTAATCAAAAATAATAACATTTATATATATATCTTTTAAAAAGATGTCATCTTAATCTTGGGCTTTTAATTACATACAATGTGGTGTTTGAATTATGCAAATAGACCAAGAAATGAGAAAGTTATGATATTTTAAAGTGTTTGGTCAAGCGGAAGTGTTTCATAGTTTTATAGTTTTAATTGGGTACAAAAATGCCCCCTAATTTTCGAGTTAAAAAATTCCATAACTTTCTTAATAATTATCCGATTTTAATAATTTAAAAACCATGTTAAAGTTCTTTTTATTATCTATCATATGGTTATAATTATATATGTATTTATATTTTTTGTCACATACCTAAAACATGAGCTTCAGTTACCTAGGTGACGAGCACGTAGACCGTTAAAAAAAGATTTAACATTGTAAAATGGCGCTCAAAGTTAAATTTCATGTCATTGTCAACATTGTATTATTCATATTGAATCAGTGTTTTAAGCTTATAATAATAAACAGTCTAATAAGGACTCTTTTATCAAATTAGTCTGTTGCCGCGTCCCACTGGCGTAGCAGTGTAACTGCACTGACAGCCTGTCTAAATTACACATATGTCAGTGCTAAATCATAAATGCTGATAACTTTTGAAATATTAGTAGTGTACTTTTGGAAAGCTTTCTTGTCCAATAATATTTTTAACTCTTTTCCCCGCCATTGACGAGTTATCTTGTCAATTAAGAAAAAAAAACATTTGCATAAAACGTGTTTCTGAAGAATTTATGTTAATGTGCAATACCGCGATTGTCCACTAGATAGCGGACTTAACCAATTTATGGATAAACTGAAGCCAAAACGTTATTTACTAATTTTATGTTTGATATTCGTTCTGAATCTGATCTCTAACTAAATTCCTTCACAAAAATGCAATTGTTTCAGCTTTTTGCTAAAAAAAAATGTGTATTTGTAAAGAAAAACACCAATATTTAAGAGTTTATAAGCAGGGAAAAAAATAGGATGGAACGGTTTTTCACTTTTTTTATTGTTTGTTTGAAAGTAGAGGGTCTGTTCTTTCATTTGAAAAATTTCCTGGAAGGCATTTTGTAAAACTTTTATGAAAATCATAAAAAATGCTGGCAGGCAACTTTTCGAAAAATGGCTGGCGGGGAATGAGTTAATGTAAAAAAATCTGTTTTTAAATAAAATAACCCAACAAGCTTATTTATGTTGTATCATAATTCATTAATAATAATAACATTAGACCATTTTTATAACTTGATAAAAATTATATGAAGAAACAATATGAAATAATATAGCTGCTGTTAAAATCATTTAACATTCTTTAAACAGACAAAATTCCTGTACTATGTGTTTATTCGTATAAAACACAAATTGCCTGTTTTTAATCCATTCATATCTCTGATTTCATTCAATGGATTTAATGTTTATTCAATAAATATCACCGGCTAAAAAGTAATTTGTACTTGAGTAGTTTTTAAGAGGGGTACTTTGTACTTTTACTTAAGTACATTTTTAACACCAGTACTTTTACTTGTAATTGAGTATTTTTTTAGCAACTACTTGTACTTGTACTTGAGTACAAATTTTCAGTACTCTTTCCACCTCTGGGTACCTGTTGTTTGATTCAGAGCCGAGCTGTAGCTAATGTAGGATCCTGGCGTGCCGACATCATGGATGGGCACCACAGCGGTATTATCGGATTGAATGAATTACTTTAAATCTCATCGCTTCATTACCTTAATACCATATGATATAGGGGTATAACACATTTAAACCGCAAATCCCACTGATGGCACTTTCAACACAAAGCAATCTCACATATTCTTCTTAATGCAGTGGGGATTTATGCTGTGTTATGAAATGAAGTTTAGTTGGCTGTCTCACTGCAGATGTACAGTGGTTGTAAAGTTCTCGTATAGCCTACTGTTATTATTTGGTTATTCGCGCAGCGGTTTTGCGTTTAGCATGTTTGTTGAATGCACAGAACTACCCAGAGGTTTTCTGCTGACTTTTCACCTTTTTTACTAGTTGTCCTGCATGTTTTTACTTAACTTTAATATAAATAATGTGCATTTAACTAACAACAGATGTTAACTAGATGAGTTTAGAAGTCATGTTAAAATCAGGGCTGTCAAATGGTTCAAAAAGAATGGTGTGGAAAGGGAACACATCCAGTATGTGGCAGTCCTGTGGGTGAAAATGCCTTGTTGATGCTAGAGGTCAGAGGAGAATGGGCCGACTGATTCAAGCTGATAGAAGAGCAACTTTGACTGAAATAACTATGCGTTACAACCGAGGTATTCAGCAAAGCATTTGTGAAGCCACAACACGCACAACCTTGAGGCGGATGGGCTACAACAGCAGAAGATCCCACCGGGTACCACTACAAATAGGAAAAAGAGGCTACAATTTGCACAAGGTTACCAAAATTGGACAGTTGAAGACTGGAAAAATGTTGCCTGATCTGATGAATCTCGATTTCTGTTGAGACATTCAGATGGTAGAGTCAGAATTTGGAATAAACAAAATGAGAACATGGATCCATCATGCCTTGTTATCACTGCGCAGAATGGTGGTGGAGGTGTAATGGTGTGGGGGATGTTTTCTTGGCACACTTTAGGCCCCTTAGTGCCAATTGGGCATCGTTTAAATGCCACGGCCTACCTGAGCATTGTTTCTGACCATGTCCATCCCTTTATGACCACTATGTACCCATCCTCTGATGGCTACTTCCAGCAGGATAATGCACCATGTCACAAAGCTTGAATCATTTCAAATTGGTTTCTTGAACATGACAATGAGTTCATTGTACTAAAATGGCTCCCACAGTCACCAGATCTCAACCCAATAGAGCATATGTGACCAGTCACGGAAAGTAGGGACACAAGTCGGATCTTTTACCTTTGTGGGGATCACAAGTCGAATCCAGTCTGTTTCAGATGTGTGAATCATCCAATGATTTTTGTCCACAAATGCGTATAATCCGTGAAATATAGATAGATAGTCTATTGTTTACATCAGATTTCGCATGAACTTCTGGTAATACAATATAATATACAATTTAAGGACTATTTACATCGTAACATGTAAGGGTATATCAGATTACACTCTGGTATTTGCGTTCCGTTAAACACATGAACCCGCCTTCAAATTTTGTATTTAAAATAGGGTCTCTGTTTAACTTATGAGTTTGACTTCATGCTGCGCTGCAAGACGTCAAAGTACCGCGAGAGCGAGTCGAAATTAAACTACTCCGTAAGATTTCTTGAAGAGCTCTCGCGGTACTTTGACGTCATCCGACTGCGGCGCCCCATAAAGTCAGTGACGCGGCTGACGTACGATGCGGCTGACTGTTATTTGTTCCGCCCCAGCTTCTTTTATCTTTCTTTTGTTTTGTGCGCCCGAGCTTCATTTACAGTCTGGGGAGACGCAGGCTATAAGTTTGAAAAAAAATAAAATAAAACTAAGCAAACATGTCTGAGGAACAGGGCAGCGCGTCACTACAAGTCACGTGACTTCACGCTCGAGCCGGAAGAGAAGACAATGCTGAATAAAGTCGTAATTCTGCTATTTTTGGACCAAACTGTATCTTCGATGCATCAACACAATCTTACTGACCCACTGATGTCACATGGACTACTTTGATTATGTTTTTATTAACTTTCTGGACATGGAAACCGTACATAGATTTTCAATGGAGGAAACAGAAAGCTCTCGGACTAAATCTAAAGTTAAAACATCTTAAACTGTGTTCCGAAGATGAACGGAGGTCTTCCGAGTTTAGAACGACATACGGGTAAGTCATTAATTACATTATTTTCAGTTTTGGGCGAACTATCCTTATTCAGTAGTCACGCTGTTACCTGTGGGGCCGGAGGCAAAAACACAAGCTTATACAGTATGTAAATATACACACAGACAATGACGCCCCCCGCTGCACGCTAGAATCTCCGGAAAAACAAGCCTATTTTAACCACAAAATGTACGCTTTTAAATATACATTAACTGCTATCTCAAACATGGAGAGGATTCTTCGTGATCTCAACTAACAGATTCTGCAATAAAACGAAAATCACAAATAAAAAAAAAAAACTTTGATTCTGATTTTCTCTAAACTTGTGCTGCCGACTTGTGTCCCTGGTTTCCGTGACGGGTCACATATTTGGGATGTGGTGGAATAACACAGTCTCACCCCATGTCGTCAATATTTGACGACAGTTGACCATTCGTCATATGTTGACGCGAAGGGTATACCTTTCGCGTCATTTTTTGACGAACTGGGGACTTCAATACTATTACGTCCGTTGCATTCTCTTTCCTATTTTCTTACCATTTTCGCGTCGGTTTAGGGTTAGATTACGCAAAATTAAACAGTGTACGCGAAATGAAACAGTTGTCACCTGGCGTTGGGGTTAGAGTTAGGTTTGGGTAGGGATGTCATTATGTAAATCTAACCCTAAACCGACGCGAAAATGGTAAGAAAATAGGAAAGAGAATGCAACGGACGTAATAGTATTGAAGTCCCCAGTTCGTCAAAAAATGACGCGAAAGGTATACCCTTCGCGTCAACATATGACGAATGGTCAAGTGTCGTCAAATATTGACGAAATGGGGTGAGACTGGGTTGGGTGGAATGGGGGCTTCGTGCCCTGGATGTGCATCCCACAAATCTCCATCAACTGCAAGATGCTATCCTATCAATATGGGCCAACATTTCTAAAGAATGCTTTCAGCACCTTGTTGAATCAATGCCACGGAGAATTAAGGCAGTTCTGAAGGCGAAAGGGGGTCAAACACAGTATTAGTATGGTGTTCCTAATAATCCTTTAGGTGAGTGTATGTGTGTATTTATATATACATCATAATTACACACAATACACACACAAATATACTATGCAAACACTAAATTTTATTTTGTATGTGATTAATCTTTTGACATGTCATGCACTCATTCATTCACATTTTTGTAATTTTCATAACAAATTTCTACTTTTCTAAATTTCTTAAATAAAACAGTAATAAACATAAAAAAATGTAGGGGAGGATTTTTGCATGATATCCAATAAATTCCCAGTGAACGTTAAATCTATGACAATAACGTCAGGCCAAAAAAATTTCAATTATATGTGAAGGATAAAACTCACTAAAGTTTATTTATATATGCTTGAAACAACAAAAATCTATTTGCCAGTGTGGATAAGATATAAAATAAACTTATCTTGATTTGTACTTTGAAAATAGGTCTTATCCTTTTGCTTCTACATTTTTCTTATTTTAATGTTTGGTTATTTGTTCTGGCTAACAAAATCGTGACTAAAATGAATCTTGTCATTTTATTAAGAGTTTAAAAAAGACAGGTTTTTTTATTAACCATGCACAATAAAACCAAGATGTATTACAAAGGTAATCAGAGTTAGTTTTGTGTTGAGTAAAAATTATATTAACTATATAATATCTGTCTGAAATAATCATTTCAATCATTGCTTGTTTTAATATAAACACCACTGTATTTTGTTAGATTATTTTAAAAGAGATCTCACATTATTATGTTTCTTAATAAATGTCTTGTTTTAAGGCCATTTAAGTACTGAATTAATGTTAACAAGACAGACGCACTTATCTTGAATACTTATCTTTTTACAATGTAAAACAGCAAGAAACGCGGTTTTCTAATAGCATTAAACATTTGTTCTCATTGGGACATCTAATTAAATATGTAGATTGTAGATGAAGCAAATCTACTCTTATTGCAATGATTGATGGGAATGTTCTGTCTCCTCTACAGGGAAGGCCGGGAAAAGATGGAATTCCAGGCTATGAGGTATGTTTCAGGATATTTATAAAGCACATAATAAAACAACAGTGCTGTACAACCAATAAGACTGCAGTATATAAAAGCAGAGCACTCCATTAGCAATGCAAAAGGTCATGGGTTCGAACCCAGCAAGCACACATACTGATATATATCTTGTAATGCACTTTTGGATATTTATGCCAAATGCATTAATGTAAATACTGTGGGAATTTGACTTCGGTTGTGCGTATCAAAGCAAATCATTTTACTTTATTCAATATTTTTACTCCAATATGAGCATCATCTAATAACTTTCGCTTTAGTATTTTTCCAGGAGTAATGAGGATTTAGTTGCTGACATAAGCATGCTCTGCATTTATCTCTGTCTGGCTCACTTTGTTTCTTGCCCATGCAAATAAAAGCCCAGCACCAGTCATTAGTCTTGTAAAGTTTCAATAATAAGATCGCTTACTCACTGCTAATGCTCTTCTGCATGGATAAAATAGCGTCCATGAGCCATTAAATCATGAATAATGCATGTTATCGCTAATTAAATGTCCCCTACAAACAGTGTTTGTAGTTTATAAAAACTTGTCATGTCAAAAAATGTTCTGTTGCCTGATGCCTTGTCACAACAGACTGCAGATCTCTGGCAGAACTGTGATACAAATCATCCATCTACACTTCACAGAAAGTAAAACAGACACATCAGAGAGCCGCCAACACACGAGTGCACCTACACGCCTCTGTCAGACAACACAGCACAATAAATTTAGTGCACATCTTTGCATCTTAATGAGATAAATGAGAAACAGCTGAGAGTGAGGTGGACAAATGAGTCAAAGTTGACTCCTTATGGCAAGCCAGATTATTCACAGGCATCTTTGTTATGTCACCAGACATCTGTTTTCTTTACAGGTATTAAGCGTTAAAACACAGCTGATCTCAGAAATGTTTTTCATATTTAAGCACAGCTCCTGTTATATCCATCCTGATAACGGGAATTGGTACATATTTTTTGAGTTGGTTATTTCGTATAAACTCATAGGGCCCTATTTTAACGATCTAAGCACATTGTCTAAAGCTCATGGCGCACGGTCTAAATGGGCGTGTCCAATGCCACTTTTGCTTATTTAACGACGAGAAAAATGGTTTGTGCGCCAAGCGCACGGTCGATAAGGGTTGTTCCTATTCTCCTAATGAGTAATGGGTGTGTTATGGGCGAGCAAAAAAACCAATGAGAGTCTCAGCTCTCATCCCCTTTAAAAGCCAGTTGCGCTGGCACTATGTCTAATCCCTATTTAGATGACAGACCTAAGCGGAGGAAGATGACCCCCAGTTTAAGAATAATGTTAAAAAATTTGTTGTTTTCATTTTTATTGAAATTAAATTTTTTTGGATTAAAACCTTTAAAAGACGTTTTCTTTCAGTCATAGAAGTACAAATAGCAGGCTTTTAATAGCTGTAAATGTATTAATATCCTACAAAATCATTGTAATCTCATATAATAATTTGCAAATATGCAAGAAAAGGTTTGTACTCTAAAAATACAAACAAGAGATAAAGAATTTACAAACGTGCAGAGAACAGAAGCGATTCAGCACTTGGACAGCGCCATGTTTTTTTTTAAAAAGCATTACTTAAAATCTTTCTCATCTCATCATATCCACAGGTACAGAGTCATCATATACAGTAAATCCGTAGCATTTAAAAAAAACATTTAAAAATAGATGCATTTGTTTAAAGCAAAGCATTTATTTACTTACCAGGCTACATGCAAAGCAGCTCTTTACACCTTCTAACGTCTCATAATCAATCCTCATGTTTGTCAAAGAGACTCAATAATAATCTTTTACATTTTAATCCTTTAATCTTTCATATTTAAAAGCGTTTTTGTGCTGCTGCGCATTCATGTATGTGATAAGCAAATGCGCGTTGTCGTCCCGTTTATAGGCGTATATTACTAACGCACTCTTTAAATAACAAACATGCCTAACTATTCAATGGTATTAACTGGTTTAAGCTGGTCTCCAAGCCGGACCAGTTGAAATGTGCACAAAATCCCTATAAAAACCACAATAGACGCTATGACCAACCGAACAACATGGCCGTTTATATCTTTAGAGTTTAGAGATTTAAATAACTGCTTGAATGGGGAAAGAGCGAAATCTCTAAACTCTAAAGATATAAACGGCCATGTTGTTCGGTTGGTCATAGCGTCTATTGTGGTTTTTATAGGGATTTTGTGCACATTTCAACTGGTCCGGCTTGGAGACCAGCTTAAACCAGTTAATACCATTGAATAGTTAGGCATGTTTGTGTTTAAAGAACATTTCAAATGGTAATTTTAGCATGATTGAAGATTTGGCATGATCTCAAGAAAAGAAACTGAAAAGTCAACTCTTTTTAAACTGGGACTTTTCCCATAGCTACCATATTGAGTTATTTGAAGATTCCCTGTATATAAGTGTTCTTCCTCTTCCCCTTTTAAAATGTGATGACAGAAAGCCCAGCCCTATTTTTGCTTCTATTCACGTCACCATCATCTCTGTGTTTGCGGGGTATCAGACCACTCGTTGAGTTTTTTCTGGTTTGTTTTGCTTTAAACCTCCTTTCCTCCCCGCTCCCCGCATCGATGCCATCTGTATGCATTTGGTGGTCCAACAGTGCCATCTAGCAGGAAGGATCTCTGCTTATAAAATCCCCCATCTCTTTACTAACAGGGGCTGAGGGAAACACAATTCAGTGGGCACGGTGATGGCTTTAAGCTCTCCTCATCAGGAGCTGGGGAATAGAGAGACGATAGAAAGAAAGAGCTTGTTTGACATCGACAGGGCTGGCGATGAAAGCAGATGGTCGGGGATGCTTCCGTTAAAGTGCAGCCCGCTTTAGAAACGCAGGCTAGATTGCATAATTTTTTGCTTGCCGGCTGCAATCCAGCAGGTGAATTTAATACAGAGATGCTCCCAGAGGAGCCAGCGGTACACGAGAGAAGAAAAGATAGATGGAGAAATGGAAGAGTGGTTTTGGAGCACAGCGAGAGGCGTATCTCTACAGTGCTTCTCTCAAAGGAGAAAGAGCAATGAGAGATCCAGAGGTTTTCTGCTTTGATGAGTTTGGGGAGAAAATGGTCATTTAGAAATCCCTCAGCTTTTACAGCTACTGTCTGCTGAACAACTAAGACCAAGTTGAGCCATAAAAGCAGCCAAATCATTTCATTTCTCAAATGAATTTGAAGAACAGTCAATGAAAATATGTTTGTGTATCTGGGTTTGATTTGGCCGGGATTTTTGCATAATTTTTGTATCAAATTTAATCAATCTTTACATCCCAGTGGTAGACAAAAACACTGACTGCTTAAGTAATGTAAACTATGAGGAATTTTACATACACACTGTGTAAACATTCATATTTAGGGTAGAAGATGTCTGTGAATTTCTGGGCTAATGATGTATAGACGGTTTCAGCATCAACAACATAAACAAATGATTAATTTATCTGTCCATGGCACGAAATTCAGCTTTTTTTGTGCCTTGAGCACGAATGTCTTTTTCGTGTCACTTGCACAAATTTCTATAAATAGCTTTTTGTGTCCCTTGCACAACTTTATTTTTCGTTTCATTTTATGTATTGTTTTTTCATTGTTTTTCCTATTTTCTTACCATTGTCGCTTGGGGTTGTTGTTAGAATCACTTTCTGTTACATTTTTATACATCCTAACCCAAACCCCAAATCTAACCCCAACCCATAGTGACAAAGATTTAAAAATAGGGGGGGAAAGGGAAAACAATACATAAAATGACATGAAAAAGAAAGTCCTGTCACCGACACGAAAACTATTTATAGAAATTTGTGCGAGTGACACGAAAAATACATTCATGCACAAAGCACAAAAAAGCTGAATTTCGTGGCATGGACACGAATAAATTAACATTATTTTTCGTGACTAAAGCAAGACTTTCCGTGAGATCATGTTGGTAAAGTGAATGTAAACAATGTTAGCTACAGATCCTTGAATTCTTGCCTGACTGCCAAACCTCTCCACACAGTTGTGATCCATGCTCGCCGTCTCCCCTCATCTTTAGCAAACCAAAACATTTATTTTCGAGAATGTATTTGTTTCTGAGATCAGTTTAGCACCTAGCCAGATCGATAAATAAATACAGACTGGAAGTTCACTTCGGTACAGACGTGTAACCGCGACAACACGCATGCGTTTGATAAACTGTCTATACAGTAGACCAGTGGTTTTCAAACCCTGGGTTGCGACCCTCTGGTGGGTCGCGGAAATTAAGAAAGATTTCAAAAAAATGTTACTAAAATAATTTATTCAATTTTATTATAAAAACTATAATAATTACAACACACTTGAATAAAAGCACAGTAAAATATATTTTAAATACACTAAATAAAAAAATACTCCACCACTGTGTCACATGACCCATGTGCGTGCGCAGCTTACTGTATTAAATTCATAGACAGCAGATTAAATTGCGCACGGGGTCACAGCCATTTTTTAAATGATGCAAGGGGAAATAAAAACTCCTAAATAAAAATGTGTTTGGTCTGATTTAACAAAATATATATTTTTAATGTATTTGATTGGTTTGTCGAAAGTGAGCGCGGAAATGTTTAGTTGTTTGCTAAGCAAAGCGCCACCGTTACGACACGGTTGAGTTTTGCAGTAAGACTGACACGTTATGGTTCTGCTGTTATCTTTGAACTATTTTCGCTGCTGAAACCACAAAAACAGTCAACATTGCGTCTAAAATGTAAGTGGCTTAATATTGATTACTTGTTTAGTGAACTGTCATGAAATCTGTCACATTTTCAACCGTGATGTGATGCTGCTTAACTGTATCATGTTATTAAAAACTTCACATTTTTACCGCAGTATGTTTAACCCACTTTGTCAGTGTTAACTCACTTTGTGTTTGCTGCACTCATTTGTTTAACTTAGCGTTATTACATTATGCACTTTCGGTTGTCATTGAGACTAAAGGATGCAGAATCATTAGCGTGTTTTGGTGATTGTTATTGGCGTTTTAATCTAACGTTACTTGTCCCTGATAAGCGGACAAGCATTGATGTCGAGCCCTGCGACGTGTCTTTAGACTGCTTCAGTATACATGGATATCAGCTGACGTCACTCACTTGTCTTCCGCCATTTTAAGGACTTGAAGTGGTCGCAAAAGAACTAGAAGCTATGCCTTCAATATGCTGTGAGCATCAAAATCGCTATTTTAACAACATTAAGAAGGCTCAACACAACATGATATTTTGCTCGAAGTATCGCCTATGTCTCTACATGTGAACTCGAGCATTGAGAACATTGTTTGTGAACAGAGAGTTAACTAAAAAGAAGGTTTTGAACAACTGACTTTGGATGATTTGGCGTCCGCTCGCCGCCTTCTTCCCAGTCAAGATGTATCGATCTCCAATTGCGACGTAAGGAGGGAGGAGAGTAAAGATTGATATCTCCTAAAGCATAGTTCCATAAAAATGCACGAATAAGTCGTTGTTTTGTCGCAAGTGAAAAACAATATTGACCTTCTAGTTGAAAAAGGAGCCTCATATGAGATTCATTCATTTCCCTTCGGAAATCGATTATTTACGTCTGGCAGAGATGACAAGCGGACACCATAACAGCCAAAGTCAGTTGTACAAAACCTTTCTTTTTAGTAAACTTCGTGTACACAAACAATGTTCTCAATGCTCGCGTTCATGTGTAGAGATCCAGGTGATACTTCGAGCAAAGTTTCATGTTGTGTCGCGCCTTCTTATGTTGTAAAATAGTGGTAGTTCGGTAGCAGCGGACAGCGGCTGGAAGAACGCATCAGGGATCGAGAAGGCATCACACCCTAACCAAGATATATATTTTTTAAAGTAGCGTTTATTTTCATGACAGTCGAGATGCGACATGTTGTCTTTCGTAGCCCTTTACTGTATCCATAAGAATCATAGACAGTAAAAGATAAGAAATCCGTAAATCGTAGCAAGGTAGCCAATGCTTGTCAATAGCCTACTGGTACTCGGTAGGTCCTAAAGATGGCGGCATGATGTAAAAGGTCACGTGACTGAAATCCATCTATAGGCTAGGTCCAATTTTTAAGACTCCTCGGTTGTGTTGAGTATGTCAGTTCTTCCTTGTTTTTTGCCCATTTTCATAATTAATGATATTATGAATTGCAGTGAGGTTGATCTCATTTGTGCCCCCTGAAAAAATGAAATGCCCATCCGTGAATTTGTGTCTGGCGTCGGGTCTGCTCATTAGGTAATACATACAGATGCGCGCGTGCACGTTTCACCGGGCTCACTCCACTATGACGGCTTTCGGCCCCGCCCTGCTTCATGCTACTAAGGGGGGGGGGAGGTGGGGTAGAGTGTGGGTCG
The DNA here is from genome assembly GCF_030506205.2 of Paramisgurnus dabryanus. Classification (NCBI taxonomy): domain Eukaryota; kingdom Metazoa; phylum Chordata; class Actinopteri; order Cypriniformes; family Cobitidae; genus Paramisgurnus; species Paramisgurnus dabryanus. The sequence continues at coordinate 2,239,954 of NC_133356.1, forward strand.
CATAATTTGTATTTTTTTAAATTAGGGTTGCTCCTAAAATAGTTTGAAAACCACTGCAGTAGACTAACACCCCATTCGGACAGCCAGCGACCAGCAGTAGCAGAGCGACGCGATCTCATTCATTTCAATGGAAACCGGTCGACTTCTGGTGACACGAGTGAAAGTGACCGTTGGCGACCATATGGGCGTGTCCAGCGACGCGAGAAAGTTAAGAAAAGTTTCACTTTATGCAAATGTCGAGCGAATTTCTCGAGCGACTACCAATGAGAACAAAGCAGTGGAGTTCACGTCAATCCTTCTCTCGTCAGTTACTGGCGTGGATGGTACTCATTTGTTTATGACAAGCAGATTTAGAAACGCCTCATTGAAAGAGACGGGCAACACACAGCGATAACATCTGAACGAGGGATTAAGCCACAGTCACATTAGACTTTGAGCATGCGAGTTTTCATTTGACATTGCTGCGTAGAGTGAGCAGCTAGCAGCTCATCAATATGATCTTCTTCCATTTGTGTTTTTCAATAAAGAGAAAGGTCACACAGTGACATACCGGCGGTTTCCTACTGGTCATAACACTCCACGTGATGTGAATTGGCAGGTCAGAGTTTATCACACTTGAACTTTGCTAAGCAGTGACCTGTGAAATATCGTTGAACGAGCTTGCATTTCCGGTCTGACACATTCTCATGTGTTTGAATGGAAGTCAATGGAACGATAAGTCTAGTGTGACCGCAGCTTAAAGTGCGTGTGTGTGCGTGTATGTGTGTGTGTGTGTGTGTCCACGTGTGTGCGTATGCGTGTGTGGTCAGACTGATTGTAAGCTGTAATAAAAGAAAAGATTTGGAGTGTCACTGCCATGGATGAGGCTTTTAGCTCAAGGGTCAGTTTCACTCCAGATATCTAATTATTTGTCTTGCCTCTTGCGAAGACTCTTCTGTCTTTGTGCTTTTCTTCATTTCTTAGATTTATCTGTTTTTTCACAGGGAGCCACAGGCAGACCCGGAGACAGAGGATCTAAAGGAGAACGGGTACCATTTTTAATTCATTTCAATAGAAAATGTCATATTTTGGGTGAGTGGCGGCTCTTGTTTTGGCTGTCTGAATTTATTACTTTATCTCATAAAACAGTGAAAGGTTCATACTAACAATGATTTAAATGCTCCTCTTCAATGACTAATGTCAATTAAATCACTTAAAAATATGATATCTGATACTCGGGGACACTTTTTGTTAAAAACATTTCATCTTGGTCTGCCAAAGTCAATGTGTTGTGCAGTCTAGTTTGGATTTATGTGAGCTTTGATTATGACAAAACTTGCCAAAAATCTACACTTTTATTATTGTAGTACTTTTTCTTTTGTTTTGATCAGCATTCACTTTTAACTCATTCCCCGACCAGCATTTTTTGTGATTTTCACAAAAGTGTCACAAAATGCCTTCCAGGATAAATTTCTTGTATAAATACAAACATACAAATATATCAAATGAAAGAACAGACCCTCTGCTTTCAAACTAAAAAAAGGGAAAAAACTTTTCATCCTATCTTCATTTGTTTACCTCTTAAATACGGGTAGGTTTCTTCAAAAATACAAAATTTTGAGCAAAAAGCTGAAATAATTGCATTTTTGTAAAGGACTTTTGTTAGAGATCAGATTCAGAACGATTATCCACAAACATACACATAGTTTAAAATTTGTAAAATTCGTTTTTGCTTTAATTTTTTATAAATTGGGTAAGAGCGCCACCTAGTTGATATTTGAAATACAGATTACCATTAAAACTCGTGAGGAAAGTGTTGTTTCTTAATTGACAAGATAACTTGTCAATGGCGGGGAAAGAGTTAAAAAATGCTTGGTTATTTTCAACCTATGATGGTTGGGTCAAAAAGGGACAAACTTAACTTGGGTTGGGTACCAACCATGGGTTAAAGCAACCCAGCATAGGTCAATTTCTAACCCAATGCTTGGGTTTGTTCCTTTTTGACCCAAATATGGTTTTAACCATTTTTTGATGTTTGAACCATAATACTTAATTCTGTGTAACTGGAAACTGTTGTACACAAACGCGGACAATTACACTGAATCATGTTCAAAGAAAAATATTTGGTTATTATATTTATTGGTTCTTCCTAACCCCAAAATATAGAAATGATATATGTAAAAGCGACCAAAGCTCGGGTCTTAGGAGGTTAAAATAACTTGGCATTATAATAATGCCGAACAATGGATTTTGATTCAGATCATGCTTGCGATGACACCCACCAAATTTGGTGTAAAAACAATAAAGCGATGCAGAGATATAGCCTCAAATCTCTTGACCATTAGGGGGCGTCGAAAGTGCTCTCAGAACATGTAACTGAAGAGCCATACCAGGTTTCATAACAATACGCAATTGTTATTATGCATAATGGCTGATTTGTTTTTACATTTTTATTCTGGTTTTGCTTCTATAGGGAGATCCAGGGATTTCAGGAGAGAGAGGAGTCCAAGGAGAAAGAGGGAGAAATGGAGATAGAGGACCCATTGGGCCACCCGGACCGAAAGGAGAACCAGGCGAGCCTGCATCTGCATCTGCATCCGGAAGTGTGAGTCTGTTGGTATGTGTGCGCCACTTCTTGCTAAAATCAGTGACTTGAAAACTTTGCTGTTTTGAAAGAAAGTAGACAGGCAGGTCTTTATGCTAAGGCCAAAGCGTAGGTTTTAGCCAGTGGCCATTTACAGTGACAGATTTGCAGCGACAAAACAACCAGATGTCATTTATCTCTTAAAGAGAGTTGCTGACATGAGCGACATGCGTTAAGAGTTGTTCTTCAAACTTGTTTATGGAATAATATACTTTAGACCCTGCTGCAATACTGCATATACATATACAAATAGTCCATTTTTATCTCCAAGAATACCAATTTGTTGTCAGACTCCAGCAATAAACTGACTGTTAAGGTGAACAATCCCTTACTGCAGACTTATGTGGAGGGTAGAGCTCATCTATGACCTCAGTAAAGATCCAGTTTCTGGCTTTCTTCCAATCTGCGGCAGCCTCTTGGCCCATAGCCCGAATCCATAACCGCTGGGTCACACCACACAATACAGAGGGCAACCGGCATTGATTGCTTTGTTGTGCAAAAACACACATGCATTTACACTTTACAATAAATAATTAATAGCACATAACAATAATCATACACACAAATATTCCAACCCATCAGCCTCTGCAAGCACAGACCGCAGCTCTGAACCCCAGCGAAACGCCCGCTGTGCTGTCACTATGCAGTTACTTTTACTCTCAATCAAACACACAAACATATCTCTCAGGATGGAGCCATTAGCAGTGTATTGTGTGTGGGACAATGAATGTAGTCGCAACCGGAGCTCGAAACATGAGACGCAAAATTAATGCTCTTTGCTAGGTGATGCGGTTTTCTCATTGGATTGAGAGCGTTTAAGGATAAATCATTGTCTGTTGTACTGTTTAAACGCTCACACACATTCAGTGGGTCCAAAAGTCCACATCAACCATAAAAATAGTTTCAACAGGTTTTAAATAAAAAATTTTGACTATCGCTTGGTCATTGGTTTAACTCCACTGAGAGGTGAGTTAAAAAGAGCTCAACTGCAGTTTTATTAAACAAAGATAAATGTGAGCGAACACTAAACATGTCGTGACTTAATAAACATCACCAAACAGAAGATGACATGAGCAAATCTTGACCAAAGACATTAGGAAACACTGGGGTATATGAAGAAATCAGCTGTGAAACCCTCTTAAGTGCGTCTGACATGTTTTCTTGTAAATGACTCTTAACGGATTCTGTTTACAAACTGTTTTTTTCTGAATGGCCTGAGGCTGAGATTAAGTGGATTTGAAATGAAAGTATTTGATGTGTGTGTAAAATATTTGGTTAATATCATTGTCGTATTTTTGGCGGAAGTGCTGTTTAGAGGCTTTTGCATCTGAACTCTTCATATACACTGACTGGGTAGCAGGATACACCTGGAGAGAGTTGGGGTAGGATAAAACCAAGGTTGTGTCCGAAATAGTCCCCTATACCCTTCATCATACCCTACATTAGTTCATTAATATAGTTTAGTGAATGGAAACGAGTAATGGAATTGGACACTTGAGCTCGCCGGATGCACCATCTTCTGCCGAGATGCGAGAGTTCATTCGGTGCAAGCCTCAGTGGTCGAGTAGCGGTTAACTGTGCTTAACATTAATAACATACTTGACACAAACCCTTTAAAGTAATCAAGGGCTCACAAAATCGCTAGCCCGACGTCCCGGGGCTATTGTGAATTCCTGTCGGGCTACCAAAATGTCTCTCTGCCCTGCCCATCAGGCTATCTTGGGGAGGAAATAATATTTTAATGTTTTTGCTTTGTCTCAAATTTAGTTAGGTAATTATATTGTATTTATTCCGGCGTCCTCTTGTCAGTCATTATCCTCACGTAACAAGTGAAAATGTCAGGAAATGAAGTGAAAGCATAAATAAACCCATCCTTAAATGTCATTTGAAAAAAATTTACCTCATAGACTAACATTGTTTTAGCGTTCCTTTTTTCTTTCTTCAAGTAGTAACTTAAATATGTGAGAAGGAAAATATATTTGAGTGATTTCTGATCGATTTGACACGTCTACGCTATTAAGAGAATATGATGTTACAAGCTGATAGGTGACTAAACAGCAGTGGTAAGATATGTTTACCTGAAGCGAATAGAATGTTTATTTGTCATTTCGTTTTACCTCAGAGTCTAACATTATTCTAGCAAAAATAAACGGCTATGGTAAGATCTGTTAACCTAAAGGGAATTAAATGTTTATTCCTTTTTAATAAATATCTGCTTTAAGTCTTCTACATTGTGTTAAAGTCACTGGTTGTTTATATATTTGATAAAATACCATGTTATCTAAATACAATGTGTGATGTGTTGAGGTAATTTATTATATTAAATTAAATTAAAAATAAACTGTTATAATACATTCTTATAATATTTCAGTAATATAACAATTCAATTATTCTAACGTTAGGGGAATGTTAAAATAACCTAAAAATAACATTAGGGGAATGTTTATTTTCTTTAAGAAAACATTCCTTGCTATTAACCAAAAACCTTGGAAAATAACATTCTAGAAACCAAAAACTAATGTAAGGGGGAACGTTTTGGGTACCAAATTGTTAGCTGGGGATGGGCAGAAATAGTCGGCTTGCATGGAAATCCAGGATTTATCAATATTCTACATTAAACAGTGTATTTTTTATTCGGGCTACTTGTATTCATTTCGGGCTACCAAAAATGAAAGAGTGCCTGCCCGAAGGGCTACCAGGGATTCAAAAATGTTGCGAGCCCTGATAAAATGTAATTAAATATATGATTTTGATTGTGTCACATCCTGTGCCCAATATCGCTTCGATACTATGTTTAGGGAGAAAAAATAAGTATGCATAGTGAATAGTATGTCCGAAGCCTCAGTATGCATAAAACATACTAACAAATACCCGGATGGTCAGATCGAGACTTGTCAGTATGCATCCCCTTATGGCAAAAAATATTTAAAATATATTTCGAGATGTACAAAAAATTGCCAAAACATATATTTGCTGAAATATATTTTGGAATATGTTTACAAAAATATATTTTTTGGACATTTTTTGTATATTTTGAAATATATTTAATAATTTTAAAGCATTTAAAATAAATTTAGTATTCCATATATTTCAATCCAAGGAAATATATTCAATATAAACATAACAGTTTTAAAAAGGCTAAAATTAAATATAGTTTCAACTTCAAAAATATACAAATACTATGTATTTTGCATATATTTAAAATGTATTTAAAATTGTAAAGAATACATTTTTGCCATATGGGTTGTAAAATTAGAAATGTATTTGCTTGCCCTTGAAATACATTTTGAAATACATGTTGATATATGAAGGATAGAACTAAATATATTTCCAAATTCAAAAATATATTCAATTGAGCATTAATTTCTACAAAAAATGTATTAAGCAAATATTTAAAATATTTTGGTCAAATAAATGTATTTTTTGCCATATGGGTCAAATCCACACTTTCTATCCAATGAGGTTTCAGCAGTTAAGGAGACATAAAGTTAATAAACACTGTGAGCGAGTAATAAAAATGCTGTATCTCTTGTGGTTAAATTGTACTTGTTTAACAACCCCTGAGTACATTTTGTTCATAATTGTTGTTATTATGTCATAGTTCATTAAACATACGGGTCACATGGCAATGAAAACAGAGGATATAGTATGACCAGAATGAATTCATAGTGCACCCACACATACTATATAGTACTGTTTTCCCAGTCCATTAGTAAGTCATTTCACCTTTTATGTTGCCTAGCAACCTCATCAAATTGCCATTCCATAACGATATCTGCAACAATTTATCATGCAAACGATAAAGAAGTTTGATGTGATTTAATATACACTTGCCCAATTAATTTCAACCCAGCACCGACCTCATTCTCATCCCTCAGATACACGGCATCCTGGTGGCCTAAGAGCGCTTGACAGAGCGACTTTAAGCAGCGAAGGGTTTGCTTTCAATTGAAGGGAATCAGTTTGTTTTTCAGCAATACATTCAAGAAAGAACAGCGCTCATAAAGAGAGAGACGCTTTGAGGAGAGATGGTGATTACACCATTATGTGCCATCCATCCTTTATCTCGGAGAACTCCAACATTTCTAAGCATGAATAAAACATGAAGCGTTGCCATTTTGTAGCAGCACTTTTTTAATCTGCAAATCATGTTGTGCTGATGTTTGTTTTTCCTCTCTGCCTTCTTGTTTTCTTTCATTTCTCTTTCCTTCTCTCGCAGAGTGATACAGCTGCCTTGGAGGAAATTAAAGCCTTCATCCGAAATGAAGTATTGCGCGTGTTTGAAGGTACATCTGTCACCTTATTGAGTACTGGAGTGTTTTACCTTTCAGTTGTGTATGTGTGGAAGAAACTTTAGAAGTCATTTAATGGACATTTGACAACATAGGCTGAAAAAGATGAGAAAGGGGTGGTTTAGGGGAACAGTTTAATATTTTCCATTACAAGAAAATTACTTTGTTTTTATGTAATGCAATAATTCAGTAATGCATTATAATTTGCAATGCAAGTTTTTGGTGCTAAGAAATGTATTAGAAATGCATAATGTGCATTTGAATTTCATGCAACTTGCAGTATAATATTTACATTTATGCATTTAGCAGATGCTTTTATCCAAAGCGACTTGCAGTGCTTTCAAATGTGACCCTGATCCTAATGCTGCTCCTAATGTTGATGCTAATGATGCTCTAATCTCATTGTTAGATTTTAAGACTTTAGCCTTTGCTTCCCACAAATTTTCTGATGTAATCGTCAGCATGTGTGCCATAGAGGTTTTCCTGAATTAGTTTGGTGTCCTTTTATTCTTCACTTAGCTCAACCAGTACAATGCATACTGATAAAATGTATACCTTCAATGCACCGTAAGCCAATTAGAAAAAAAACTTCTGCCAAATGCATAAATATAATTGAAATGAAATGATATCATACAGTAAGTATAATCCAGATTCTGTTTGCTATATTTCTTTCAGAGAGGTTTTCAGAGAGCTCCTCCTCTCGGCAGAAAACACCAGCATCTATATTAGCAGCTCAGGGTCGACCGGGCCCTCCCGGGCCGCCCGGTAATGATGGCTCCCCTGGACCTCCCGGAGAGCCAGGTCCCCCAGGCCATCAAGGTAGGAGCCAAATCCAAAAAGACTAAACCTCTATGGATCTCTTTATTCTGCTCCACCGATGGTCTCCGTTCAAGATCGTGACTTTCATTTATATAACTCTGAAAGCTTATACTGTCTGTCTATCCAGTTTTAAGCAAAGTTGCTTGCCTCTTTTTCCCTGGTAAAATAGAAAGAGGACAGAGTATCTCTTTATTCATGTGGATCTTTTGTGAAATATACTGCGTCAGCTGCTTCTCAAATAGTTTGAGTAGCGCTGAACTGAGCGGGTTGAGGTCACGTGGTTTTGTCGGTTTATAAATTTACAGAAGCCAGTCAGAAGCTGGAAATTAAACAGGAAGGTGAAGTTCACCAATTGTCGAATGTGAAATTTGGGTGTAAGGGATTCACAGGTTTCTTGCTAGCTAGGAAGAAAAGCCGGGTACTGTAGTTGCTCGACTAAGTGGCATATGGTGCCGCGAGCCGGGCGAGACATATGAAGACGGATGGAAAACCAAACCAGAATCGGAGAGCGTAATATCACCCTGGACGGGCTTATGAGAGCACAAAGATAAAAGAAGAAGTGTGCAGATGGAAGAAAAGGCCTGGCAATATCTCACTTTGTTGGATTAAGGCCTGCAAATAAATAAATAAATAAAAAACAGTGAGAAAAAGTAAGGGATTCTGATCATTCATCAAAGGCAGGCAGGCAGGCAACTATCTCACTGCTTCTCCAGTCTCTCTCATCAATAATCCCAGTTCAGTTTTATCCTTCTGTCTGAGTTCCTGAGGACCCTAAACCCTTGATATTTTCAAGATACAAGACTATATACTGTACCTTGTACAATGATAATGTGTCTCTGATTGTGTTTGATACATACTCTATGCATATCTGTCATTTTGTTGGTGCCCAACATTTATAACAGCAGATGAAGCTTTGAATGCCACTTGGTATTATTATTTTATTGTTTTTTTTGTGTGGTACTTTTTTGCGGGTTGTGCCTGGAGATTGCTGTAGATTTTATTCAGCAGTCACAAATCCGACGTCAGGCATGAGGAGGAAATCATAAGGAGTCTTTTTTTCTCCTGGTAAATCAGAAATTCATCAGTTTTTTTTATTTGTCAGATGTTGACTTCCACCTCGGCACAGGCAGGAGGAAGTTTGCGGGTAATATTTTCTCATTATTCCTTGTCATCCTCCACCGAGTCTCTCCTCCTCTGGAATCATCAATTTGGCCATGTTTTTTTTTTCACATTATGTGCTAAAACTAATAGCTTTTTTAGCACATTTATGCTAATTTCACTTGGGGTCAGTTTTCATGCAAACTAAATGAGAAAGGGCGATGTAAATATTGACGGCTGTGTTATTTCTGAAAGCGAATGAACGCAACACTAAATGCTGGTGTTACATTGAAATGCTGTTTGCTTTTTTGTCATACTGATGATGCCATTTTGCATCTTTTATTTTTTATGTTAATGTAAATGTATGTATGTTTTTTCATCTTAAAGAGTTTCTTAAAATGACAAATGCATTGTTTGTGCAGTGCATCATGCCATCTAAACCTACTTATGTTTCATTGAGCTCAAGTATAATCTGTTGTGCTTTCATATAACACAATTTATTAAGATAATGTTTCATGTTTAATCCCTTTGTAACATGATTTTTCATTTGATGCTGTTTTCTATGGTGATAAAATCATCTAACTTTGATTCATTAAAATGTATCTAAATACTCCTAAAGCTGAAACTAAAATGTATTTTCCTGTGTGTTTTCCCTGCATGTCAAGAACATACCTTCAAATAATGTTATTTCATGACAAGCAATGACTTTATAATCTCAACAGAACCTTTTTAAAGATTAAGAGCCAGATTTACTAAACGTTAAACTTGTGCGGTTTGAACGACAGCTCTTCACCTGTCGTTAGAAGCATCGTTTCTTGTTATTATAACATGTAGACCTACGTTTATCATGAATTTGAACAAAATAATTGTAATAAATTCTATATCCATCATTCTAAATTACAATTTTATTTTACGTCTTTAAGTTTGTAAACAGAATAAAAGTGTTGCATTTGAAAACTGCGCATGTGCACAGACCTTTAGGACCCTGGGGAATCCCTGGGAGGAGTGACGTAAGAGGTAACTTGCGCATGAATTGAATATCTTGAAAATAAAACAACAGATAACTAAATCACGATAACAAAATCAGTCTTCCGATGCAATATATGTTATTTACAGCAATAATCTGACATTAAATCGATCTTAACAGATTAATTAGTACTTCACCTCCCACGTGACATCATCAACTATGTTGTTAAACTAACATGGTTCAAATGATGAATGTGCGACAAAGTTACTATGCTTTCGGGAAACAGTCGTGACAAGGTAGTTCGTTTCTCCAACTATGCATCGTACTATGTTGGTTCAGCAACGAGTTACGTTGTTGTTCGGGAAACGCACCCCAGGGTCGCAAATATCAGAGCTGATGAGGTGCAGGTGATCTACTAACACCTGATGCGCTTGAGTTCAGCACATAGATTGTAAAAAAAGATGGATGTAGTGTCCGTGACGTCACCCATAAGTTTCTGAAGATCGTTTTTGAAGCCAATAGTAGGCAGTGCCTACCCTCGCCATCTTGGTCATAGGTCACCACGCATCACTCGCGGATATCCAAAAATAAGGTAAGAGGCGGGACGTGGGTGAAGCTGAGTTGGCTGGTTGCTGAAACCACGCCCACCTAGCTCGACTCTAGTGACAGCAGTGGCTGTTCAACTGTCACTCAAGTGCAGCCATTTCAAGTGCAAAATGATGCTTTTTCTGCATTAAATAATGACGCCAATACCAGTAATATCACACGCCTAAACATTAATAAATTGAGTTTAAATAATCTCCTCCTTATAAATTTTGCGTCTGAAAGGAAAACTCTTAGAAATGCACATGCAATAATAACTAGACTGCATCTTTTCAGCGTTAATTATCCACTGTGCGTCATTAGTAAATCCCAACAGTCATTATTTAACGGCAAATTAATGGTTTGCGTTGGCACAAGCTGTTGGTAAATCTGGCTGTAAATGTGCTAATGGTTGATATGAGCAAATCTTTAAATGATGTGAAAATGCAAAACCATTTCCATTGAAATATTTTGAATGTAAACATTGTTTCCCTTCAAGTTTAAATAAGATATTTTAAATGTAAGATGTCAGCAAAAGGAAAACATGCAGATTTGCAAGTATTGTATAGCAGCTCATCCTGTCAGAGTTGTTTTGAAGTGTGCAGTATTGTGAGCGGCAGCAGGAGATCATGATATGATGTTGCAGGTAGAGTGCCGTCTTTCTGTTGAATGCCATTGCATTGAATGAATGCATCTTAAGGTGATGGATACACTTTGGTCTGTTAGTCAGTGAAAGAAGTTGTGTTTGTTTGTATGAGTTGTATGAGCACTGCTCATTTGTGTTATATGATAGAAACATTTTGCATTAGCTGGCTTCTTTAGTTCAAATTTTTCATCTGAATTTTTTTCAGGCTAGTCTGTCTTGAGGAAACATACAGTATTACTAATGTGTGTGTGTGTGTTTTAAACAGAGGCAGTTTTCTGCATGTCATTATGAAAATAATCTCGAAATTGTTGTCTAAAAGAGTGCATGAACAATACTAAAATGCCGGTGTCAGCTAATGACTTTTTGTTTGTGCATTTGTCTGCCCGCTGATTGTGACATGCACTGTCAGCATCTGCGGTGCTCCAGAAACTTTGTTTTCAAAGGTCGATCGATGAATTTGTCATTACTCCTAAAGGGTTCAGAAAACTGTAAAATCTGAAAGATCTGAGGCTTGTTGTGTCATATAGCCGATCTCTTTCTAACAAAATACTGCTTTCTGGAACAGCAGAGTCTGAACTGCACATCTGAGTCTTAAAGTGAATCATTTGGTGAAGTTGTTGTAAAGGTGTTGTAAGGGATTTTTATGGCATGGCTTGCTGGAAAAGTTGGTATTGCTTGAAAGATATGGTTGAAATAGGTGTTCTAAAATTTTACAGTGGATTTCTGGTGGAAATCATTAAATGCATTTCATCACTTACAGCACCTTTAATGTCCTGTAGTAAGAATGATTTTAATAGTGTTCAAAAACAAATAATCACATGAGTATCAACTCCATCCAAAGTTAATGTTCCCTGCTTACTGAAGAAATATGTCTGACTTTGGGTGTTTTTAATCCCTGCAGGGTATCGAGGGCAGAAAGGGGAACGGGGTCAGATGGGGTTGGGCATTCCAGGACCACTGGGACCAGCCGGCCCACCAGGTACAAAATTGTCACTGATGAACAACTCAACAAATGTTCCAGGTTTTAATATAAACTACCATTGAAAACTGAAAGGTTTCTTATGATCTTAAAAATATTTTAACCAGAAGGAGTATTTAAATGTTTGAAATAAATTGTGTAGACAATATAATTGTGCACTTTTTTTAAATTGTGCACTTTTTATAATTGTGCACTTTAACGTCATTTTATAGACGTTTTAAAATGGATGCCCAAGCAAATAATGAAGAAAAGCGTTGGGTATAAAAGGGAAGAACCCAACCTGTTATGATGTTTTAACCTGTTTTGGATTGAAACGACCTAGCCTAGGTTAAAATACAACTTGCAGGGTTTGTCTCTTTTTGACTCAACGCTAGGTTAATAATTAATCCAATCCACTTTTACCAGGTGTTTGGACATAAATGTGTGTGAACATAACTACCCTACAGTAAAAAAAATCAATTCACCCCTTTTTTAATCCCCATTAAACCAAAGCAAGCTTATTAGACATGTTGTTTTGATTCTCTTAGCAATGTGATGTCACACTGATAAAGCCCCGCCCACAGCCACAGACTGACAGTCCTGTATTACCATAGTTTCTGCCCTCAGTGAGTTGGATGCTGTCTGCTATTTTTTCTTTGCGAAATCAGATCTATTTTAACCAAAGCATCCCTTTGGGTAAAGGAGTGAAGAGCTGTAGCTCATTTGCATTTAAAGGTACACACACACACACACTAAGCAGTGCTTTTTGCTCCCACCCAAATAGGGTAATTTTGGACATGATATAGTAAATTATCTGTGGGGTATTGTGAGCTGAAACTTTACAGAAACATTCTGGACACACCTGAGAAATGGTCATAATAGGTGCCCTTTAAAAATAATTCATAAAAATAAATGTCATTTTAACATTGAATGTGAATATTGTACAAATAGAAAGACAACAGTGCATCATATGAAATAATAATTCAATTGCATTGTTTTGTCCATGGCCAGCTGGTCAACCAGTGCTTGTAAAACCCCTTCCTGATGGACTTTTCACACTCAAAATCTGCACCTCACAGATAGCTGCAATTATTTGAGTTGTTGCTTTAATGTTTTCCTTTCAAAAGCACAGGCAGATAATGGCTCTCAACCAAACTAATTGATATGGGATTGTTTTAATGAGCGCCTCTTTTTCGCAGCGGCACAAAGTACTGGCGGATTGGTCTTCAAATGCAACCATAAAAAAGACTTGAACAGTTGGTCCATTATTATTTAACGGTGCACTGTTATCACTGTGTATGTACATAATGTTTTCTTTTGCACTCACATTGTCTTGAGATTTCCCTGTACTTTATTTCTCTACAGGTCTTCCTGGAATGGGCATCCAGGGGCCTCCTGGTCCCGTAGGACCCCAAGGTCCACAGGGGAAATGTAACCCCAGTGACTGCCTTCACCCTTTTCCTCATGGTAGACGAGAGGGATAGATGTCCTAATGGACCAGCTCATGTACACAAACCTCAGACTCAGCATTCAATTCTTGTACAAACAAGTCCGGCTAAGAGAGAAGACACAACCAACTTTTCATTGAACATCACCTGTTGTGTGTATGACAGCCCGCAGAATATGCTGAACATTCATTTATCTTTATTTCACACTTTCATTTCTCATATTTGTGACCAAATGCATTCAGCATTGATTCATTTTTTGATGCTTTGTGGGTATGAAAGTTGAAATCAAACTCAAAACAGACAGATTTATCTAAAGAGGTCCGACCAGAGCGAGGGCAGGTGGAGCTACATTTACATTTGTTGATTTTCTTCAGACTGATGTGAAATTTAGTTTAAAATTAAATTAAATTGTGACGGCACTTTGCAATCTAAAATAGATAATGAATCTGTTAACAAATATAATTGAATGTAAATAACACAAACATAACCTTGCATACTAATTTATCTCATGAATATTTAATTAGACAACAGTTTAGGAAGTCTTTCTCCAGCCCTGCAGAAAAAGAAATGAAGGGAATGAATCATTGGGCCCTATTTAAGCGCATGGCGCAGGTGCACTTCGGGCGTATTCGAATCCCCTTTTGCTAGTTTAACGACAGAAACCGGATGGCGTGCCAGATGCATGGTCCAAAAGGATTCAGCAAACCAATCAGAAATTGGATACGTCATTCTGATACATGCAAAGATTATCATTTATTTTATCTTTATGTACACAATAATAATCTTTTAATTGTTTAATATTTGGCATGTTTGTGTGCTGTCCCTGTGTGTGTATTACGCAGTGTATGCACATTATGCACCCACCTAGCACATATTACTAATAATAAAAAAAACTGTGCTAGACCAGATTTTAGTTGGTCAATGGTGCAGTTGTTTATGCGCCTGAACACATCTTGTTTTCAGACCAGCACGCCCATGGGTGAACAGATGGGTACAAGTGCATTTGCTCTTTAAACAACGTGGCGCTGGACGTGGAAATAATAACTGCATCGGGCTGAAACTAGCAAGATAGGGCCCGATATGTTCATTACCTCACACTGAAAATAAATGTATAATGGATCGTATAAATGGCTGATCCATTTAGGCTTTAAAACATTTTAGCCCAAAATGAAAACCTAATAAAAATAAATGCAAACCACGTGTAAATGGGAACGTTTGACCAAACACAACAGGGAAAGATTTTGGTGATCTCGATGTGTTGGCCTACCATGAAAACTGCTAATGAATGAAATAAGCTTTAATTGTTTACAGGGAAATAAATAATAACCACTTTTTAAAACACCTTCATATTGGTGTTGTATGTATATTTTGTTTATCCAAAGATAAAACGGTGTGAAGTGCATTTCTGTATATTTATCTCTGAGTTCTTTTGCTTTGTATAAGTGATGTCCTTCTGTGTTACTTGAATATTTGAGATTTTTATACGATTCATTCAACAATGTCATATTCACAATTTAGCAAGAGAAAGCATTAAATACTTGTATAATTGTTTACATTACACAAACACTAAAAGATGCTGGGTTGTTTAACCCATGATTGGGTTAAATTGGGACAAACCCAGCTGTTGAGGAAAATGTCCATATTTGATCCAACTATGAGTTAAAGTAATCCAGCATTTTTCATAAAGTGCAGGCAGCAGGTGATTTAAGACCAGATTTCTTTTGTACAGCAGATCTTTATTTGTTTGTAGTTTTACAGAGCTTTGTGTGTTTGATTGAATTTATTTTATTTCTTCTGTAAAGCGCCTGTTTAAAGGATATCTTTAAAATAATGATCTAGAGATAGCAGGGAGCCTTTTGACTTTACTCATTTAATGACTGTTGTTATGTTATGATGTGCACGACACATACAGTACTGATTTCTTTCTTGTTTGTAGTCATCTTCTTTTTTTTTATAAGGCTTTATTTTCCCTGACATCTTTTTAGATTTATTTTGGCTTCCTTCCTTCCTTTGCTTTTCTTTACTTCATTTACTTTACTTTTTTGGTCTTTTATTCTTTAATTTTCTTCCTTTTTTGCTTTTATTACATTTTTCTTCTTTGTTCCATTTTTTGCGGTTTTATTTATATTTAATTTTTATTCATGTATCATATTTAGATTTTTATCTTTATGCATAATATACTAGATACTGTAAACCTCTCTTGAGAGTTGAGAGATTGATTGTTCAGGTCATGTATAGGATACCTGTAGAGATCCCAGTAAACATCTCATAGGCTGTTTACACCAGGTATTAAAATGCGTTTTAATCGATGGGATCACAAGTGGATGACGCTACAGGTGTTAAAGGGGTGTGAAACATTTTGAGCTTTCAACCACATTTAAAGGTACTCGAAAATGCATTTGACCAGATCGATTTTGTGGTTTAGACGCTCACAAAAGACTGCTCTTCACCTATTGATCTAAAGTGTGATAAACCGAGCAAAATGTTTTAACATCGGCCCTGACTTCTAGCTCGAACCCACAGTTTTCAGCGCGATCTTTAAGCGTTCATTGATAAAACTGAAGTGGATGCTCGCCGCCTCTTTCATTTTTGTTTCATTTTTTAAGTGTGTGGAAGTTGCATGAGTTTATTTCATCAATTGCTCTTAAATATCAGAGAAAGCTCTTACATATGTAAGGGATAATCCACGGCCAGCCATGCATTAAAGGGTTTTAATGCACGACGTAGAGGCGAAGAACCACCCGACGCGTAGCGGAGGGTGGTTGCCTCTGTGAAGTGCATTAAAACCCTTTAATGCATGGCTAGCCGTGGATTATCCCGCTTATACCTTGGTTATTTGCCAAGTTAAAGCTGTAATTAATGTTTACAGTGTAATTTAAACCGACAGGTAAAAAATGACGGTCATCTTCTTAAGTTAAGGCTCGCACTCCGTCCGCTTTAAATAAAGTAGTGCCATTGTATTGAATTTATTTAAATGAATTATCATATTTATTTAAATTCATTAAATAATTTATGAATGACAGTCAACACTGACAGTGACAAGGCAATCTTTATTTGAACTAATCATTTATTTAAATGAATTATGTAAAGTGTGAAATAAAACCGACGTCTCTAACCACGATTACTATATAAGGACACATTACATTTATTGAAATGGATTAAATTAAATGAAAACAAAAATCAAACAGTTGGAAATCTCTCTCTCGCTCTCTCTGCAAGTGTAACTGTGTTACTATGGTTACCAATGTTTATAGTAGTGGATTAATTTCTAACTTTAATCAAACTGACTGGAACTACCTGTGCGTTAAACGGTTTTAATGCACACCTTCCAGCCAATCAGAATCGAGTATTTAAACAGACCATGGTATAAACACATTTAAAACACGGTGCAGCATGTTTACTAAAAACGCAAGCAGAGGCCATTGACATAATATTAGTGCAGGTCGACTTAAACGCATCATTTCCCGCACTTGTGTTTTACCGACCACAGATCACCCCCTAATAATCACAAAAGAGGTAAAAAAAACAAGTGTAAACATGAATGTGTCTCTCTTGTCCATTTGTGATCCTATCGACCAAAGTGCATCTTAATAGCAGATGTAAACGGAGCCTTAGAGACAGCAGTCATGATTTCAAACTTTGTTTCCCATTCATGTTTGTTTAATAGTATTGATATTCTTAACGTTCGGACATGTTTTGTCATTTAGAGGCATTGTTTATGCTAAATGTATCTTTATTGTCATAAATTAAATATTTGAAGTTTACTGCAGATGTTTAAAATGTAAAGATAATAACTCTTTATATGACGACATACAGTATCATGGATACTTGTGTAGCATTGATGTGTGGATATTTCTCAATATTTTTCTCAAGGGCTTTAAACTGTGGACTTACTTGAAGGGTAACATTAATTCATCTACCTGCATCACAAACACTCTGTGTGAAATGTATTGGGTCAAAAAGTGACAAACCTGACCTGTTGGGTTGTAATTTAGCTATGTTGGGTTGTTTCAACCTAAAATGCTAACTTACTGTTGGGTCAAATCTAAATATTTTCTCATTTAAACGGTTGAGTTTGTCCCCGTTTCACCCAAATATTTTTAAGAGAGTATCCTGGTTTTGTTCTCATTATGAATGAATTCTCATTGTGGGGAGATCAGTTTGATCAGATACAGTATGCATACATTTTACCTTTTATCTTTTTTTGGCCTTATAGGCTTAATTGTTGATTTTTTTATTTGTGTAACTAGATAATCAAGGTCAAATGAGGTCAACACACTACTGTATGTATACTGTATAAAGGCATCTTTTTCAGCAAACTCAAAGTACCTTAAACGCTCAACAGATCCTCCAGTAACCCAATTATAAGGAAAGACACCTGAAGGTTTTTGAGAGGCTTCTGCCAGTGTGACAAACCCCAAATGTTGCCTTAAGTATATCATATATATGTAGTTTTAACAGTGTACATATTTGCTTTCAGTCTCCATTAATGCATCTGCCTATTGCAATTATAATGACTGTGTTATTACCCTTATTTACCACACTTTCACTTCTTCATAGAAAGATGTGACATTTATGTTTTCTGATGTCCTGTTCAATATTTGCTGCCTCAATAGTTTTTAATTTCAGTTTATCTTGTAGTGTGATTCTCATAGTTGTGTGACCTGGGCTCAATGCCATGTTTCCATATCAATAATCATTACAGATAATTATGTCCTCTACGAAGATTTGCAATATTGTTGATGCATTAAATGTTTCGCTTTGTATTTTAACAGACTTTCAGCATTACACTGATATTGTTATTTGTTCTTGTTGAGTGCATGAGATATGTATAAATATAAACAGTGGCTTGGGAAAGTATTCAGACACTTCTGTCACATTTAATGTTTGCATTGCACAAGTAAAGATATAAACTCATGTGGCATCTGCAAAGGTTACACTGCAAAAAATGACTTTCTTGGGTTTTGTTATGGTAGACATATCTTAAAATTCTTAACTTATTTTCTTGATGAGCAAAATGAAAATAAGTAGTTTTTAGACCAAAAAAAAAAATGAAGTGAATTTGTGCTTAAAACAAGCAAAAAATCTTGAGACAAGTTTACTTTTTTCTTAAACACTTAATTCAAGAATATATTTTATTTTATTTTTTTCCCCATTGGCAATTTTATTTTTTATTTTTTTGTGCACAAATTCACTTCAATTGTATATTTTTTTTTGTCAATAACTAGTCTTATTTTCTTAGGTCATTTTGCTCTTCAAGAAAATGCATCTTGAGTTAAGAATTTTTAGATATTTCTACTGAAAACAATATAAAAATACTTAGTAAGAACGTCATTTATTGCAGTGTTCTTATGCATTTTGTGGTGATTTCTAACCATTTGGTTACAAACTCTAATATAGTCTGTTGACCTCATGTCGGTTGTGCTTGCTTGTTTAAAACATTTACTATGGTATTCATATACTTACATTATGTGTGGCTAAAGTATCTGAAAACGTTTTAGGGCCACTGCATATTCAGGGGCTAAATGTCTATTTATAAATGAACATTTAAATTATTTATTTTAATAAATATTCATTCACTTCATGCTCCGCCATTATCTAGTCTGTATTTAAGATTATGATGTTTTATAAGACTGGTGTAAATATAATCTGGTATTTAAATATATTTGTGTTTGCCAGCGTGACTCAACACTGAAAGAGCCGATCTGTCCTGGTCTATCATTCAGAAATAAGTGAGAGAAAGTTGGTCTGAACAATAAATCCACTTTACTTTGAATGTTTGAGGCCTAGTTTTTATTTTAAGGTCATATGAAACATTCAAATGTATTCAATAGTTGATCTCTGTACAAATTTCAATTCCTTCGAAGTATGTAAAATAAATAGAAATATGAAATGTGTATCGGCATTTTCTCAAATGTTTTTTGTGTTTCCCTCGCAATCTTCCACCTTTCCATCACTGTTCTTCAGCAGGGAAATGAACTTCTTACAAAACAACAATCAATCAAATCATTTACAATATTTGCTCTCTTTTTTATTCCTTTACATGAGGACCCTTTCAGTTTTCTGCTAATACCCAGATTTTTGGCAGGTTTATCTTTGGCACACTGCAGCCCCCGGTCTAAGTTCACCACCATTATGAATGTTTCTGTGAGGGTGATGGGAATGTTTTGTGCTCCTCACAGAGCTGTCACTATCTGAATCCACCTGATCCTGATGTCCCAGTAGTACGGCTTTAGTTTCCTCCCGGGCCCTTCATGTTAGAGTCTTGATGGGCGGCACCTGCGCTCAGATTACAGGCTGAAGGGTCGCAGTAACCCGGTTGACCAGCTGTACCAGGAGGACCGGGAACGCCAGGCTGTCCCGGGATTCCGGGTGGTCCTCGCTCTCCATCACGCCCATCCTGACCGTATCCCGGTATTCCAGGTTCACCTGCGAGATGGAAACAGGTTGGTCATTTTTTACGCTAACTTCAAATCAGAACTAAATTAAAATTTCTAAGGATTGTTTTGACTTTATTTTGACATGGAAAAACTTGAACTTGTTTGGTCAGTGGAGAAACTTCTGTGAGCTAAACACTGCTGGTTCAGGTCATGGTTTGGTAAAATATGGACAAATCCAACTGTTGTATTAAATTTACCTAGAAAATATGCATATTTGACCCAACCATAGGTTGAAAGCAAGGCTATGAACCGGTTCACGGAACGAAAACCAAATTTTTGTGATGTTTTGCAAGAAACAGAAACGAAATCAGAAACTTTCAAAATATAAATGTTCCGGAATAGAATTGTTTATTTAAAGTAATATTAACCGCTTAATACCGTTATTTTTTTGTTCTTTGACAAGATTTCTGTGCAATACTCGATGAAGTTCACTTCCAGTCATCGTTGACTCTTCTGATAAATCAGAAGATTGCCCCCAGCAAGTAGTCTACTCAAGCCCAAGTCTCTAATGTTCAATCATAAGAGGCTATCAAGTATCTCAAGATGTTTGTTTTTTACTAATTAGTGGTGTAACGGATCGCAGTTGACCCATGGTTCGGCTTGCATGCAATTCATGGATTAATACACAAATTTAAATAGGGTGAAAGTTGATCATTTGCACGTGTTTCAAAGGCTTGCAAATTTTAACACTGAAGTGATTTTAAACAATTTAACCGCTAAAAGATGCTAAAGTGAGCAATTTTCTGTTCGCACATACGCACATGCGATTAAATGTGTCCGGTCCAACTCCAATCAAACATGATTATCTCTATGCCCTTCAAAGATCAGAACTCTTGAAATATTAACTTGAGAGAGAGAGTTGCACTACCGTGTCTCATACTGTAGTCCATTAAAATACATTTGGTGAATAAAGCACTGACAAACAACATAATTTTCACTTTATGTGGAGCGACTGTTTATGCTGCATCTTCTTCCTGAAGCGCCGTTTGGAATTCGTCTTCTGTCTGTCTCTGCACACATGTTTAAGTGCACTCATAAGTGCATACACGGAGAGACGCGTTTCAAAAAGCAAGCGAACCACAGTATTCTTTTTCTAATAAAAACATTTGTTTAAGTTGTTTGCCAATAAACGATAATTCATGTATAATGCTGAAACAAATGTAGGCATGTCAGAATTACAGTTATGCCGCTTACATAATGTAGCCTTTTTGTAATATCTGAAGACAAGATAGAGACTTAAGGAAAATTATGTAGACTAATAATTTAAGTTTAATGTCCTAATGATCTCTCTGCTGACATGGAACGTTATTAACCAGTTCAGGAACTTTGTTTTTTGTTCTAACCGGCAACATAAATTTTAGGGTTGAACTGAAAACCGGAAACGTTAAAATACAGTTTCTGTTCGGAACGAACCAATTAGGAAAAAATTCTGGTTCAAAGCCCTGGTAGAAACAACGCAACGTAGAGTTAACTTAAAGGGATAGTTCACCCAAAAAAATAAATTCTGTCGTCATTTACTTACAAACCTGTATAAATGTCTTTGTTCTGATGAACACGATGGAAAATATTTTGTCAATATCTGATCATGAGCCCCATTCACTGCCATAGTAGGAAAAAATTATGCTATGGACGTGATTGGGGCTCATGAACAGTTATTTACAAACATTTCTCAAAATATCTTCTCTCATGGTTATCAGAACAAAAAAAATATATACAGGTTTGTAACAACATGAGGGTGTAAAAATGATGGGACAGGGTTTATATTAATCCAGGACTAGGCCTTACTTAAATTAGGATATTTAAGTAGTTTTTATCAACATACCTTACAAAAAACAATACTGGTGTGCATCTTGAGACAAAACAATGACACTGATATATTTTAAGATACGTCAGTCAGTGCAAGATGTTTTTAAATGAAGACATCTCAAACCAGCCCATTCACACGAAATTACATACCTATATTTTTTTCACAAATTTCCGTGTTTTTTCGTGATCGTATCACAAATTTCTGTGTATGTGTCATTGTGTTTTGTCCGATTTTCTTACCATTGTTGCTTCGGTTCAGGGTTAGATTTACATAAAATGACATCCTCACCCAAAACCAACTCTAACCCTAACGCCAGGCGACAATGGTTTAAAATGTAGAAAATATTTTTTTTAAATCTGATTTTTTTATAAACCAATACTTAAAGTGACATCCTAATGCAAACACCAAATCTGAAGCGAAAATGGTTTGAAAAGGGGGGGAAAAGCAGTTGAGTAACCAATACGTGACAATGACACGTAAACAGAAATTTGTGATATGATAACAAAAAAGAATCAAAAAATTACATGACTATAGGTACATAATTTTGTGAGACTGGGTAGGTCAAACATGCATTTTAGTCTGGGACTAGGAGAAGCCCTGTCCTCGGACCACCCCTACAAGTGTGCATCTTAAAATAAAACAATGACACTGATATATGTTAAGATATACCAGGACAAGATGTCTTTAAATGAAAGCAGCTCAAACATGCATTTTAGTTTTGGACTTGGATAAGCCCTGTCCGGGAAAGCGCCTCATAAAGTTTAATGGTTGCATTAAAGAAAGCCAAGATTCGTCTGTCTGTTCTGATTAAGCCACTGAGAAACTGGCCAAGTAAGAAATCCTATTTATACAAGTTCATTTGATTGACAGTAAGTGACAGTGACACATAAATAAAATTGAAAGTCTCTATACCTTCAATTCATCAGACATTTGACGGTTTCATTTTATAAGTCTATTACTGCAACCGTGCTAAATATAACTCTGGCATGATATTTCAATTGAGTTGTTTCAGAATAAATTGGTTTGCAGACAATATTCATTAATAGCACCTTCATTTATGCATTAGAACAACAAGGTGGAATTGGGAGGTAGATATAAGCTTATTGTGAAGTGAAATTTTTTGACAAGAATCATGTATGAAGTTCAGACTGACCGGGTAGACCTGGAGGGCCTGGTGTGCCTTTGGGTCCCCGAACTGTGGGTCCTCTGTCTCCTCTGTCTCCCATCTCACCTAAAACACAAATACTGTCATCACTGTTCATTTACCAAAACTTTAAAACAAGCTCACAAAACCAACATTTCTCTTTATTTCCCAGATGTGTACCAGTAAAAGACATTTTACCCAAATGATTAAACATTTCTCATAACTGAATTACAGTAGCAAACAATTAGCAGCCATCAAAAAAGCCATTTTAATTTTAGCATACAACACTATAGAGATGTTAGAAAGTGATTGGTTTATGTGAATGTTGTTTACATCCTGAAGTCTGACAGGTTAGTAGTAACACATAACAACAACTCACCTTTCGGCCCCTTGATACCCAGGGGTCCCGGAGGTCCTTTGAGTCCAGGAAGTCCTCTTGCACCAGCGTGCCCAGGGAAGCCGCTGTCACCCGGGGTTCCCGGAGGTCCGGGGGGTCCGGGTTTGCCCGGCAGTCCGGCCGCACCGGACTCTGGTCTTCTCAGACTTGCGGCCAACTGGGCCAGCTGCTCTGAAAAGACAAAGATGCGATGTGCTAATGAGTGTGAATTGTCTCCTGCCATTAGCACAGCTCATTTCGACTTCATTTTGTCCATTGATTTCTCAGTTGTATTCTCTAATTGGAGTTGCCCACCAGTGCAGACTGACTGCTGTGTGCATTGACTTGAGTCTCTGAGCTGAGGTTTGAGCGCCTCCTTCAGGGTAATATTTCTTTTATATCTTTGTCTTTCATTATTTATTCACTTCTTTTTAAGGGGTTTAGAAATAAAATAATGATCACTTTAGTAGTTCTTTTTATATTCAATGACTGGATTATATGATTTATTACAAGTAATATTGTTCATTAACGCATCTGTAGGCTGTTTGTGGTACATAATGGTGCATTATTATAGATTTACAGATAAACAGGTGTACATTTATTTGTATTTTAAGATCAATCTCAATTGTAAAATGTTAGAAAAAAATGTGTAGCCTAGCTGTCACTGTTCTAATATATGATCTAAGTACAGATATGTATACATTTGGTACCTCTAAAGTACTAATATGAACTCTTTAGGCACAAAGCTGTACTTTTTGAAAAAGGTAAAGCCCCATTGACAGCTGGGGTATAGGCTATATTTGACCATTTCCGACAGTGTGCCAGGTTTAAACTTTCCTTTACCTTATCGTGTTTAAAGGAAAATTGTATTCAGTTGTTGCAATCTCATAGATCAGGAGATTTGACATTTAACCTTTGGTCAACCTTAAGATGTTTTTAAATGTGCTGTATAAATAAATGTAAAAGAGAATGAAAGTAAAACTGCTTAGAAACGTTAAGAGTTTTGAGCTGTAAAATAAATGTAGATTTACTGCGGGTGAAAATGAGCTTTTAGCTTAATCCGGTACAATGCATGGAATGTAGGGTGACCATACGTGCCATTCTTCCCAGACGCGTCCTGGCCAGGATTTCCGCTTCGTCTTTCAGAAGTCGTATTTGTCAACCGCATACGTCTTAGAGGATTATTATTATTATTATTACAGAAAAGCAACCGTTACATTTTAAAGTAAGAATGAAACTACAATTGTATGTCTTATGTTTTTAACTGAATGGCGTATGCGGTCAACAAATACGACTTCCGGAAAACGCACCAAAATCCTGGCCAGGACGCATCCGGGAAGAATGGCAGGTATGGTCACCCTAATGGAATGGAAACTTTGTACATGGTCTCTTTATAAATAAATAAATGAAAGTAAATGTAATCTAGATTTGGGTTAATTTGATTAGAAATATTTTCATTCAGATTGAAATCTTTAATAATAAACTTTTGATTGCCAGATAGCAGACAACTCCGGGCCAGATGCGCACCGGAGCTGTCGTCTGCTGTCTGGCTGAACTCAGTTTGTTTTATAAGTTGTTGAGATCTTTGGGTGTTTTTCTCAGGAGAAACATCTGAGATGCGAGAGACTCAAGAAAAAGTTTTCTTTACGTTTAATCTCATTGGGTGAGATATTAAAGAAACCTCATCTGGGACTACATTTACAGATGAAGTTTCATATACTACTGTAGGTTATTTCAAAGCTTTAAAACCAATATTTTTGTGAATAAGCAGATAATTTTGCCTGTTTTCAAAATCATTTTAAAAGCGTGTTGGAAAGTGTTCGAGCTCAATCTCTTCATTTGTCCTCATTCATCCCTTGAATGTTTCTCTCCCCTCTTTTACATTTTCAATTTGCGATGGGAAATTGAGCATACAAGGGGAGCATTTCTTCCTTTTCAATGGGGAGAAAAGATAAAAGCAAAGGCTGATTATTCAGGATGTAAAGAATCCAATCCAAGGCCCTGAGCCATGAGCAAGAGCTGGGGTACAGTGAATTTCACAAAACCTGCTGAAAATATATGCAGCGGGATGCTCGACTGAGCTTTTAGGATTTTCAGGGAGGGTTTGGTGGGCTAGAGAAGAAAACTCATCGCTTTGAGTCGAAAGTGCAGATCAGCTTAAAGGAAAATGAATTTTTCAGTGAAATGTGAATAAAAGAGTCATGAGGGAACCGGAGGAGGAGGAAGAAGTGATGGCTAATGTTAGTAACATGATTCTGTCCGTCAGGATGAAATCAAAGAGAAATCTTTCAAACAAAACACAAACTATTCTTTCATCTCATTGGGACTTTTGTGGTCAAGTGTTTATTTGTTCTCCTGTCTGAAGAGCTCTTACGCTCAGCATAAAGCATCAAAGAAAAATCAAGAAATCTGAGCTTGAAGACTCACCCTGCATCACACGCATGCACACCTGTCTGATGTGTGGGTCGCTCGGTTCTTTACCCTGTCAACACAAACAGCTTTATTGTAAATGAAAATCACACAATCCACACACTTTATTCTTCATATTATTTTGTCTCATTTCAGATCTCCCCTTCAAAAAAACGCAACTTTTTTGAAAAATTTGAAATTGAGTTTTATTAAAGGCCGCAATTTGTTGAATGCTTCTGATATCATTGTTTGATTTTATCATCATAATTTTTTCTAAATATATCTAGGTTAAATTAGCGTGTCCATACGTGCCATTTTTCCCTGGCCAGGAAATCAGGTGCGTCCTCCTGAAGTCGCATTGTTCGACCGCATACGTCATCGAGGTTCACAGATTTCAGTTAAAACTATATAAAATTAACATTTATTTCATACAAAGATATACAAATTTCCTTCTTACCATGAAATTTAACATTTTGCTTTTCTGAAATAGAACCTGGAATAATAAACCTCGAAGACGTATGTGGTCGACAAATGCGACTTCCAGAGGACGCACCCAAAATCCTAGCCAGGACACGTCAGGGAAAATGCCACGTATGGTCACCCTAGGTTAAATGTCAGCTTATTATTTCTTATTAATGAGTGTTTACATGTTTGTTTGTTTTGTTGTTTGTTTTATTTATTTATATCGCACAATTTAATACAACTCGCGATTGCCAATTCCGAGTCATACTGGCAACCACTTTAGTGAGATTAATAACACAGTCACAAATTCATATTTCTTTGCCGACTTGATCATTTTTGCTGCTGCATTTTGAATTTTCTGTAGATGTGTAAGTGCTCGAGCATCAACTCCATAATAAAGGGAATTACAGTAATCCATTCGAGAAAAAAACATACCACTAATAGCTTTCTCTAAATCTAAATTGGATAGAAATGGTTTAGTCTTAGCTAACAGATGCAGGTTTATCTCACCACAGTATTTATTTGGCTGTCCTGCGCATAAATCACTATCCAAAAAAAATCCCAGATTTTATACTAGATTTAACAAAACTCGTCAATGAAGTTGCATTTAATCACTGAAGCACTTAATGCTTACTTGGTCCAAACACAATAACTTACGTTTTGTTTTCGTTAAGCTTCAAACAATTTGCAGGAATCCAATCCATAACATTGTGTAAGCATGCAAATAAATCATCAATTGAATTTAAATTTAATTGTCTCTTGGGCAAATCATCAGCACAACAATGGAATGATAGGCTACTTCATTTGTCTGAAAAATAGCCCCCAACAGTAGCATGTAAAGGTGAAAAGGATTGGGGCCAAGACTGACCCTTGTGGAACACCCCAAAGATTTAGTAATTTTGAAGAATTACAGCCCCCAAAACTAACATCATGGTCCACCACATCAAACGCTGAGGTAAGGTCAAGCAAAATTAAAATATAATTTTCATCATTATCCAGTGAAACAAAGATGTCATTTAACACCTTGACCAACACTGTCTTCATGCTATGACTGAAACGGCAATGGGGTGATAGGGGCTTGTAGTTGCTTAAAAACCACTTTTTCTAAAACCTTAGCTAAAAGGTAAGTTTGAGATTGGTCTAAAATTATAAGGATCCTCTATTGCCAAATTTACACTTTTTAATAATGGAAGAACTGTAGCATGCGTTAGATCTGCTGGCCAGATGCCCTGACTAAAGCATTTGTTAATTAGGTTCAACACAATGGTCCCTACACTAGTCTTTATTTATCAAGGTTACATTTACACAACAACGTGTTTTTTAAAAAAATGTCACGTACAGACAACAATCCTGTCAAAAAGATCTGTGTTTATACGGATACATAAAAATGACTAAAATGTTGTATTATGTGTGGCAGGCCAGTAGATGGCGATGTTACATTGTAAAGAAACACTAAACGCACATTAACATTCATCTACAGAGCGATAAATACAAACAATCAAGATCAACAAAAGCATCGAGCAGTTTTGTTTCGATGAATAATGAGTTACATTAGTGACCCTGAAATATAATGTGCCAAAATTTGTTAAACTTTGTTGGAGAAGCGTCAATAAACGCTTGAGCAGTCCTGTAGGACGCCATTGTTGTTTTGGTCCCCACCTTGCCATAGTTTACACAAAGTTTTTCAAAAGCTTGCACTTTGAAACCCGTCTCTTAAAAGTTTGTGCTTTCATGACCCCAAAATGCCATTGTTGTGTAAACGAACAGCCAAACTGCATAAAAACTTTTTCAGTTTCAGCTAAAAACATTGTGTAAACAGTCCCTTAGTATAATCTGTGTAATATATCCCCACAACTTTCAAATATCAACCCCAGTACTTCATGAAAGCTTTAAATCATACCATTGGCCCCTGGGAGCCACGAGGTCCTGGAGATCCTCTGTCCCCTTGCACACCACGCGGTCCAGGGCTACCAGGAGGTCCTTCAAGGCCAGGCTGCCCGCGCGGTCCATCTGGTCCCCTATTACCTGGATCTCCTTGGTTACCGACCTAAATGTACATCAAAGAAATCTACGTGAATGGATATAGTGCTATAGTATATTTAAAACAGTAAATCATTACAGTGATTTTTGCTCAATGTCTTAGCTAAGGGCTAAAGAAGAACGCTAGACTATAACTGGGATATAGCCAAGGAAAAGACTGAAATCAGAAATAACCGCTGAATAGACCTAAGTCAATAATTCATAGATTTCAAAGCAAGAAAACTCACTTCGCCCTTTACACCGGGTGGGCCAGGTTCACCCTAAGCAAAACAGACAAAGTAAGAGAATCAACAGCAATTTCACTACAATATCCTTAAAGGTTATAATAGCACAAATTGCACATAAACATACTGAACTGATACTTGACATTTTTACCATAGTATTATTGTGCTACTTACAACATCTCCATTGTCTCCTGATGTTCCCTCTGCTCCTTGATCTCCCTACAAATAAAAAATATTGATGCAGAAAATCTCATAGATTTAGGGGATTTAACAGCACACCATAAAATCAATACAGTGCTTTAAAAAGCTGTGTGATATATAATGTTAAGCACATTTAAAAGCATATAGATACTCAAAATCAGTAATTTCTTCGGTTTTCCAAAGAAACATATAGTCATAAATGTTTATTTTATTGCATCGTGTATCACCTTTATTTTAAGCAGTGTAAACCTATGTCTGTTATAGTTGTGTGTATATGGATTATTAGTTAGTTCATGTAGCACTGTTTGATAACAATGTAATCAGACTCTCACCTGTTCTCCCTTTGGTCCAGAATCACCGGCTTCACCCTGTATAATTCAGAAATTCATTTCCATAGATATTTAACTCAAAGGATAACAATGTGCTTAAAGATTTTATAACAACAACCCAGTTATTCAATAACTCTCATTCACTGTTTGACTTCTTATACAAATTTAAATCCATTCAAGGTGCATGAATTGATTCGCTTTAAATGCATTAAAGAAATCGTTTAGCATTAAAGGGCCAATTTAATTTTCAACAGCTTCATTGTACTTTTCTATACAAGCTTTAAAACACCAGTGGGAGCAAATTGCAAATAATTGCAAAGTCTTAAAAGCTGAGACGAGTAATTGAATGAAAACTGCTTAGTGATTATAAAGAGTTGAGCTGCTGAACAAAATAGTGATGCTTATGTAGCACCGTCTAGTCGTCTTTGTTTTCTGAATACATACTGAATCATTATATAACATTTGAAGTGATTATAAACAAAAACGCACACTTTTTTAACATAATTCACGTGTACCACCACAGAGGCACTGTAAATACGTCTAATATCAAAAAGCTTTTCAAAATGTATTTGATAAGAAAGCCGTTCTTACCCGTTCCCCCTTTACTCCGGGCAGGCCTGGTGGTCCAGGAAGTCCTGGCAAACCCAAATCACCTTTAGGACCCTGAGAAGATCAATGTCATGTGGTCAGTGCTGTCTTCTGCATCTACTGTAAAATTCTGCTTCTTGTTTTCTCTTTTCTGTCTCTGCAGGACCTCCAAACTGAGGTGAAAGACTCAAAAAGGAATCCTTCACTAACTCACATGTAAAGATAAACTCATGCATTCTTAAAAATTCTGTCTGTCTGTCTGTCTATCTGTCCATTCTATAGGATGATGGTGTATGTAAAGACAGAAGAGACTTTTTTTATGAAACTGTGAACTATGAAACACTGCTGTGTGAGATTCCTTTCACTGTTTACTTTCTCCTGTGAAAACAGTGAAGTGGGATCCCATTCAAGAAGACTCTCAAAGAGAAGAGAGAGAGAGAGAGAGAGAGAGATGGTTTTATTCTCCTCTGTGGGACACAGCATGGTCTCTTCCGTCCTACTGTGAGTGTGTCTATCTCAGTATTATTTTTGCCTTGCTTGAAAGAGGACATTTGCATAATATAAAGGCACAAATTCCCCTGTAAGTTAGTGAGGTTTCTAGAATTCACTGCACCCCAAACCAACTAAATAGGTAAAAGCAGCTGAGTTTTGTGGGAGTAAATATGACTTGCTACCTCTTTAAACATCAGGATATTTAAAAATATAGTTATTTTTAAACTTTGGGTCTGCTGGTAAGAGGCAATAAAAATCATAGATGAGATCTATTTAATATCTCATTTGTCTTACAATCCAAAAAAATGTATATAGGCCTACCTGTTTTTAATTCAAACCATGAAATAACTTGTTTTAAGGATGTTTTGGTATTACACAAAGCATTGCGGTAACACTTTACTTGAAGGGGTGTTCATAAGACTGACATGACAGATTTTATTCACGTTTATGACAACTGTCATTAAAGGCACATTCCACTTTTTTTGAAAATAAGCTCATTTTCCAGCTCCCCTAGAGTTAAACATTTGATTTTTATGTTTTGGAATCCATTCAGCCGATCTCTGGGTCTGGCGCTAGCACTTTTAGCATAGTTTAGCATAATCCATTGATCTGATTAGACCATTAGCATCACGCTAAAAAATAACCAAAGAGTTTCAATATTTTTCCTATTTAAAACTTGACTTTTCTGTAGTTTCATCATGTACTAAGACCAACAGAAAATTTAAAGTTGTGATTTTCTAGGCAGATATGGCTGGGACTACACTCTCATTCTGGCGTAATAATCAAGGACTTTGCTAATGTAACATGGCTGCACCACACATAGTGATATTACGCAGCAGCTGAAAATAGTCCTCTTAGTAACTTTCAATGGCAGGGGACTTTTTTCGGGCAGTGCTGCAGCCATGTTACATCAGCAAAGTCCAAGTTAAGTTGTCTTGGTAAAGTCAAGTTGTCATGACAAGTTATGATGAATTGGTCAAGTGATCATAACAAAGACATCTCAAACAATTTCATCTTTGCATTAAAAATGACATAATAAAACAGATGACACTTGCAGTTGTCATAAACGTGCTTAAAGTCATTTGTCGATTATGAAGGTGTCACGTCAGTCTTACTGTATGAACACTAGGGGTGTGCATTGGCACTGCCCTCACAATTCAATTCAATTAAGATTCACCAGGTAACAGTGTTTGGAATAACGCCGTTTAAAAGAACGGCGTTACGTAACGACGTTCATTTTTCAGTAACGGGCTAATCCAGGCCCGGGGTGGGTAATCGGGAGAACCGGGAGAATTCCCGGTGGGCCGCTTCACTTTTGGGCCGGTCGAGTTTTTTTTTTTTTTTTTTTTTTTACAATTGTCACGTCAGTGAGTCTATCTTCTCTTAAATGACACTTCACACGTTTCGCATTTGCAGCGCGCAGCCTCTGCATGGGTTGTACCATGTGAGGGAGTTTTCCCCTCCCCTCCCATTGAGTTGGTTCGGTCCATAGCACGTCCAAGAAAACTTTTCTCCGGTAGGCTGGGCCGGCCCTACCATAACAATACGCGTCTGAGAGGAGGAGGGCGTAAAAACAGGTTGAAGAAAAAATCCGTTGAAGGGAGGATGCTGCCAAATGTGCCAAACTTACAGATTTATTTTAAAGAGGACAAACAAAAGTGACAAAAACAGGTAACTTAAAGAGAAATAAGCCTGGTAATGATTAGCATTAGCAACGTAATTATTCGGCTAATACTGTTGTCAAACTATTTACAAGCCAACATTTTATTTTAGTTAAAATGTTAGCCTTTTGTGTATACATGGACTTTGCAAATATTATGCAGACAGCTTCTGAGCAGCAGATAAGCCAGTTTCCCGCTGAAAATGAGGAGCCCATGAATAAACAACATGAATTAAAGTTATTTAACCCTCAGGTTGTGTTCAGAACCCTATAACACCTTTTGTGTTCCCAGTCAAAAATGACAAGCCTAAAAAAGCTTATAAATCACTTGTTATGCTATATATTTACCCAATATTGGATTCAATATTTTTGTCAAATTGTTTTCTTTTTTAATTAGGACTGGGTTTTATATTTCTATTTGCATCTGATTAATCATAGGCCTCAAAGCATTAGCTATGCTAATAGTTTATCAACCTTTTCTTGTGGAATAGATCCAAAAAGGGCTGGGTTATTTTTGACCCATAATGGGTGAATATTGGACAGAACACACTGCTGGGTTAAAATTGTCCCAATGCTGGGTTGTTTTAACCCAACTGTTGGGTTATTATAATCAATGGTTGCACAACAACCTAACATTGGGTTATTTTTAACCCAGCATGTGTGTTCTGTCCAATATTTACCCATTATGTGTCAAAAATAACACAGCCTTTTTTAGAGTGTAGAGGAATATTTTTGTTAACTTCTCATCTTAAGTGAAATATTATTTAGCTTTTACCTTATTTGTTGAACCATGATATTAATAAAAACTATAGTAAGAGCTGAACTGTTGCTTTATTTATCCAATTTGAAAAAAGTGCTAATTTGGAATAACACTATGGAAAAGTGGGCCGGTCTTGGGCCTGAAACTCCCGGGCTGAAAAGTGGCCCCACTCCGGCCCTGGGCTAATCTAATTAATTACTTTTCCCGCCGTTACAACGCCGTTAACGTTACCGGACGTTAAATGCGGTGCGTTACTATGCACTGACTTATGCCTGGCTCACACTACAGGATTTTTTAAATCCTGGCAGATTATGAAATCTGGTTGCAGCACACACATAAGGAGAATCTTGTCAGATATTCTTCTCTCAAATCTTAAACATGCTCACACTACATGAATTTAAAATCCTAGTGCATCACACACTAAAGGATATTATTAGGATTATCTTGCCAGAGCAAGCACTTCACGTCACCTCAGGAGAAGAGTATATAAAGGAATGAAGATTATGATACATTTATTATGATTTCTTTTTAAATATTTACAAAGTAGCAGCTTTCATTTTGAAACCTAGGTGATTTCTCCTCCTCAGCTCTTGTTTATGGCAATGATCATGATATGTTTTAAGGATGTGTTATGCAGAGAGAAATATTAAATATTTTTTTTTTGCACATTTAGGAGTTACTATTAAGTGATGTATGCTATTTCTATCAATGCTCTGTTTTCCTGTTTCTTCCTAACAGGAATATTATTGTAGGTTTATAAGCATTGCTGCTAAATGACTTATGCTTGGTTAAACTCTATTTTGCACTGTTGTTTGCATTATTTAATTCCACTGTATATATACTGCTCTGCAGTGATATTATTTTTAGCTATATACTATGTAAATTCTATTTTTCTTGTTTATTCTTCTGAGGCTACTGGTCTTTGAGAGCTTCTAAAAAATTTCATTATAGTTTTATTATGACAGTAAAGTTTCTATTTTATTCTAATCTATTCTATCTTGCAGTGTAGTGTCTAGTGTTAAATTCAGTATTTACATTACCAATGGTTCTGGACAAATATGTAATTTAATGTGAAACGTTGTAAGTCTGGATATGAGGCGCATCAGATTCACAAGTGTGCGGTGTTTCAGCAATCAGTTTCTGTGCGTTTGTGGAGCACGTCACAAAAAAGAACTGAAAATCGTCATATCAATTTAAATTCGTTTTGTTAATATGCTAATTATTTAAGTGCAACATATTTCGTGTATGCCTATTTATTTTATTAAATTTCCTCTATACACAGAATAGCTGCAGGTGCGTGATGTGACTGACCATCATCATGTTCTGTTGTTTTTAAGATATTTTAGATAATGTTTATAAAAGAGTGAACAACGTGAATCAAGCGAGGAATTCATTTCGATATTTTAAATCGCCTGTCTGCCCCAACGAGCTGCAGTTGTGGCGGAATGAAAGTAGAATGAAACATTAACTTCCACAAACTATTTCTCCGGCTGCGCTGTCTACCCGTACTGCTGCTTGTTTCGCGGTCCCGAAAGCTGTCAATCATCTCCGTCTCTCATTGATTATTGTGAAAGTACTGACGTAATTATGCGGATTTAAAATCCTAAATATCAAACATGTTTGATAAGATCGGGGCGGCCCCGATTTGCTTGAGAGCATATTGCAAGGTGTAAGTTTAGACTTTTAAACGTCTCACATTACAGGATAATCTGGGCCGAACTTCGGAGCCGATCAAGGTCCATTGCCCGATTTTCCCTCGGATTCTCGGGAGGGGAAAATCGGGGTAAATTCGGCCCGATTATCCTGTGGTGTGAGCCAGGCATTAACCTGTGTGATCCAAACGCAACCCTGGCTCACACAGCTAGTGAGGAGGTAGGTTAATAACGAGATAAGCGATTATGATTGGCTAAGGCAGAGTAATGTGTTTCATGGTAGCCAATCAGAGCCAGTGTTGTTATACACATGCCAGCGCACGCGCCTGCGGCGACACACACACAGGGCGAATTCCAATCGAAAGTGATGATCACTATGCCCTATTCCCTTCGAAGATCAAATCTCTTGATGTATAAACTCTAGATAAAGTTGCGCAATGTTGTCTGATAGTGTGGCTAATTAAAATACACTTGGTGATAAAATACAGCGTCTTTTTCTGTTTATTTGGATTTTACATCCCCTTCGCGAAGTGCCCTTCAAGGGCGCACAAACGGCATTTGGAATTTACCCACACACACCGAACAGGGGCACGTTCAATCTCACACCGGTGCGCAACGTTTTGCTACGGTTTCCGGGTTGAACGACATGTTTCCTGGAAACGGTGTGCAACGGAATGCAACAGGTTTTAGAAGCGTTTTCTCTTGTTTGGTGGGTGTGTCAGAAATGTCAGCCCAATCAGCGGCAAGATGTATAAAACCACGCGATAGTAAAGAGACAGCTCGCTCAATGGGTTCAAGTTGGATGTTGTCTTTCATTTGGACGGCAAGGTCAGTGACTGTAACATCGAGGGTATTTTACAGTATTAAACACACATTTATAACGATTTCATCAGGCTTCAGAAACATTTAAAAAGGAACACAAAGAATGGCCTCTCAGCTGCCGTAGTTGCAACTCTTGCGTCATCACAACAGGGTGTTCAATGCATCACCGTTTCAGTTTAATAAACGTTGTGCAACGTTTTGTCGGGGCTGAACGCAGCCCAGCTAAACAGAGATTCGCGGCAGCAGAAGAGATGGCGAGTCAGGAGGAGCAATCCGATGAAAAGTTGGCATTTTGAAGGTGGAGATATAAGCACTACTTCAAATTCATTATGGTCAAAGCAAGAACGTGCATGTAATGTGTACATTATGTCCGGGAGCGAAGACTTTGTCGACATCCGTTGTAAGCAACTCTAATTTAATGAATCATATTGTTAAACTGTTTACTTTTTTAATGAAGAAAACGAAATACAGCAGCCTATGTCTTCCAGACTATTTATCTCAGTTTGATTTATTTAATTTGCTACAGTTATTGCAAACACACTTTATATTATTTAACTGTTTACTTTAGAAGAAAATACCTGAAGAACAGAATGTCTACCAGACCAGTTGTCTGACATTGGGAGTTTGATTTATTTAATTAAGAATACGACTACAGAGCAAACACACTTTTTGTTGTTTAAAAGTTAACTTTTTGTGAACAAAACACTTGGAAGTACAGGTTATTTACTTGACCAGTTGTCTCAGGTTGAGAGAGTTTGATTTAATTTAGTTTGCTGAAGTTAAATGCACTTTATATGGTGTAACTGTTTACTTTTCTTACAAAGATAATACTTGAAGTGTAGGATAAAACTCTTGCTGTCTGTTGACGTGCAATAAATATGGAAAGTTATGTATGAACACCTGTCTGTTCTACTCATTTCAACTGACATGTGAAAACTGCTAAAAAAATACAAATTCTTTGACATATAGCAACTTTTTTTTAACCGTAACGCAAATAGTTACTTTCCCTGGTAACGAGTTACTTTTATTATAGAGTAATTCAGTTACTAACTCAGTTACTTTTTGGAACAAGTAGTGAGTAACTATAACTAATTACTTTTTTTAAGTAACGTTCCCAACACTGCCAGGTAACGATTCGATTCAATTCAATTCGATTCTACGATGCATTGCGATGCATCAGAATTCTACTGTACACAACAAGGCAAATTTTTAATCAGTCAAGTAGTAAAGTCAAGTGCAACTATTCTCAACAAAAACAGAAGCTTAGCAGCTTTAAGACAATGACAATTATATACCTGAGATGCGAATTTTACACACAGCATAAGTCTTGTCTAGTTTCCCATTAACTTCGTAGAATCCGAAATGTGCCCATATGTCTGCTTTCCATGGAAAAGGGTGCGTTTTTATTGTCCACTCGAGGCCAGAAAATAAACGGTGACATAATCGATTATGGCACTTTGCAGCATCGGTGCTGAATCGGGCATGCGCGCATTGCGATGCATCGCCAAATCGATTATTGCTGAAACCCCTAATGAACACCCCTTCAGGGTAAACCAGAGTTTTCAAAGAGATCTCAACAACGAGATCAGTTGTGCTCACATTATATGTAAATTTATATGTACATTTTTATGCATATCAAAATAATTATGATTGTAGATGCTATGCTATGCTATCCATATTAATGTTTTAATTCTTTACTCTTACGGTACGTCACCAAGTTTCTACTTTGTGTCTATTTTATTCCTCCTAAGTAATGTAAATTAGGTGAGACCACTGAGACATATCTTAGAGAACTTTTAACCACTTACTCTGGCTCCTGGTTTCCCCATTGGTCCCGGTGGGCCCTGCTCTCCACGGTCTCCCTGAACACAACGACAAAATCAACATCTGCGAGGTGTAAATAATAAAGACACATCCAACCTATAGCTTATAGACTTAAATACTCACAGCTAGGCCAATAGGCCCGATGGGTCCAAACTCTCCTTGTTCTCCACGCTCACCCTGAACAGATACAATTTACATTTACATGCATGCATCTGACAGATGCTTTTATCCAAAGCCATTCAAGCTATACATTTAATCAGTATGTGTGTTCCTTGGGGAATGAACCCATGATCTTTGCTAGCACAACACTTGAACACATTTATAACCAGATAACCTGCCTCTGTACACAGCTATCGAAGAGTTAACTATAAACCTACCTGTCTGCCCGCAGATCCCATAGTGCCCAAAAGTCCTGGATCTCCAGCATTACCCTGAAATCAGCGTGAGCATCATACGTATAGTGTTAATAAGAGTCACATCGCATCGCATTAGATTAAAGCAGCAGTCTGTAATTTTAGAACAGAACTGCAAAAAATGTTTGGTTTAGTAGTTAC
Organism: Paramisgurnus dabryanus; assembly: GCF_030506205.2. Lineage (NCBI taxonomy): Eukaryota > Metazoa > Chordata > Actinopteri > Cypriniformes > Cobitidae > Paramisgurnus > Paramisgurnus dabryanus. The sequence continues at coordinate 2,277,171 of NC_133356.1, forward strand.
ATAACAAACTTTTATCATTGTTAAGCCGGTGTTGCTATATTAGGCCACCCAATGCTGAAAGCACCATATGGCAGTGTTTATATTGTTTTTACATTTTAAGGTTAATCTATATTTGTCTGCATATTAAACTGGGATAGAAAATATTTTCACATTTAAAATAATACGCTTCACTTTTAATAGCCAGTGTTTTTATATTTTTGATAAATCCTCTCACCTTTTCTCCTGATGTACCTTTTGGCCCTGGGCTTCCTGGCAAACCCTGCAGAGATGCACGAAACACTCACTTAAATATCAAAAGCAGTTCATTCAAAGCTAAAACTCAAGAAGAATCTCAAATACCTTATTTGTATTGAAAGATCAAAGTAAAAATCATTTTTATCTCAGTAATAAATAATGATGGGAATGAGTCTAACATCATGCTATAGTGTTTGATCAATTCAGAAGTATTGTCATCTAACACTGCAATAAAATCGGGCAGATACAAAATTGAACATTTTAAAGTGAAACTATTGACTTTTACCCCCTGCTGTAATGGGCTACGAGTTTTATGGGTTTAAAGGAGACAAGGAAAAGAAAAAACTACACTAACGGGTCAGAAATATAACCAGGCTTGTCTGTCAGGAGTGATAGGTATTCTTCTAGAGTTTGACAAAGTTAAAGCTAATCCTGTACATGTAAGCTTTTTTATTTTATATACGTGGCCTGTGTTTGTTTTGTGTGCCTCATGCTCGCCTGTCTTAAGTCTTGACCCCGCCCCTTCGTTGCCTTGTTAATTATTCATTATTAGATTACGCCCTTCACCTGTGTGTCCTCGTTCCCTAGTTTAGTTCTTCCCTATTTAAAGCCACTGTGTGTGATGTCCTGTGTCAGATCATTGTGTGTGTCACGTTTGACACTGTCATGGGTCCTGCCGTGCCGTGCCGTGCCGTGCCGTGCCGTGCCGTGCCGTGCCGTGCCGTGCCGTGCCGTGCCGTGCCGTGCCGTGCCGTGCGTTATCCCCTCAAGGGTGTTTTTGTTATATAATAAAAGTCTATTTGGATGAGAGCTGTCTGCACTTGGGTTCTGTCTTCCCCATCCCTGACACCAGGTACCCCATTTGAAAAAAAAAAGTGACTATGAACTACATTTTGCAACATTTGTTTTATCTAAAGTGACTTACATTGCATTCAAGCTTTACATTGATCAGATTTTGTGATCCTGGGATCAAACCCATGGTCTTTGTTTTGCTAACTCTATCAGTTGAGCTACTTTTTTTTTCAGTATTTCTTAATCCATTATTAGAAAGACTTGGACTTGGTCAGTGCAATTGTCATAATTTAGGAGCGTATAAATGTTTTTGATCTTCTTCCACACTGTAAAAAGTGTTTGTAAAATGAACATTAAAATACAGTAAAAATGTATTTATCTACATTATAAAACTGTATTTTACAAATAATAACCGTAAAATTTACAGTGAAGAAGTAAACAGGCATTCCTGTAATTCCCTGTGTGACTCTCTACATTTGATGATTTTATTCAAATAATTATGATTCTTCATATATTTGTTTCCAGGGTGTTTTGTATTACATTTTTGTTGTTTAATTTGTGTTTATATCATTATTTTCAAGTCAAATGTGTCATCTTCTTGCTCACTTTAATTTAAAACTTTTATTCATCATGTGGCTGTACATTTAAGCGGTATATAATATGTATATAATTTGATGAAATATGTGGTATGTAAAATAAACAAAATGTTGCTGTAAATGATATGGTTAGGAAATGCAAAACATACTTTGTCTTATGCAGAAAATTTCATAACAATAACAGGTTTAAACTGTTAAGTTTTTTTACAGTGTAGTATCTATATATTAAATGAATGTTGAATCAGTTATTCTTTACATAAAGACTTACAGGAACACCTTGAAGGCCAATTTCTCCTGGAGCGCCCGGTTTCCCAGCATTGCCCTGTAAAACAACCAAATCTCCATTATTGCTACTGTCAGACTTTAAAGTCCTCCATTAGTCGATAATTTTATCACTTAAAATTCATTTTTAAGCATCATAATAGCATATGTAAACATGTAAAGTTTTTTCCTGTTACAGTTATTTCTTCATGCTTTAAAACAGCTTGAATATAACTCTACACCCTTGCATCATTTAGTATACAAGAATCTAAGAATATGCAAATTAGTTGCACAGCTCAGACCATAAACATAACCATGCAAATAAGTCCCCGCCTCTACTCAATCTCACATCTCGGGCCATAGACATGAACATGCAAATTAGCCCCCACCTCTCTATAATTGCACAGCTCAGACCATAGACATAAATATGCGAATTAGTCCCCGCCTCTACTCAGTTGCACAGCTTAGACTATAGACATGAACATAAAAATTAGTCCCTGCCTCTATTCAATTGCACAGCTCAGACCATAGACATAAATATGCAAATTAGTCCCCGCCTCTACTCAATTGCACAGCTCAGACTATAGACATGAACATATAAATTATTCCCTGCCTCTATTCAATCGCACAGCTCAGAACGTAGACATAGACATGTGAATTAGTCCCCACCTCTACTCAATCGCACAGCTCGGACCATAGACATGAACATGCGAATTAGTCCCTGCCTCTACTATTTTGCCCCACCTTAGACCATAGATTTATATGTAAAACAATGCTACATTCGTCACATAACTACTAAGTCCGATTTCACACAATGCATATGTGAACTGTGTGCCTAGAGCACTTTTTTTTGCGCTGATGCTAACAGGTTACAGCATTCACCTGCATGTGTGAGCAGCGCAGAAGCCGAACTGAAGCGGCTGAACTTCAATCGTTTCAGCCCCGAGTCTATGTGGCATCCATTCATTATATCTTTAACTCAAACGACTGATCCAAGCTTTTAACTGTGATGATGTGATTGGTTACATGTTTATAACGTAAAAAACCAAGGCAATTTTATGGGAATGAGACTGCCTTTGGAAAACTCAAATTTTATGGAGAAAATACTCTATAAAATTGACTGTGCACATGGTTTGCATATTAAAAACACCACATAGACACACATTTGATTTTGACCAGAGGGGGACACAGTCATGATCAAGAAATGAATATCATTCTCTGCTGTACCTTAGCACCTGGAATGCCAGGAATACCCTCACGGCCATCCACGCCTGGCAAACCCTGGAACAAGACATGTATAGTGTCATTTTTGGCATATCCATACATACAAATAAAGTGAATAGAAATGTTAAGCGACGTACGCCGTCTCCTTTTGGCCCTGGAAGACCTGTGATGCCTCTTGGCCCTTGAGGGCCCTGCAGAAAGAGATTTTCATTACAAACTGAAACTATCTGTATGTTTGCTTCTAAAACATTAGTTGTATGTTATGTGGATACACATACCTGATCACCTTTAGGTCCAGTTTCTCCAACTCCTCCCCTCTGGCCTCGATCTCCCTAGAAAAGACACACATCTCCGATAACCAAAATTAAGATATATTTCTGTTTATTACATCAGCACACCGCTGAACAGACTTTTGAATTGTGAATGGGATGTAAAATATGAATGATTCTGAATCCTGGCGCTGTCAGTTAAAGGATTGAGTTTACTTATGCAATATTTGCATGAACATTTTTATCTATCACGACAAAGTAAGCTCTAAGAATTGTGTTTTCATATTGTAAAACCTTTTAGCAGTAATAATAATGCAGTGACAGTAATTTATTAATTTGTGACAAGAGTATGCAGACACCTAGTGGTTGTTGTTGGTAAAACCACTAAAAGTGTAACTCATGTATAAAGTATATACTTTATTGCATTATTTTTAATTACATCACCTTTCACCCCCACTGAAAAAAGCTGTGCCAGTTAAGAGGTTAAAGCTTTGTGTTAGTTCGGTGTCATTTGAAGAACTTACTGTGGCACCTGTGACACCCTGAGGGCCCGGCTCCCCATCAACACCTCGGATGCCCTGTTAAAATAACAACATATTATTCATTTTCATGATGCAAAATGTTAACTTTTTCTAATTGTACGTTATAAGTGTAATGTTTATTATTGAAACTTTTAGCATTTTCAATAAAAATATATTGTCAAAGCATTTCATGTGGTTTCTAATCAATGTCCGTCATACCATTTCTCCTTTAGAGCCAATCATTCCCATGGCACCTCGAGTCCCCTGAGGTCCCTGAGAGAAATGTATAGAAACAAGCAATGAAGATGCTGGATCGAGATGAGATATGGCCAATGGATTACATCATGTTTAGGTGACATTTGTGAAATCCAGTCCATGTTAAAGATATCGATTATGTAAGATAATTTATGTACAAATAATGACTTTAGCTGTTTTTTTCAAACGCAGGCTCACAAATAAGCTATTTAGGTAAGATGACTGAATAAAGGGTGAAATGCACGCACAGTTGAACCCTGAGTGCCGACTTCTCCAGGTGCCCCCTGATCTCCTTCCTCTCCCTAATAGGAGAACAAAAGAATGAGAGACATTAATCAGCATCTAGGACATTATGAGATATACTTTTTAAGCAGTCACTATAAAATCTTGAGGTTTTAGTCATACCTATAATACGAATCCACAGACAAAAAACTTATTTGCAGAAAGAATAAGATAGGTGATGTGCTAATGTGAGTTCATTTGAACCTTAAGGACCTTACAGCCAGAAGTCCACCATAACTTAGATGCCAATTTAAAGTAGACAGTTTTATTCTGACTATCCTCAAATCCCTCATTATTCTTCATGCTCCAGTGATGTGTAATTCTCATACAGACCGTATTTTAATACTTCAACATGTTAATTTAACCCGAGTGTCTGCCCTAAATCATAACTAAGGCTCTGTAATTGTCTTGAAAAGGTCACAATCTGAGAACAATGAGTCAGACATGAGGTTTTCTCATTACAACAGACGTATTGCTCTATTTAGATTCACCTTGCAAACTTCATGACACATACAGACCTCACACACACACAAACACACACATGTAGAGGATTTGGACACTTGATCAGACACTTTACGGTTCCTACCTTGTGTCCTTGTTTACCAGGCTCACCGCTCTCTCCCTTCACTCCTTTGTGACCCTGACAATGGATGAGTGGCATATTAAAGCTTTTTTCAGCAGATGAAATCAAACTGTTTCAAGTTTACATTGATATTTATTTTACCTTCATGCCAGGCAAGCCAGGGTGGCCAGGTGCACCAGGTGAGCATGCATTAGGACACTGAACATCAGGAAAAACAATTTAAATGTAGATTAAATACAAAAAAATTAAAGTGCGTAACAGGTTCTTCACAGTGATGTCATAGAAGAATCATTTTTGGTTCCTCAAAGAACCATTCAGGAACATTTTTACCTTAAAGAACCTCAAAGGTTCTTCAGATGACCTTCAAAGGTTCTTTATAGAACCATTCAGGCAATATGGTTCCACTATGGCATTGTGAAGCGACTTTATTTTTAAGAGTGTATACTACAACCATATCTAATAATGTTGTCATCTCAGGGTTAAAGAAAGTTATTCCCGTTTACCAGTTCCGTAGATCCACCCAGCATCCCTGCAGCGCCCTGTAAACACAAACATAATCTTTTAAAACAATTTGCAACAAATTGTGTCCATTGCTTGAGGATGCAGACATTTAACCATATAATAAATGTAATAATTATTTAATTTTACTAATTAGCATAAATGTACAAACACTCCATCAAATTATCTAGAGAAATATAACCAGATTTAAGTTTTAAGGTCATACTGTGGTTCCTAACATATCACATCAATACTCACACGGGGCCCTGTTGCTCCACGGGGTCCCTGTGGCCCTCTTACACCCATGGCTCCCTGTTACACATCGAGATAAATGTCACATTTCAGTAAACTTACCACTATACTATGTATTATTTAAGACAGTGTTCTCCAACATGGTGCCCGCGGGCACCAGGATGCCCACACAGCCCACACTCTGTAAGTTGCCCACCAGAGCACATTCTATTAATAGCTTCAATTTTAATATTTATTTATTACATTTTTATATTAGCTTGGCTTCTTTTATGTTAACATTTTAAACAATTAAATGTTTTAATAAAACATATCAACAAGTAAAATAAATAAAAGCAACATGTAATATTAAAACGTTTTGAGTAGGCTATATCAAAAAGCAGCCCTCTGAGTAGCCCTCACAAAAAGGTTGGAGACCCCTAATTTAAGAGAAATACACAATCGTGTTATAATGAAACACACAAGGCTTTTTCTGACACCGAAACTACACAAGCGATAAAAAGCACAACTTGGGAACGTACAACTTATCAGTTACTTACAGGGGGTCCCACTTTACCCTCCTCACCCGGAAGTCCCCCTGGCCCCGGGGGTCCCTGTGTAAACAAATGTTCAAGTTAAACTTGTGAGTCCAGCATCTAAACAAACATCAAATCCATTGCTATTTCAGATATTTTAAATACTAAGACAAATCACTTACAATAGGTCCATCAGGTCCAGTACCCTAAAAGACAGAAAGATGATTCATTGAATTAAATGTTTACATTTACATTACATTTGTCCACATATTTAAAGGGACTTGCTTTACAAACCCAACATATTTAAATAGTTATGTGTGTATTTTCTAGGATCATGACCTTTGCACTACCAATTGAACCACAGGAACTATTTTACTGCATACTTATATTTTTACTCTTCCTGTGAGATGTTTACATTTACTGATTAATTGGACAGCACTGTCAGTAATTTACATTTCTTTTGTTTAACAATGTTTTTTATTTCTTTTGCCGCTGTTGACCAAAATCTAGAATATGGAGATACTGTACTCTCTTAAAAATAAAGGTGCTTCATGATGCCATAGATAGAAGATCCTTTTTCTGTGTAAATGTTTTTTTTAAAGTCCCTTTATCATCTGAAGCACCTTTCTGTTTCATAAAAGATTCTTTAAGGTGAAAAAAACTTTATTTAGATTATAAAATGTATAAAAGAAATGATTCTTTAAAGAACCTTTGGCTAAATGGTTCTTTGAGGAACCAAAAAAGGTTTGTCTATGGCATTGCTGTGAAGCATCTTTATTTTTTTTAAGAGAGAGCGTATAAGCATTTTCATCCATCTTGAATTATTACTTTTTTCACTTATTTGTATTTCATTAAATTTCATTAAAGTACTTCTGGGATGATAAAACATGACAAGATCAGACTTACAGCTTCTCCTCTGGGTCCAGGTTTTCCAGGTTCCCCCTGTTTAACAAAATAAAATCTCTTTTTAGGATTAACACATTGAAGCAATTTCAAGGTACCCTAACATACTATTTAAGAAATTAATTGTAAAAATGTTAAATACAAACACCAAAAATTTACAGAAAGACAGAGAGTCTTCACATGCTGCTTTGTAAACACAAGTGATTTTAACAAGAAGTGATGTTGAATCCTTTACAGGTTAATGTGCACACAGACAGATTTAGGAGATGTTGGTCATGTGAAAATTCTTTGCAATTCCCTCTGTGAGGCACTTTTAGTCCATTTATTCATTTATTAAGTCTCCTGTTGTGGGTCTGTCTGACAAAAAAATTAAGAAACTCATTATTTAGTCACCTTTTGTCCAGAAAGGCCATCGGGGCCGGGATCTCCTACAGGGCCAGTCAAACCCTAAGGAACAAGGAAATTTTTTCAATTATTACTCCTATAATATACAATTTTTTTAATTCCCACTTATTATTATAAGGATGTTTTATAGATTACTTTTGCTACTGAAAATAGCTTTATAAAGAAGCTTTGCTTATTACTTTTTTCTTGCATGAATGACTAAAAAGTTATGTTTACAAAAAATGACTTGTGCCTAAAGAAAGACAGCTGTCAGATACAGTCATTAGACCCCTACTTCCATTTTCACATGGAAATGATCATTATATCCAAGCCTCGGATGTCCGAGTTCAAACAAAACCTCTGTTTTCTGTAGGGTAGACCTGTTACTTAGGTTTTTCCTTCAATCCGACGTGAGAAATTCCCTGAATTTCTGACCATGTCGAAGAGATCCGCCTTCCATCAACAGAAGTCTGAGGTATGATCATTATACCCATCTAAAATATCATGAAGAAAATACAAAAGATGTTTATGACATTACTTACATCAGCACCAGGTAAACCAGGAAGTCCAGCAGAACCAGGTTTTCCAGGATCTCCATCAGGGCCCTTTATAAGCAAACCACAGTGTGTGAGATACAATATCATTTCTGAATACAGCTAATTATTCAACAAAAAGATATTGAAATTTACAGCAGATCCGTCTTCACCAGGGTCACCTCTCTCCCCCTGCACAATAAAAATATTTTCCATTATGTTAAATGGATTACTGTGTCTGTGATTCAGTTAAAGTTTATCATTTAAATAGATTTCTTCATAAATCAACTCACAGCAATGCCGTCTATTCCAGGCACACCTGCTGGACCAGAAGGGCCGCCTCCAACCCTCTGTTTAAAACGACAAGCAAATGCAACCAATGCTGTGATATTCTTAGTTTAATTTTACATACATTACATTGCACAAAAAATTGTTGTAGGCATGCAGCTGTTTGCCCGTAACTTACTGTAGATTTATATTGATGTTATTTACTAGCAACAGATTGTTCAAAGTTAAATGAACATTAAACATTAACAAGTCTTTGTCTTCACAGAATAAAACTATAAAATAACAGCCTCATGCAAAGCATTCTGGGAACTAGAAATCCTCATTAACCTTTTTCTGTTTTTATCCTTTTAGATTTTGATTCTCAGAATGCTTTGCATGATGCTGTTATTTTAGTTTTATTATTTATAAGATATAAAGACTTGTTAATGTTTTTAACTTTGAACAAACTGTTGCAAGTAAAAAACATCAATTTAAATCTACAGTAAGTTATTACCAACAGCTGGCAGTAATACTGTTATTTCTACAGAAATGTACAAGTGTTAAGAAAAAAATGCACCAAATAACAGCATAAAGTACATGCAAAGTTTGTCAGGAAAGTTTTCACAAGCCATGCAACAGTGTGCAGTTGTTTCCTAAAATGTTAAGCCTACATAGACTAAAAGAGGAAATGCATAACAAGATAAATACAGTGCACAATGAATCATGCAGGGTTTATGATGTGTGAAAATGTGTGAAAGCATTAAAGTTTTTCCTGTCATTAGTATTGCAAGCGCTCACCTGAAATTCTGCTTCAGATATCTATAAGGAGAAATAACAGAACAGTTGCATTTACCTGGGCAGTGCAGATGATGCTTATCTCCAATAAAACCAGAAAAAGCGACCCGCGCAGACCTAAAGTGCGAGCCATGATCTCCCCAAAGACACAAAAACCCCTGATGACTGGGATCAGCTGGGTTGACAGACCCCTGACCAAGAAACCCAGCTAAATCCCCTTACAACTATCTGAACTAAAGGGAGACCACCATAACCACAGATTCCTCATGTATATGCACAAGAGGTTTTGTTCTGGGTCTGTGACTGGACGAGAATGAGAGGAGGAGTTCAGCAGCATACATTCGAATAGACAGCGGGAAATTTTACTAACCTGTGACATTTGACCTTTGTAAACAAATACTGACTGATCTTTAAGAGAAAATTTGCTAGAAAACATAGAAGAGCATACCACATTATTTTAGGATTATAAGTGTGCGTGCGTGCACCTGGTAAACCCTTAAACTTTCAGAAAAAAACTACAAAAGCTGTCACCTGGATGGTACTCTAGGTCCTAATATGTAAGGTATAGATACTAGACTTGACATTTTGACCTTGTGGGGACATTTTTGGGTCTCTTGGAGAAAAACAGCTTATAAATCAAACTAAATGATGTTAATTGTTTTATCTAAAAAGACATGTTTGTAGTCTCACCTGTCTTCTGGCAGGAAGATCAGCGCAGGTGTCTTTCTGCTGGATGGTTGTGTCGCAGATGATGAGCATTGACTGCAGCTCAAACTGAAATGGGACACATAGTTATAATGTCACCCAAAAGTATATCGAAATCTTCACTGTTTGTTTACTTATTATGTTTGAATATCTACATATAAACATAGTGCATACTTAAATAATAAGTTGATTTGTCCTGCGTGTCAGATTATACATGCAGGTTTTATGACCTTAAAAATATTAAAATAGCATTATTTAGTTATTTGGAGTAAAATCAATCATATGTTTGTCGGAAACCAAACTTCTCCTAAAGATTTCCAGGATCTTTAATAGACAATCCTGAACAATGGAACAATGAAGAATAAGAGACCAAGCATAAGAGACAAGTGCAACTGTTTTTTTGTGTCAAATAAATAAATGTCAGAAATCATTGGCTAAATTATTGTAAGGTCTGTAGTTTTTTAATGCAGGTCAGTTCCTGGACTAGAACATCAGTGCTGGAATTCACACCTATCTGCTAAAATCTGCCCAGAATCCATTAAAGAGACAGTTTGTTCTGAGAAACAGTCTTTATACGCATGACTCATGACCTAAATAAAAAGTTTTTTTCTGATTTTTTTAAACTACTGTACCATGGCATCACTATCTGACACCATTACTGTACCACAGCACCGCCATAGTACTTTGTAATGTCTGACCTTAACACTAAAATTGACTTGGAAAAAAAAACAATAAAACCATTACAGAAAATTCTAATGGTTTGCATTAAAATACCAATAGGAACCATTAGCTTTTACCATTAAAACCAATACACTGTAGTGTGTTTTGAGCCATATTCCATTAGAACCAATCAAATTCCCAATAAAACCTATAGAATAAAATGTTTTTTTAGCAGGGATGTGGAAAATCGTTTAACTTTTTGCTCACCGGCACTGCTATTGCAGGGCTGTCCTTCAATTTTCCAATATGTGTGAATCCATCTAGATTAATTTGTCCCCTTGGTGCCAACTGTTGGGTATCTGTTGCAGTGCAGTCTGACTTTAGGCTCACTGAATCTTTTTTCACAACCAGTAAAATCCTGTGCCATTGAGAATTGAAGAGCTGTGTTTGGTAAGGGAATAAAGCCGTCATAATGCCATTCTCTTGGGTTTTGTAGGAGAACTCAACAGACAGGGCCTCTCCGTTTAGTGTCACTGCGATCTGTTCATTTCCATTTAGGTCTTGCATGTGCCATAAATTCCAGATCTTAGTCGCCGTATTTCCAGTCATCCGATAAACTGCAGAAAATGCAAATTCCTCAGGCAGTCCCATGGGAAATGAAGATCTGATTTAGAAATGGATGATCAAACATAGATATTTGCTTCAGAAACAGTGATAGTAAAATACTGAGGCTTAATCATGAACATACACATATGTTTTTAATATTCACTACTTAAAAGAAAACTTATATAACAATGGTACTTAAATCATATTTAAATATATTCATGTGGTTTGTGTGCATATTTAGTCATTTAACTTTTTTAATTCAGCACCATGGACAGAGGAAGTTCTATCAGTGAACACTAGATGTCGCCATATGCACGCATCTATATATCTATCTCTCTGTCTGTCTGTCTGTCTGTCTGTCTGTCTGTCTGTCTGTCTGTCTACCCATCTGTCCATCCATCCATCCAAGTAAGTTCCCTCAGTGAACACTAGATGTCGCCACACACACACATTCCTAATATTCCTGACATCTATCTATCTATCTATCTATCTATCTATCTATCTATCTATCTATCTATCTATCTATCTATCTATCTATCTATCTATCCGTCCATCCATGTAAGTTCCATCAGTGAACACTAGATGTCGCCACACACACATTCCTAATATTCCTGACATCTATCTATCTGTCTGTCTGTCTGTCTGTCTGTCTGTCTGTCTGTCTGTCTGTCTGTCTGTCTGTCTGTCTGTCTGTCTGTCTGTCTGTCTGTCTGTCTGTCTGTTAAAATTTTACTCTAAATCTGTTTCTTGGGAGATATTTAAAAATGTTGGGATCAAAAAAATAATTTTTAGACTTGAATCAAACCAGTTAATTTAGATGCTTTAGTTATTTAGGAATCAGATTTTCGGTTTTCTTTTCGGTTACCTAAAAAAATCTTTTACAGTGTAGAAAACTCTCATACACATCTCTCTTCAAAATGAATATTAATGATGTTATAACAAGCTTATACTGAGGTATCTGCTTTATTGACAGCATTACCTTGTGTTTATTCTGAAGTTGAACTCAGGTCCAATCTTATATGCAACATGCTGAGATGTTGTCCCGGGAACCTTCTTCACCGTTCCTCTCCTTGCCAGCTCAGCAATACTGAACTGAGTCATTATATAAAATCCTATTGGATATTAGAGAGCCTTAAGTTAGGGAATAACACATTTAGTCAAGGTGCATAGCGAGGTTGTGAAATGTTACCTGGAAATACGTCATTCCCATATTTGGTCTGAGGACACATGGTTTGGTCTGTCTGTAGGTGACTCACGCTAGAAAATGGCAGCACTGTAAATGAAAATCATATGCATTATTTAATAACTTCCTTTAATAAAAGCATTATGTTAATACTACAAAGGTCATGGGGTCAAGCCCAGTGAATACACATAGTGAAAAAAGGTACAACTTGAATGCACTGTAAATACCTTTGGATGAAAGTGTCTGGAAAATGCATGAATGTAAATATCTAAGCATGGTCTACAAACATTTAAATCTCTAAGTGTCTTTCTGTCTTTGTTTGTGTGTTTGATGAACACACGAGGGCTTGTGAGAAATCTGTGTTGACTGTGGTAACAACACAATCACACTGTGTTTGAAAAGCTGTGCCACTTTGTCCACGTTGACTTCAATCACTTTATGGTTCGACGGTGGTTTTACTGTTTCTCTGAATTCGTATGGCTTAATCTAAATTGCTTACATTTTTACCTTAAACCGAAAAAATCATAAATTAATGAGTATATTTTAAAGACACTTACTGTGTGCATGAAGACCAGTTGAGAAACACTGTTTGATGACATTACACAACAGGTACAGACAAACCTCTCTAGGAACAAAAATATTAGGTTATAAGTGATAGTTTGAGCATAAGCAATATTTTATAAAGAGCTCATTAACACACTGCAAAAATATACAAATACCATATCTAAAGATTTGTGTCCAATTAAAATGACATCTGTACGTTGATTTAAAAAAAATCATGTTTTTTATGTGATGCGCCTTGCTTTATTGACAGCATATACTCAAGTAGACATAGACTCAACAGATTTGTTGTTATCTGTGGTCAACATAACAACTTTGCTTAAAATTAAAAGCATTTAAGTCCACCAGAAAAAAACTGGCATTGGTTTAAATAATGCAATTATATAAAATGGAAAAAAATAAAGTTTTGCATTACCTCCAGATCATTTTTCTCCTGATTGTCAGTGATGTTCAGGTCTTGCAGGAGGTGTCTGAAGAAGTCACTCAGTTGTAACCAAACTGACAAACTGATCCTGATCTCCAGCTGTCCAGTGATGTGAGGAACAGCTGACAACCCAAAAGATGCTCACGCTCTCAGAGGAGGGAGTTGTTCCCTTGGTGATATTTGACAAAACAAGGATTGACTTTTAAAATCTTTGACATCAACATTAGAAAATGAGCACAATTTCTTTCTTCGAGTGAAAAATCTTTTTTGCGATAACAATAAATACAGTACCCATGAAAAACATACAGATGTATTATTAATGACCTGCAAAGTAGTAGATCCTTGCAATAATTTATGACCACAAAAATTAAAAATTAATTATCAAAGGCTTCCTATTTTATTTTGGCATCTTTTTACAAATCTGCAGCGTGAAGTTGTGTCATTTACATTTGCTGGTGCTAAATGCATTGTTTCCCTAAACTATATCATACGAATCACAAAACTTTTGAAGAACCATTTCAAAACAACAGTAAGTTTCAGAACTTTGTACATATTATTATGCAATGTCAGCTTGCCATCACAAACCTGCCAGCTTCTATAGAAATGTCAATTTTGTTGCGAGAGAGAGAGAGAGAGAGAGAGAGAGAGAGAGAGAGAGAGAGAGAGAGAGAGAGAGAGAGAGAGAGAGAGAGAGAGAGAGAGAGATTATGAAATCCGTTTAATATTTTCTCAAATTCTGTTTTTTTTCCTTTTTTCGGAATTCTGTTTTATTTCCATTTCCTTTCCCTCACATTAATTTTTTCCATTTCCTTTTTTCGGAATTCTGTTTTTAGTTTCATTTTTCGGAATACAGTTTTTTTTCCGTTTCCTTTTTCTCAAATTCCTTTTTTCCATTTTCTTTTTCGGAATTCTGTTTTTTTTATTCTTTTTGTTCTGTTTAAATTTTTCTGGATTCTGTTAATTAATACATTTTATTTAAGTAGTCAAAATGATTAAACTTATTATACAATTCAACAACATTATTAATCGTGCCACACGATTACCACAGCAAAAAACTGATATTCGCAAATAAAATATTATAGCTTTAAAAAAATAGTTCATACCAAATTTGCCAAATTTCATAAAATTCCCCAGTAAATTGCGTTTTTATGTCTCAATTCTGTGATTCCGTTTGTGTTTTCTGCAGGTCGCTGCCTGAGATCGGTTGTATAAACTGTTTAGACTAGTCTTACAAGTTAGTTATCGATTTCTATTCTTCAAAACTAATCATAACATCAGTTACAAAAAAATATAGACTGATCTCATTTCAATCTGAAAAGTAAGTTTAGTTAGCCCTAACTAACTGCTAGTTGTTCAGACTAGAACTTAAGACACACTCAACCTGATTTTGCCAAGTGAGAGATGTCCTCAGGGCAGCATACTGTGGTGATCCAAGAACAATATTTTTGTAAAAAAAAAAAAACTAAACCCAGCCCAAATCCCAACCCTAACCATAACTGAACCTACAATCAAAGGGAAAAGTAACAAAAAATGGTCTAGAAGCTAATCCTGGTTGTAAGCTTAAACTTGAAACAAACTGTAAACTTATGTCTGAAATCTGATTGGTTGATTGAAATGTTGTCCCTGAGGACATTAACCACTTGGCAAAATCAGAGCCCTTAAGACACAGCTTAACTTACCTGCAACCGCCCTGGTTTTACAGACAAGGCTTAGTTAAATTAAGACATTTAAGCATCTTTTATAAACATATTTATTTTCAGATAAAACTCAAATATGTGTTTTAGTCTAGAATTCTCTTCAAAGAGTCTAAACTGGTCAGGAATCAGTTGAAACTTGATTTGTTCAGACTGAATCATGTGATAGTAAAGATAAATGCGCACAAGAGTGTTTGATTCACTGAATGTTCAGATGTTTCAGTAGCGCGCATATAAGGAAAAAGAATACTATGGAGATAAATGGGGTCCACGAACGGTTTGCGTACAAACATTTCTCAAAATATCTTCCTTTGTGTTCATCAGAACAAAGAAATGTATACAGGTTTGTAACATAATGAGAGTTAGTAAATGATGACAGAATGTGTTTCAAATATATTTTATAAAAATAACGATGTAATAATTTAACGTAAAATAACAATAATTATTTTATATTATTATAATATAAATATTTATATATTTATAATTTTAATATATTTTGTTATATCCAGATCCTAACCCACTGAGTACTTTATTGTTTTTTTTGTTACTTTTACTTGAGTAAATATTTCCTTAATTACGACAAATCAAAATAACACCTTTAATAAATAATAAGGGCAGGATGTACGAAAGCCAGCGACCGGCGCGCGTGTGTGAGCGCCTCCCTTAAACTCACGCCACGGGCTCATAAGACAAAACACAAGTTTGGATATTATCTACGATCCACGACTCTCAAAGGACAAAGTATGGAGATGTGTTTTGTTTTTTAGCCCAACCTGAAATTTGACATCTTTTGTGAGTACGGAGAAAGAAACGGACTTTCGGTGGCATGCAGAGGAATTAAGCATTCGGTGGATCGGAGCTTCTAGCCGGGATCGGTTTGGAATCCAGCCCGCAGTCTGAGGCCTACACTCCGGTAGCTGATACATGTACGCGATTTTAAAGTAACATTAACTGAAGGTTTGTTAAAACATCGTCGTTTGATGTGGTTTTGACTGTAGGTGTAAAGACGTCTCCGTTAACTTACGCAAATACTAGTGTTATCTTTGTGAAAGCTGGTCATTTGACAAGCAAAACAGGCTAAAGCTAAAGGCATCATAGGACACAGTTACAAATAAATAATTTGAAAAGATATCAATTAAAATAATGAGTGAAAGTAGTTAACTAGTATTGTCATTAGTAAAATATTTGTTGATGAAGTGGAGCCGATTGAATAAATCTATTCAGATGCTCATTTAAGCCAAGTTTGAGATTTTTTGGGTTTATATTTGTGTATCTCTGTCCACAGGTTTGTGTTGATCAGTTGACATGAGGAGATTAACTGGACCGAGTCAGGACGGGTATGCACATTATATTCTCAAATGTGTCTTATAATAATTTCATATACTTAATGATACACAACCCACTCCAAACTGAATGAATAATGTATAAGTGTGTAATGATCCCTTTATCCTTTAAATGAAAGTGCACTGTTAATGTGGAATCTTGTGTGTAATGTAAAGCCCTGCTGAGAAAGAGATATAAAGTGATTGCAGCAGCAGTCCTGACCTGTTCTTACATGTATGTTCAGAAATGCTTTGGCAGTGTAAAGCTGGAATCTGAAATAGATGCATAGATGGATACTGTAGCAAGTTAGTTAGTTAGAGAGCAGTGCTTTTGATTAGGTTAATGTCTGTGACATGAACATGACATGTTCCTGTGGCTTAGTGGTAGAGCATTGTGTTCGCAGCACAAAAGGTTGTTGGTTCAATCCCATGGAGTCTACATGTTTATTAAAGGGTTAGTTATAAATCACTTACCCTTGTGTCGTTCTAAACCACCAAGTCCTTTGATTGTCTTCAGAACACATTTTAGATTTATTTATATGAAAACCGGGGGGCTTGTGTCTGGCAGTTTTATTTTCACAATCAAGCCCAGAAAAGAATGAAAGACATCGGAGAAAAGGTCCATGTGCCATAAGTAGTTCAATAATAATAGTATGAAGCAATGAGAACACTTTTGTGCAAAAAAACAAAACAAAACAAACGATTTCATTCAACAATTTGTTCTCATTGGTAGTTCACGAGCAGACTACGGCACATACTGCTGATGTAGTTGCAAAAAAATTTTTCCTTATTTATTTAATCCATTATGCAAACATTGTATACAATTGGAGGTCGATAATTTGGCAGATTTTTGGAATATAAAAAAAAAACAGATTTTGCGTTGCCCAGCCTGGATTGGCACACAACACATCCGATTTGCGAACGGACTCCTTTGAACTGATTCGTTTGAATGAACGGTTGAAACTGATCTGTCCAACACTGAACCCACAAGACATCACTGTCAGCATGACATCAGTCACCCATAGCGCCTCAGAAATGAGAAAGTAAATGTGTTTAGAAAGATTTGCCCTTAATAACAGTCTAAACTAAAAAACATAGACGTTTACTATGTTAACTTTATGATGATTAAATAAATTATCAGGTCTACTAAAGAAGGATTTTATCCTACAAAGCAATAAAAGCCATGGTAAAAAAACAGAGCAAAGAGCAAGAAATGATAACAACAGAGTGTCAGGTAATATCTGTGTCTGATAAATGCATGGTGTGGAGGAGGTTGTAAAACTCTTCAGAAAGATCAGTCATCATTTTTTTAAAAACTTTGGCTTAAATAGTGACATTTTTATGTTTAAAATATCTGCTTATGATGAGGACATTTTAATTATCACGTACAAACAGAAAATCGGCCAAGAAAATCGGCATCATATATCGGCCATTGGCTGCCCTGATTTCTAAATATCGGAATTGGCATTGGCCATAGAAAAGAAAAAGGTATCGGTTGACTTCTATATACAATACCTAAAGGTGTGTCTTTTTCCATGTTTAAGTGCTATAATTGGGTCTCCAGTGCTTCTATCAACCTAGAAAATTTTAAAAAGATCAACCCAGTAATTTAGTTTTGGTAAATCATTCTCTGCAAGCATGTAAAAAAAAGCTCCTTGAAATTTTGCTCCCTTTATTATGTCATAAGGGGATCTTATTATAATAATACCGCCCCTTAATCTTCACTATCCAACCACGGCACTGCCATATAGTGCAGAGAGAGAGAGAGAGAGAGAAAATAATTGACAGCACAATTGAGTTTACCATTATTGCGTTCAGTGTTTGCATTTCATCAGCTCATTTGCATTTTAAAAAAAGTCACATTTTTGCTTGCACCTACAAAGTGGCAATTTTAACGTGCTATAATAAATTATCTATGTGGTATTTTCAGCTGAAACTTCACATACGCACTTTGAGGACACCAAAGATTTATTTTACATCCTAAAAAAATCTTGTGACATGGGACCTTTAAACCACCCGTACAAACTTGTTTTCATACTAAAACTAAATGTGAATCTGTGACCTGACTGTTGCGCTCTATAAATCTAAGAGAGAGAGAGAATGCAAAGAAAAGAAGGTCATTCAAGGATATAAACATATACCAAGGTGTAGGACAACAGTGATATCAGGTTTAGTTTCTCAGGCACTGAATTCAGCGACAGGAGAGTGGTTGCTTTGCATATAATGGCATTTTATGTTCATATCGGCTGTAATGCAAACACACCATAGTGGATTTGTTGGGGATTTGTGGTGGTTTGTATGGGACAGGCGCCTGCAGTTGGTCTATCAATTTTATTACTAATCTGTATTAATGAAAGCTAAAGCTCCTGATAATGCAGCGGAGCGGTTGCAATCCTCCAGAGAGTCGGTCTGGCCACTGTTATCAGAGTATTTGCATCAGTTTTTGTGCTGGACGTGTCAGGATCTTACATCACGCCTACAGTGCTGTAACAGGGTTTCCGCGGGGTTGTAAAAAGTAGTAAAAGGTAGTAAATTAAATTATGCCAAATTAAGGCCAGTAAAAAGTAGTAAAAAGTAGTAAGCGTCATCTGACGAGGAAGTAAATTTTCGATTGCCTTTTGTAATGTTATGATGCCTGGAAATTATGCTGCGTTCCAGGCAGGTTTTTAAACCCGTGAGTTACGACTTCAAAACCACGACTCACGACCTTATGCGTTCCAGGCAGCCCGTAACTCGTGTTTTTACAACCTTCTACCGGTGAAAGTGCACTGGAACGGCAGTCAAACCCGTGACTTCCCACCCGTGAACTCGTACTAGATCGATGTACTCCCAGTTCAGAGTCGTGAGGCGTGGTTTTGAACTCGTGAGTTACGGGTTACGGGTTGCCTGGAACGCAGCATTAGTTCAAATCACCTGCATATCTCGGCAAATAATCAAAGATCTTTCATCTCTGGGATGTGATCAAAGCCTGAAGTGGAGCCAAATCACGTTCCTCTCTCCGCTGGAAGCGTTCTGTAATCACTACGGACCGGATCCACTCCGGGTTTTCTGACTTTTCTGACACGTTAAGCTGAGGTAAAACTTTTTCAGCTAGCATGGTCAAACTTATAATGCAGGAAGGCTCCGATGTTTTGAAGATCGATAAAGGTGTAAAAGACGATTGACTTGGCTTAGCGAAATAATGAAGATTGGCAAGCCTTTCAGTTCGTGGGATAAAAAACCAAACAGGTAATTGCGTGTCTTTGCACAGTACGACTAACGTAAGGGGTCCTGTATTTTGGGGGTAAATGATTTCTCACGTTACTGATCATCCGCGGCACGCTTTTACATGCTATGCTGATATAGCCAGTGGCTGGTACAACGGGTTTGTTTAACTCGTGGGTAAACTTCATGTGGATCCACAAGAACCAAGAGGCAGATGACATCCAAATCCTGTGAGAGCGATTGACGAGGAATCATAAGAGGAGACTGCTTCCGAAATGCTCTCGCGGGACTTTGATGTCATCCACCTGTCGGTTCTTGCAGTTGCATTTGCGTGTGGTCACAAAAACGTAACATTTGTACATATATTTAAGCACAGCAGTTTAAAAACAGGTGATTTTAAGCCATTCAAACACAAACAACAGTGCGTCCGCAGTTTCTGTGTCAGAGGAGCACGCAAGCCGCGCATTCGATTCTCATTGAGCTTGTGTTGGACGTATTTTTGCCGCTTTATTGGCCTTAAATAACACATATGCCTCAAAAATCCCGTCTTTGCAAATATCCTCATATAAACACGACCATTTAGGTCTTAGGAGAAAGTAAACAGCAGAAACATTGCGCATAAACTAGCAGATCAGCGCTGCCTCTATTGTAACATAATAATTTGTTGATAAAGGTACAGTCATTCAATTAACAACATTCACTATGGTTACAGACATCCTGTGCGAATTCTACACGAGTTTGACGCGAGTTACTCGTTCAGGGTTTGTATTCATACATAACGTTACTGTATTAGAGCTGTGACTGTAAACTGTTTTGTGAACAGAACAGACCCTGGATTATTTGTTTATGTTTACTGAATAATATGATATTAAAAAGTTGTATTTGTTCACATTAGTAAATGCATTATATATCAAACAAACAATGAAAAATATAGAGTATATAAGCATTAATTAATTCTTGTTTATGTCATTACAGTAATTGACGGTGGTTCATGGTGCATTCACTAATGTTAACAGTTTCAACTTTGATTAAAAAATTATTAGTAAATGCTAAAATAAATACATTTACAATTAATAAATAATTAATAAAACAATCATTAAAGGTGGTGATATTCATGTTTTCTTTTTATATAGTGAGTTATTTAGCTGTTTCGCCTTTGCCCTGCAAACTACAGCTACCTATATTTCACATGAGACTTCAATGTGGAATTTATGGCAAAAAAAATCTCCCCTTAAAATGCTATTCTCGCCTACATAAAGTGTTAGGTAAAGGAATATGACTTGGCCTGAAAAATATTTCAGTCAGAAGAATTTTTTCACTTTAATTCTTTTTTTGTATGTTATATATGTCAAAATCTGTGTAAATAATAGAAAGGTCGCTGATTAACACTTGCAATTCAGTGTCGTGATGGTTTTAAAAAATATTCTGAAGGTAGTAAAAAAGGTAGTAAAAAGTAGTAAATTTAACTTAAGGATTTCTGTATAAACCCTGTGTAACTGTAATTTGCAAATAGATGGTGAATCATTCTGCAACAGCCTGTGGGGTGTGTAAAACCATTCAGTTGGTTATTCAGGACAGGCACGGGCAGTGCTTAAAGATTCAGAGCATAGATAGTACACTGTAGCCATTGGGTCTTTTATTATAACTCGTGCATGTCGGCTGTTTGGGAGGTTTAAATGTCAAGAGCTTGGAAAAGTTGTCTCATAAACTTGGTTCAGAGTTGCTTGGTGCAGTGAAAGTATTTTACACTTACTGAATAAAAAAAATCTGAATTTTTTTCAAACATCGGTTTTACAGCTATATGAATTTTGGTCAAAATGGCCCAACTCTAATTTCGCCATTATTGACCCAAGAAAAAAAATATTGGCTATGTTTGGAATAGTATACTAGTAGTGGTAGTGTTCACTGTATACTGCACGGTTTGTAATCTACACTGCCTACTATTTTTTTTTTTATCTTATGCAATAATGTCTTTGTAAAGTGTTGCAAACATTGCAATCACATAATCGTATTACATTGCTGGTTTATGATGCTGATTTCTGTCCCCCAGTTGTCCTCTCTAAGCTAAAAATAGTTGTTTTGCCTGTTATTTATGCAAATGTTGGTCTTTTCATCAGGTATGTCACAACTAATCTATGTGTATATCTGTTCTTCTTCAGTTTTGCTGCAGATTGTTTGAGACAGGCCGTCCTCCAGCTTTGAATCCCAGCATGACTGAGGTGCAGGCCACAGTGGAGTTCTCCATAGAGCTCCACAAGTTTTATAATGTGGATCTGTTCCAGAGAGGGTAAGAACGTCCTTAACTAAAGATCTCAAATTTAATGCTGTGCTGAATTTGAATAAATTGGATCCAAAGCAGGGCGTGCAACATCGCTAGTCCGACATCCCAGGGCATTGTGCCTTGCATTCAGGCTATGAAATGCATCTCCGCCCTGCCCGTCGGGCTGTCTTGACTAATAGGGAGGAAAAATATATTTAAATGCTTATGCATTCTCTCACAGATTTGGATGAGTAATTATAGTGTATCTAATTCAGGAATCGAGTATTTAAATTGCGTTTGAACGCGCACTCGCGGTTTACTTTCTCTTTCCGGAACTGTACAGGAAGCAATCAGTACTGATCATCTGGTTCTGTTGCGCAAAATTTCTTCCAACATCATCTTGTCAGTCATTACTCTCTTAAAGTAAAAATGAAATCTCTCGCAGCAAGCTTTAAAGTGATATAAATTGCACGTGCAATGAAGAGAATTACGAAAAAGGCTACAGGATATATGACTCCATGCAGAACTCGCTCCTAAAGTGACAGTAGCCCCTTTTTTCTTTGTTTCTTTATTCTTTACGCCATTCCAGCATCTATGGCTATATTCATGGTGAGAACGGGTTAATCCATACACAAGTTTATTATTCAGACAAGTTACACAGGTTGGGGGACCAAACTTGGGCCAAACTTGCACGCTGACACAGGGAGAACATGCAAACTCCACACAGAAAGGCCACCTGAACTAGCTGGGGCTTGAACCGGTGACCCCATATTTTTCTGATTGAAAAAATAATCCAATCTTTACCTGGAAAAACATTGTATGATCCAAACTGTGAGTTTTGTGACCCATTAAATAGTGAGTATACCCAGTGCGGAGATGAGCAGGAGCAGTTGGCTGACATGCAAATCTAGATTTTTTGTTTATTAAAAAAACAACAGCATGAAAAACAAAAACAAGAATAGCAGAACAAGCATTGTGGTCAGTGGCCCTATAGACTTTGTGTTGGCAAAATTTGGCCTGTGGTGAACTAATTGAGGAACCGTGTTCTATGCCCACAACGTCGAGTGCCATTTCCTTATCTGTGACTTCCGTTAATATTTCAGATTCAGGATATGAAGTTTATAGATATTTCAGTTCAGTTAGAAGCAAATATTTGTATTGATGATAGTAATTTGTGTGTTATTTGTGTTTTAATGGATGTTTTGTCTTAATATTCTACATTAAAAGTAATGTCTTTTTTATTCGGGCCACTTGCATTCATTTCAGGCTACCAAAAACTGAAGAGTGCCTGTCTGAAGGGCTACCAGGGATTTTGAAATTTTGTGAGCCCTGCAAAGTATCAAAACATTTTTCTTTTGGGATTTTATTAAGTCACAGGTTCAGTTTCTTCACATGGAGTTCCCTGATGACCGGCTGTATTTTGAACATAATCGTTTAGCATTGTATTATTCCTGGGGTTCTGTAGGAGTAAAGTAACCTAACCTTCCATTTGAATAAAAATAAATAAGTTTTTTTATTTTTTTATTGATCATCTGCATTGTAAACCAAGCACTAACATTTGATTTTTACCGTTTTGGAATCCATTCAGCTGATCTCCGGGTTTGGCGCTACCACTTTAAGCATAGCTTAGCATAATCCATTGAATCTGATTAGTCGATTAGCATCACGCTAAAAAATAACCAAAGAGTTTTGATATTTTTTGCCTATTTAAAACTTGACTCTTCTGTAGTTACATCACGTGATATTACGCACTGCCAGTAGTGATATTACGCACTGCCCGAAAATAGTCCCCTGCCATTGAAAGTAACCAAGGGGGATATTTTCGGGCAGTGCGTAATATCACTACGCCTGCTGCAGCCATGTTACATCAGCAAAGTCACTGATTATTACGCCAGTTTAAGAGTATAGTTCCTAGCCATATCTGCCTAGAAAATCACAACTTTTAATTTTCAGTCGGTCTTAAGGGGGTCACACATCGGACGCGCAGCTGAGCGCCGGGCAGCGCCACGTCGTTCTAAAAAACGCTATCTGACGAAGCTTGCACTATTTAACGTGCACTTCCAGTTTACGATACCTCCAAGTTGTCCTAGACACGACTCGGCGCGGCGCTCAGCTGCGCGTCTGGTGTGCGACCCCCTTTAGTACACAATGTATCTACAGAAGAATCAAGTTTTAAATAGGAAAATATTGAAACTCTTTCGTTATTTATTAGCACCATGCTAATGGTCTTATCAGATTCAATGGATTGTGCTAAGCTATGCTAAAAGTTCTAGCGCCAGACTGCTGAATGGATTTCAAGATGGTAAGAATCAAATGATTAACTCTAGGGGAGCTGGAAAATGAGCATATATATACTTTTAAAGGGACATTTTCAAAGTAAAGAAGTAAATCTCGGGCTGTCGGCACTGCTTTACGAGGTCATCTGTTGTCAACATGGCAGTTTGCGACCTCGGGGTAAAATTCCACGTTTGTTGGCATTGTTGCCCCAGTCCGACTAAAACAGCGAGTGGTTGGGTTTGCTCAGCTGTGAGACATGAAGCATATCGTAACCATCATTGCAACTGCAGGGAGGACTTCTTATTTGTTCCTCTTTTCGAATCTTTGTTTTAGCCATGGCATTGTATTCTCACCCATCTCCTTACCCCACATGAGCACCACATGATATTCTCATCTGAAGGATAAGTGCTGCTTTGTTTTAGTTGTTTGAACTTCCTCTCTGTCATTGTGAATGCATGAAAGGGCAGAGTACAGGATATAAACACAAGCCATGTGGATACAGCAGTGTGCTCCAGGTTTCTGATGTGATCAGGGTATCTGGTTTATTCAGATGAGCTCTGATGAATAGAAATGAGGCACTGATAGGGCATAAGATTTCTTCTTGTCTTAAAACCACAGTAAGGATGAAAGATTTTATAGGCCAGGTTTTGACTTGACCTTGCAGCTTGGTTTTGCACAGAATGAGTTGAGAATCGAGAAACGGGTGTATGTTTCATTTCTAACTTGGGTTTTAAAATAGTTCTGCTATCAAAATGAAGGATGGTTGTGTGTGTCACAGTTAACTTGGTTTTGTGTCATGATGTTAGGTTGTGTTTTTGTATGACATCTACGTCTCCTTTCCCTCTTCTAGTAAATAAATATCAGTTTTTTGCTGACCGTTATCTCCTTACTGTAATTTAAGTCCTCAGAGAGGGTCGTTTTGGCTCCGCTCGTATTGGGTGAGACGAAGAGGGATGGAAAATATGATACAATTTACAAAAGTCTAGTGGTTTTGTTGGTTAATTGTTGTGCTTTTTATGAAACTGTGTGTCTAATAGTTGTTTTCTTGGTTATGTGAACAGGTTTTATCAGATCCGAGCCAGTATGAAAGTACCACCGCGGGTACCGCAGAGGGTGGAAGCCAGTCTGCTGCATCCCACAGGTAAAACAAAAAGTCAGGTAAAAGTCTTTTCAGAGGTTTACATGTAAACGAAAAATAGAGAAACCAAGTGGCTGACAAACTGTCCTGGAATAACAACAAAAATATATGTGGCTTTATTTAACTGTGCTATATATGAAATTTTGCAATGCAGTCTTGAGCAAATTTACTGCCATTTTGAGGTAGGGCTGGTGGCATATATCGAGTTTTGGGTATAGATCTGTATTTTTCCCTGTGGGATAAGGGAGGAGACAATGCCGTCTATATGGTTATGGTCTGATATAAACCTTTTTTCAACAGAAGATCAGAAATGTACACTAAAGACAGACGTAAGCTTTCCAACCAGCTCGCATGTTGTTCAGCTGTAAAATTTTCATAAAGGAGTGCAACCCTGTCTTTAATTTTTTTTTTATAATACGTTGTTTTAATAAAGTTAATTGTGACATTTCACAGTTTTGACTTGCATGAAAATGATATGACATGAATGAAAACCGAGGTCCGACCTGAGACCCAATCAGATTCGGGTCTAAAAGTTTCACGTGTGCCTCGGACACGGGTCAAGTATAATCTTAGCGGCATCGGGTCTCGGGTCATTTAAAATTGCCGAACGGACCTGAGAAGATCCGAACTCTCTCGTGTGTGTGCGTCAATGTCCTTTTCAAACCTCTCCTCTGTTTGCCAAGAAAGCTTGCGACATTGTGTGGCTGGCGGTAGGTTAATTTTCGTTAAGACAGACATGTCAGTCAATTTTAAATGTAGACATTTTAACGGTTACATTTTGTCGTTTTCAGATAACAAAGTAAAACAAATGGAGCATGTCGCCAAATTGGTTGCGAGACCAGTGGGGTTTATGTCTGAGTGCTGCGTGGGGGACTGCACACACGTGGGCGGTGCCGTTTACATTCGGGGTCCAGTCGGGTTTAAAAAAAAATGCCACTGGTTCGGGTCGGACTCGGGTCTAATTTTCTCGGGTTTGTCTTGGGTCGGATCTTTCTTTAAAAAAAATGATGCACGTCGGGTTCAGGTATAAAGTGATTCGTGTCTGGTACATTTATTTGGACCCGAGAAGACCTCTAGCCTGAATATCCCCCCTTACTTTAAAACAGATGCTTAGTTTGTGGTTAAGATGATAGTTCTTGAATAATAATTTTAAACCAGACTGTTTATACCTTACAAACCTTAATAAATCAACATGTTGTACAAGGGTTATAATGTTTAAAGGAATAGTCTATCCTTTTTCCATATTAAAATGTTATTACCTTAACTAAGAAGAGTTGATACATCCCTCTATCATCTTAGTGCGTTTAAAAGAGGAACTATATTGAATGGCGGAATAGCACTTTTGGGAGTACTTTGACTCGACTGAAAAATCCGCTCCCCTTCTCCCTCTCATAATGACAGGGAGAGGGAGAGTGTTAATGCGCCGAGTCGAAGTACTCCCAAAAGTGCTATTCCGCCATAAAATATAGTTCCTCTTTTATTTTTTTTTTATTTTTTTTTATTTTTTTAAGTTATGTTTTTTGGGCCGTTTTTTGTGGCTTTATTAGATAGACAGTGTGATAGGAGAGGACAGGAAAGTATAGGGTGGAGAGAGGGGAACGGGTTCGGCAAAGGACCTCGAGCCGGGATTCGAACTCGGGTCGCCGAGAGTGCGTCTGCACCATATGTCGGAGCACTGCCCACTACACCATAGGCTCCGACATAGTTCCTCTTTTAAATCCACTTAGAAAAGCGCTACGTTTTATTTTGTGCCACCATACTTGCTCGTATAACTACTCATCTTAAATAGGAAAAACGTTGATGTGATGGTCACTTCTAACTTTATATCTGTTTGGTACCATTGAATAAATTGGGCTAAGCTAAATGCTATCAAAGTGTCGCCACGACCCACAGCGCTTACGTGCACGCACTAAGATGATAGAGGGATGTATCAACTCTTCTTGGTTAAGGTAATAACATAGTTTCATATGGAAAAAGGATAGACTATTCCTTTAATAGTAAATGTGAAAATTTGGAAAATAACTGTGCTGATACTTGTTAAAAGGCATTATAAGGATCTGTTATGTTTCATCTATTAAGTTTTGGATGTACATATTTATATCTTTCGAATTAAAGTCCGCAGTGAACTCTGTTGCCATGAAACTATCGCTGGTGCCATTCATTTCATATTCGCTCCCAGATGTCCTTGCCTGCCAATATGGTGGCGTAAACAAAATAGGTCATGTGACGTATAGACTTCTGTTGCAGGTTCGGATCTGGCGTTCCCAGCGTCGGTTCAAGATGATGTCCTCTGCAGCAAAACCTTCCAGATCCTTTACAAAAATGAGGAGATTGTAGTCAACGACGTTCTCATATTCAAAGTGATGATGCTGCTAGACGCAAAGAAGGTCAGAGGGTCTTTATCCTTTAAATATCAAGCACAATACGAGTCTCTCGTCTTTATCAATGCTGATGGTTTATTATTTCATGCAGGTGGAAGAGTCTTTAAATGAAATGGACTTTCAGCTGTCTTTGGACCTTTTCTTCACGGATGGAGACTACACGTATGTAAAAATAAAAAATGTAGCTTGTGGTATACAAGCTTGTGGGTTCCTCAACCTTTTCAGTAAATCTGCTTATAATCATGATAGACCCCAAAATGTCAAATTACTTGTAAATTGATAGAAAAGGTCAAGCTAGACTAGGTCCCTTTTAGATAAATTGCCTACAACAAATGTTTCAGGAGTGATGGTTTGTCATACAGCAGAATATGAAACTCATTGTTTTCTGTCCACGATCAGGCCCGATGAACCCGGTTCTCTCCAAAGCATTAGCAGCCGATCGCTACGCTTGCACTTTAGCCTTCACAGAGGCATCCACCAGCATGTCAATGTCATGTTCGACTACTTCCACCTGTCCGTCATCTCGGCCACCGTCCACGCTTCACTGGTGGCTCTGCATCAGCCTCTGATCAGGTCAGCGCTAAACACATGGGTTGTTTTTATTTGTTTGGCCTTGATAATTCTGTCCTTCACAGCATCTTATTTGTCAATATCAAAACATTTATTATAGTATCATGTTATTCTTCACATTATTTTCTTTTAAGGTTTATGACATGTAAATATTCAAAGTAGCAGTAGAAGTGTGTGCTTTCTTTGACTGTCATGTCAATGTGTTTCCTTTCAGTTTTCCACGACCAGTAAAAAGCACCTGGCTAAATCGTAACGCTCCGGCGCAGAGCAAAGACTCCGTCATCCCACTACTGGAGTCTGTGGTGTTTGGCAGCACCTACGTCAAACAGCTATCAGCAGACGTAAGAACACACACGGACATAAACGCATCCTTACCTATGCAAATCAACCTCCAATATGCATGAGATAAAAAGTTACTTTCCATTTAGATAATACTTTGTAATTATTGCTTTTAAATGCTTTTCTTTCAAGCTAATGAGTGCTGTTTATTTTTAGTCCAAATACCTTGCTGACTTTGCATTTGCAGGGAAAGTTCCGGAGGCAGTTATTCTGTCTTGATATCATTGAAAGCTTTAACGCTTGTTATAAATAGAGATGCTTATGTAACTGAACAGCTTGAGTTATTACTGTAGCTGAGATGCGATGTTTTACATTACGGCATCACATTCTCACAGAGCTCGGTCACATTAAGTTGCCTTATATAGTAGGTGCCAGATGATGTAAAACGATCTATGAACTTGTTAAGCGAAAGCAGGAGTGTCTTTGCTGA
The DNA here is from genome assembly GCF_030506205.2 of Paramisgurnus dabryanus. Lineage (NCBI taxonomy): Eukaryota > Metazoa > Chordata > Actinopteri > Cypriniformes > Cobitidae > Paramisgurnus > Paramisgurnus dabryanus. The sequence goes on from NC_133356.1 coordinate 2,306,086, forward strand.
AAAGCAAAAAGGAAAAGTTTAAAATAGGGCTGCAACAACTAATCAATAAAAATCTGTTAGTTGGTCTATAACATCACATGCTCCTGCACCAATGTCGGACTGCAGGTTAGATATGAAGAATTTGGTTAGTTGGTTCATTGGTATTTTAGCTGTGAATATTAATTGGGAAGCTTTTCGATTAATTTTGAATGGCTATTGGGCTGGTTTTGTTTAGTGGATCTGGCAACCCTGATAGGACAATGATGGAAGCAAAAGTGCAAACGATTGCTGTTAAATAAATGTTTAATTCCGTCCTTTAATATAAGTGAGTGTGTATTTGTTTAATTGTTGTGAGGTTTTCATAAAAAAATTGTATAAACTACAAACCAAGCAACTGTTTTAAAGTAAGGGGAAAATCAAGTTTTTTATCAACAACGCATGTATGTCACTTTCATATCATAATGGCTTATTTATTTTGTTAATAATGAATAATGTTAATTCTCATCCAGGTCTGAAGTTGAAGATTAAAAGGAGTTTAATAATCTGTGGCAAATTTACCTCCCCAGCACATCCCAGAAGACTCAATTTGTTTTGTGTATTTATATTTTGACATTTAAAGATGTTTTACTATTCAAAGGCTGCACAAACTTTTTTATTTGAGTATAAAAATAAAAATGTAAAAAAGTATAAAAATATTATATTAGTAAATCTCTTTAGTAGTGTTTGGCTTTTGTACTTTTTAAAGGACACTTCAACACTAGCAATTTAATGCCTAAAGAATCTAATTGAGTAAATGTTTGTTTATCTGATTAGGCGATTAATCGAAAAATAATCACCGATTAATCGATTATGAAAATAATTGAAACATTGTGTAATTTAATGCCTTACTTCGCTATAATAAGTAAAGAATCTAATTGAGTAAATGTTTGTTTTTATCTGATTAGGCGATTAATCGAAAAATAATCACCCGATTAATCGATTATGAAAATAATCGAAACATTGTGTAATTTAATGCCTTACTTCGCTATAATAAGTAAAGAATCTAATTAAGTAAATGTTTGTTTTTATCTGATTAGGCGATTAATCGGAAAATAATCACCCGATTAATTGATTATGAAAATAATCTAAACATTGTGTAATTTAATGCCTTACTTCACTATAATAAGTAAAGAATCTAATTAAGTAAATGTTTGTTTTTATCCGATTAGGCGATTAATCGAAAAATAATCACCCGATTAATCGATTATGAAAATAATCGAAACATTGTGTAATTTAATGCCTTACTTCGCTATAATAAGTAAACAATCTTATTGAGTAAATGTTTGTTTTTATCTGATTAGGCAATTAATCGAAAAATAATCACCCGATTAATCGATTATGAAAATAATCGAAACGTGTAATTCAGTATTATTTAATATATATAATTCACATATAGGTGACATTTCCCTTCAATATCAAATGCATATTGGTCATAAAAATGAAATAGTCCTGCAGTTCATTCAGTAATGGATCAAGCCCTTTCTCATGGTTTACAGGGGAAGACCTTCATGGTTTCAGATCAGTGTCTACAACACGCATTCACCCTGCACCAGATCATGTGTGCCAGTTTGCTACGGGCATATCGGGGCCTGTTCTGTTACCTGACGTCCCTGACCAAGAGTCTGCCATCTTCCCAGCGAATGGAGCTAGGTATGCCGCCATCATCAGATCATTTAGGTAGCATTAGGTATGTCTCAGATCGTTTAGGTAGCTAATTGCTGTAGTGTTTTAGGTTTAGCATAAGCCTTCTTTTCCCCAATATATTAAATATTTCATCAACGCCAGATTTTTGCTCCATTAAAGAACTTTTTGACTTCAATTTCCTAATTAAGTTTAGCAGCCGGGTTTTAGATGTCTTTTAGGGGTGGTGAATAGATCAGTTTGTCATTCGGTAGAAAGTTTTGAGAATTGTTTGTACCACAGTTGTGCAAAATGCATCAGCACCTTTCATTGACAGAAAAAATGAGCAATGAGCTTGATGTTTCTCAGCGGTATGACCCTCAACTAGATGCCCAAAAAACAGAACCTCATTTATCCAAGTTTGTTAGGGTTATTTTAGTTTTATATTTTACTTGTGTGTATCTTAATTTATTCAGTTATTCATTGTTCTTTATAAATTGGTTGTATTGCATTGTGCATGATGCTTTAACTCTTTCTCCGCCAGCGTTAAAAAAAAAAAGCGCTAGAATTTTTTATGATTTTCACAAAAGTTATATGCCTTCCAGGAATTGTTTTTCTTCAAATATATGATCATACAATATATCAAATAAAAGAAAAGACCCTCTGCTTTTAAAAAAATCTTTCATCCTTTCTTCTTTTGTTTTCTTTTTATGACCTCTAATGTATGGGTAGGTTTCTTCAAAAATACCACATTTTGAGATAATTGCATTTTTGATAGGACTTTTGATAGAGATCAGATTCAGAGTGATGTTCAAAACATACACACAGTTTTTACTGTTTTTGGATCAGTGGATGCTTCAGTGTTTTATAAGTTGGGTAAGAGCACCACCTAGTGCATAATAGCGGAAATATGGATTGCCGTAAAAACTCGTCATTGGCAGTGAAGCGTTTTCTCTTAATTGACGAATTAACTTGTCAATGGCGGTGAAAGAGTTAAATCTGTGGTATGCATGACTTTATTTTAGCCGTTGTTTTAAGGCTTTATTATTTGCCTCATTTGATATTGAAACAATGTATCTTAATATGATTAATATTGTTCCTTAATGTGAATATTGTGCTGCATGTAGTTATTGACTCTTTATTTTTTTTTTAAAGATTTGAATTGATTTTCTTCCATCACTCACCTTACTTCCTTTAAATGTTTGTCATGTTTTTTAACGTGCATCACTCCAGTATCTCATCAGAGCTCATAGTAAAAAACTCATGTAACTGGTTTAAACTAATGCACACACTCACTTCTGATTAACAGATGTGTCCTATTTTTCCGCACGTAGCTATTAATATTAAATGATTATTAATATCTAATATCTACACTATGGGTTTCCAGTCGTGCTCCTGGAGGGCCACTGACCCTGCAGAATATCGCTCCAAAAACCAAAACAGTGCCAACCAGAAGCAGGATTGACAACTCTGTACACCCCTCGCTGTACAACCCTCGCTTTCTTATTATGTATTGGCATGCAGACTCTTCTGTCACTCATTTTGGTATGTTGGACCTCAGAACTGACGTTTCTATGCTGAACTCTAAACTTCTCACCCTCTGCTGCATCTAAATGAATGTGGCACGTGACTGTACTTGCATGTATTTAAGGGTTCATTTTAAGTTCAAACAGCAGTTTTAAACGTACCTATATGTGCAATTCCACCACTAGCCAAGCCCAGCATGCAGGTCCTTTATGAGCGAGTTCTCAGAAGACCTTACCCTTCAGGCAAAAGACACGTCTACATAGGTACGTCCCTCCAAAACCGACCCTCGGCTCCACTCCACATGCCTCTTGCCTTTCATTTGTCCTTTCTTCTGTTCCCCCTGACCTGAACGTTTGTCACTGGCAAACGTCTTTCACTGAGGGTGCTTTTAGTTCAGTCCTTCTAGCATCTCAGATTTCAGGCTGACATTGGATCAGTCTTATTTCTTGAACTTTGCTGGTGTTCCTACTTTCTGTTCTTCCTTTAGTTTCCTTTCATGTGCTGTCAATCAAAGGCTCTTCAAAAAGATCTCTTTTCTCACTCATTATCTCTTCATGCTGGTGCTGTAGGATTCATTCTCACTTTCTGACTTTTCCCCCTTGTTTAGAGGAACTTGATGTGGAGGCACGTCTTCATGATCTATGTGAACAAGTCAAGGTATGTAAAGGGAATTTAGGGGCCATAGTCATGCCTCATAGATTTCTTATTATGTATGCATTTGAAATTGTGATATGTTGCTCTGCTGTACAAACTGTTGTAGATACAAAACTGCCCAGAAGCAAATTGAAACTCAGCAATTGAAAATGCAGAACACTAAAGCCCAATTTATACTTTTAGAAAGTCCCTCCAGTTTTTTGAAGCGCAAAAATAACAAAGTTATTTGTGATGCTGCATAATTCGTTATTTAATCGCAAAATAATTGCAAAAATTATAAAGGTCTCGTCATTTTGTATAAAATGATCTTATATTGTGCCATGATACATAGTAGACCACTTGTGGTGAAGAAATCTGACATTGTTCATGTGCGTTAGTAAAATAATCTCTTTCTCCTGCACCCCACAATTAACAGTCAATCACAATCTCCTGAGCACATATATGTGACACATGCTGGCAAAATGAGTCAAAATGAGTAGATTTTCAAAAATCAGTTATATCTGTTATACTTATTCCCTGTATCATTTCACTTTATTTATTATGACTCAACTTGTATACTTAAATGTTCAGATTTTTTTGTATGGATAAAATATTTGGTTTGATGACTACATCTGGGGGGGATTTTGTGTAAATAGCCCACTTAGAAATCTCCTTACTGATAAAAATGCTGATGTGTCAAATACTTATTTTCCCCGCTGTATATTTCCAAAGGTGCTATTGACATGAAATCCATACCTACAAAGAAACCAAAACAAATAAGTTCAGAAATTAAGTTATGTGTAATAATGTTACACAGGGAAAAAATATTGAACGCATGAAGAAAGGGATGTGCAAAAAGGCATGGAAAGCCAAGACAACAGCTGAAAACTAGCAGTAATTAAAGAGCAATCCAGTCCCATCAGTGAGGTTGACATGTCCGTGTAGACAACGGTACAAAGATATAAATGAAAACCGATCTCTTGCCAAACATCTCATTATTCATGAATTTTAATCTGCATTTGTGTGTCTATCATACTTTTCAGCAGAAGGTGGAGAGCCCAGATGAGCTCGCTGAACTAGTGAACATGAATTTGGCCCAGCTCTGCTCTCTGCTCATGGCATTATGGGGGAGTTTCCTGGAAGTGGTGTCTCTAAATGAGCGTGTTTCTGTCCTGTTGGCCCAGGAGCATCACACACTGCGGGTGAGAGCGGAAATCTCAGACCTACCACATGCTAAACCACAGGTTTTAGGATACTATATATTAGGGCGGGAATCTTTGGATCCTCATGAATTGATTAAAAGGGTACCGATTCAATTTAGAATTTCTATTTTTGACATATTCATTAGCATATTTGTGACATCATTAGTAGGGATGCACCGATCCGATATCTGGCCCGTTTTTGTATTATCGGGTATTGGACTAACAGGGCCGATACTGTGCGTTACCTGTGATTGTTACTGTCAAGCTATTAAAAGGACAATGTATTATAAAAAGCACCATGATATGCTCTGAATATGCTCGGTAGCTTTATGAAAAGAACGAACAAATATGTAAAGATATTTAGGTTCGTAGAAACTCTGATGTGGTACTAGGGCTGCACGATTCGGAGAAAAAATCTAATTGCGATTTTTCTGATAAAAATTGCGATTCGCGATTTAAAGTGCGATTCATTAGTATATAATAAAAGAGCTACATCCAGGCTTGTTGTGGTGGTTTTAATAGCACCAAAGAAAGATGCTGTGCTACTGTTTATTTAAAACCTCTTAAACATTGTACCAAGTTGTGTGCAGGACTTTGCTCTTCTGCAGACAAACTTTTTTTTTATCTAAGAACATTAAAATACAATTTAACAAAAATTTATTGAAAGTTTTATTTAAAATAACATATAGGCCAATGTATTTTGGCTGTCACTAAAACAATGCTTCTGACAAGCAAATGTTTAGTTTTTTCTTTTAATCATAAGACTATACTCATCTTGTTTTACTTTTCAGGCATCTGTAATAAATGTAAATATATTAGTTATTAGAATCTATGATTTAACATAAGCAAAAAATACAAATAAAACACTGCACAGTCCTCACTGTACGATTTTAAATGTGGAGCTGCAGAAGCTTGTACAGTTAAGATTAAGGAGTGATTTTAATTTTTGGTGTGTAATAAACATTTCTGACACAGAAAGCACCAGGTTACTGTCTGTCACTTTAAGACACAAGACAGCTTTAAAACTGCTCTGCTTCAATATACTGATAAACATCCAGCTGTTTATGTTCACTTAGACAAGAAAGAAAACTTAAGTTTAGTTATCACGCGTGTGCTGACTGCTCTCTGTGTGCGCGCTTCATGAACCCTCGTGCCTGACCGTAAATATTCAAAGTGGTGCAGATGTGCGCGTGCAAGAAAGTATAATGTACCTCTTTCGTCTGCTGTGTTCCGGGCTATAAACCTGCTTATAGTCTGATGAGGCGCTTGTCATTGTTTGCGATGCATGACGAGAAATGGACGTATATACAAACCTTTCTTTAAGTCCAACATTACACAAAAGGGAAATGTTTTCGCGCATTTCTGTCCTTTCATTTGCCGGTTAATGAGTTATAATGGGTTTTTAAAATGACTGAATCCAAAACCTGCCAACTTCATGACATTCCGCGTTGTGCAGTTAATTCCATTAGTATGCATTTCGCGATTCTGTTGCTGTTTTCCGCATCGCGGAAATCATATGGCCGTACACTTTGTTGAGGAGTTGAACTGCTACTCGCTCATGTTTTCCTAATGGTGTTATCTGACGTGTAGTCAGCACCTCAGTGTTAATGCACTCTATTGGTTTAAACTGCATCAAACGTAAAATGCGCATGAAGCGAACTGTCAAAAACTGCGTACTAGATGATTGTTATATTTGATAGTTTTGAATCGAAAAAATCGCAGCTCTTGCGATTCGAAAATCGCATCCATTCACATCGCGATTTCGGTTCAAAAACGATTAATCGTGCAGCCCTATGTGGTACTCACTAAGGGCCGGTTTACACGAGGGTGAAAACGTAAAAATATTTTATCGGATGTGCCTTTCGTTTACACGGCGATGGCGTTTTGGGGGCTTAAAACGCAAAAAAGTGAAACCACCCTCCAGAGTGGAAATCTTAACAACGATCTACCGTCGCGTTCTCGTCTAAAGGGTAAAAATGCAAAAGTCTGCTCACGGTGGCTCTTGTCGCGTACGCGTTTACGTCACAGGCATACGCCAGTTCAGGAAAATAACAACAAACATGTCGGATTATTTCCATACGTCAGACCTTCAAGTTGCCATAGCAGCTCTGATAAATATACAAGTCTTTCCAGCAGTTGTACGAATTATTCACAGCTAGTATTACTGATCAGAGAAGGTGCATTAATTACCTCAGTCAAACTGTTGATGCGCCAATTTGTTGGAGGCAAAACAGACGGCTTTGGACGAGACCTGCCGTGTGTCTCAATCAGCTCCCTTGTTCAGTAGTCAGGGCACTGATCAGGGAGTCGGCCATTTTAAGGGCTGTCTCAATCGCAAAATCCGTTCAGTGCACTGGAACGTTCGTTCCCTAAAAATTCCCACAATGCAACGCAAAAACCAGTGAGCATCGATGTTCCCTATGTTCCCTAACCGGAAATCACGTGACCTTTTCTGACGCTCGCCACCCGAACATCACGTGATCCAACTCAATAAACTTTATGAAATGTTACAGAACTTTTATAAAGACAAACGTTTGTTTTAGTTGTAAATATAAACACACATTGCTACACAGTAAGGGACCACAATCTACTCAATATTTAAAATAATAATATTTATTTAAAATTGTAAATATATTTATTACATTTAAAATGTAATTATATGCCTCCAATTTTATGCACAGATATGTAAGAGAATAATGACAGCATTTTCCACAATGTACTGTTTTTTAAAATTAAGTCAGAGAGATGTTGGTTTTGCCGGTTGTTGATGAGTAACAGCTGTGAATAATCACAACGCGCTAAGCAGCCACGTGACAGAAAAATAAGTGAACATTGTCCCAATGTGAAGTGAGCTAGGGTCCTTACCAGTGCCCGAACCTGTGTACACGATATACTGATTCACGACCTCGGGAGCTAGGGAACGAATTGAGACACACGGCTGGTAGAAACAAGGAAGACGGTTGTACGAAGGCACACGGACTTGGTGTTGTAGTGTGTCAGTGCTTCACATTGCCACCTAGCCGCCTGGAGTGCATACTACATCGAATATCACACACATATGCACGCAGATTTCCCCCTCAAAACGCTTGTATAAACGCAGAATAAAAAGTAATAACGCAACGCCACTTTTGCGGTTTCTTTTCAGATCATTTCTATGTAAATGTAGCCTAAATGTGGTACTGGGTTAAATCACTGGAGAAGAGGACTTATGAAACGCACACAATAACTGTATTTTAAATAGTTTGAGTAAACGTTGGATGGATGCTAAATATCTATTCTCTTTGTGTTTTAACACGATTACAAAGTTTTTATTGCGAAAGTTCCTGTGAGAGGATGCATCAAGTGCATCAATTCTGCACTTGGGATGTGCATAAGCATAAAGGATAAAATTATTTAACTGCATGAATTATGCGCATGGGATGGGTGTAACCGTAAAGTACAGGATGCTTAAGCGTATTATAAGCGTATTCTCTCTTTTTCCAGAATTGTATGCGCTTATGTTACTCTGGTGGTAACAAAGTTCAGATCTCGAAGGAGTGATTGAAATCCTACCCTAAATTGTCTTTGCTGTTAAACTGGTCTTTGTTATTTAGTTGTCTAGCAACATACAATTAGACAGTCAAGATGTGCATGTTATTGTATTAACTAAAGCAGTCTCCAGTGTGAGATTTATATTATAGATTAATGATCATTTTGTACTAGTGTATGCCTTTAATGTGTGGCTGCATTGTGTTATGAATGACATGTAAACCACATAAATTAGATTTTCTGTTCGTGTTCGGCAATGTTTTAAACCTTACGTATTTCCATTTCTTGATGTTAATAGGTGCGAAGATTTGCTGAAGCTTTCTTTTGCCTTGAGCATCCAAGACAGAGTGCACTGGCCTATCAGGAAATGCAGTATGTTTTAATGTCATTATTATTTTTTTATCTCAAAGAGGAAATGTCATGAGAATTTAAATGAACTACTTTGTTTCACAGCGCTCACAGTCACCAACAGATGACCACAGCTATCAAAAACTCGTCTTACTTTCTGTCCTTACCACCTCTTCCTGTTGAATGTGCTGATCTTGATGGGGATGTGAACTCTCTGCCAATCATCTTTGAGGATCGATATTTAGAATCCATTACTGAAGGTGTGCATTTAAACTTATTTTGTGACTTTAAGTTCATATATTTATAATAGTATATTATGTATATAACAGTCGTCTTACTGTTTGATTTTGATTTGTAAGATCGTGATGGTCCATGGCTCGGTCTTCAGAACACCAAAAGTGTCTCTGTATCCACTAAAGCAGATAAATCCAACTCAAAGGAGCACATTGCTAGTGGGGTAGGAGCATTGGGTCTGTACCCAGATAAGCAGCAAGATGCCCTTTCCACCGCTTGGCCTGAACAAAATGAGCCGCCCCTCAAATCCAAAGCCAAATCCATCAAATTGAAGAAGAATGCCAAGACCGAAAATTCCAAGAAGTTGATCAGGCAAAGCTCAAAAGACTCTGTGGTCCTCACAGCCTACAAGAACTTGAAGCTTCCTCACAACGAACCAGTCACAAAGTCCAAAGGGGTCAACATTCAATGTAATCAAAACGATGAGGTAGACGAGGTAGACTTCACTCAGCCATGCGTTCACCAGAATGAAACCGCAACGTCCCATTTTTCATTCAATGCTAAAGACGGCACCACAAGCGATGTCAAAGGAAACATCAGTGTCCAGAATGTTGGCTTTTCGAATTTTTTGCATATGCAGGTGAAGCCCCAGGCGGGTACTGGAGCTGAAACCACACAAGGAGTTGAATCGAGCCCTGTTGGGCTCAAACATATCGACGTCAAGCCGAGTAACAAGGACCCCTACCTGGGCGATAAGGTCACTGTTCTTCTACCGCACCACACCGACCCAACCCCCAAGAGGGATGTTCCAGAGATCACACAGACCGATTACTCCGAGTTCAAAAGTCGAGTTGGGGATGGCGCCACGCCGGTCGTCCACTTCGGAGGATGTGCAGCCGCACTAAGAAGCGATTGTGTTCCTCAAGCCTCTTCCCGTCTCTCGGACTCTGGTATCGAGAGCGAGCCCAGCTCCGCAACACAGCTTGGCCCGTTTTCTCCATCTCCGTTTAGCTCCACCGGGCTTGAGAAGCCAATAGGGCCGATAGCACAGAGTGCCCACCAGAAACCTCCACTTAGCCCGGCCTCCAGGAGAACCAGCGCATTGGATGGGTTAAATCCAGAGAGCACCAGTGGAGTTAGTGGGGTCCAGTCTTCCCTAACATCTATCAATTCACTTCCCTCAGATGATGAGCTGGAGACAGAGACTGTTAGCAGAAAGTCCAGCATCCTGGTGCAGGAACAGAGCCTCATCTTCTCGGAAGAATCTCACAGCGTCCAACAAGTTTCCAACACTAGGACTTCGGCTCACCGGAGTGCCTCTATTAGTCACGGAGATGGGTTGGACTCTGCTCTTCAGTCCCACTGTGAAACCTCCGCTCCCACCCAGCAGATGGGATCTGCTGAGTCCGATCTTCCTGGGGAAGGAGGTGTGGTGTGTAGTGAGCCTCAGACTGCTGCCCAGTCTAGTACGTCAGCCACAAGCAGCACAGATCTGGTGAAGAAAGGCTTTGTGGAGAACTATTTCGGCTCGCGCTCCAGCACAGACATATCTGAGATAAGCCCTCTGGAGACTGCTGCCGTAACACTGGGGATTCAGACTTGCCCCAATGTTAATGATGATGATGATGATGAAGAAGATGAGGAGCAGGATCAGGAGATGATCGAGAACGGTTACTATGAGGAGACGGACGGGCCGGTTTATGTTAACGGGCTACCGGGGGAGGAAGACGGATGCGGGGATGGCGGTGCAGAAGGGAGGAACCACTTTTATGAGCACTTAGGATTGGAAGAGCTCCAGGAAACGTACGTCCCACCGCCTGGACCAACACCGACCAGTGATGACCTGTGCTGGTACAAGACCGCCTCTCATGCTCAAATAAAAGCGTGAGTTCTCTCTTCATTCTGTCCATCTGTGTTTTTGCAGTATTATATGCATCATAAAAACAAGTTAGCGTGTATGTGTAGCAGTGCATGTTAGCCTTTCTTGGGTTTTGTTTATGATTCCAGTCTGATGTTTAAACTGGGGTCTGATACATTCTTAAAGGATTAGTAAATTTTCTTTAAAAAAATCCAGATAATTTACTCGCCACCATGTCATCCAAAATGTTGACGTCTTTCTTTGATCAGTCGAGAAGAAATTATGTTTTTTGATTAAAAAAAACTCACAAACTCGCATAACGGTCTTATCATGAAACGATTTTCATTTTTGACAAAAAAAATAAAAAATATGCACTTTTAAACCACAACTTCTCGTCTTCCTCTGTTCCTGTGACGCACCAGCGCGACCCCACGTAATATGTCATCACGTCAAGAGGTCACGGATGACGAATGCAAAACTACGCCCCAGTGTTTAAAAGTGTGGAGAAAGAGAACCGTTCCGACGTTGTTGTATGTGGAATGATACTAATTAATGTCTTTGTGTCAGTTTATTGTTTAAAATTGTCCCCAAATGTGCGCTTCATATATGTAACGCGTGACCTTTCTACGTCATCATGCAATTGTGTAAGGTCGCGCTGGCGCGTCACAGGACCAGAGATTGACAAGAAGTTGTGGTTTAAAAGTGCATATTTTATTTTTCTTGCCAAAAATGACAATCGTTTTGCTAGATAAGACCGTTATGCCTTGTTTGGGATTGTTAAGAGTCCTTTAAAATAAACTGCATTAAAACTGTTAAGTGTTGGGATCCATTTAAGTCCATTAAAATGAGAATAATCCTGGAATGTTTTCCTCAAAAAACATAATTTCTACTCGACTGATCAAAGAAAGACGTCAACATTTTGGATGACATGGTGGTGAGTAAATTATCTGGATTTCTTTAAAGAAAATAGACTAATCCTTTAAGCATAAATGTGTTGCATTGTAGAGAAATGAACGAAAGCATCAAACAGATTAACTCTGTGTGGCACTGAATCATTGTGTGTGTTTGTTTGTGTGTGTGAATCTTCAGGTTTGTGCAAGCAAAAGAGGAATTAACTCAATTGAAGTTGCCAGGCTTCCTGTACAGTGACATGGCAGATCTGGCTTCTACTGTCCCGTATTTCAGCATGGATGAGGATGAGAGCTGTGATGAGGGAATACATCTCATAGTGTGTGTACACGGCCTGGATGGTGAGCAGTCCTACGTAAACACACATCGTGTATGTGGAAATAGTTCATATCAGATTTTTATCAAAACTCTCATTCTTTCTTTAGGCAACAGTGCAGATCTGCGGCTGGTGAAGACGTACCTGGAGCTTGGTTTACCTGGTGCTCGCATTGACTTCCTAATGTCAGAACGCAACCAGGTAACATGCACGCGTGTTTCATGATCAAATGCTTCAGTCAATTCATTGAGTAAATACCTGCTTCATAGTAAATAAAGGCATCACAGATGCTTTAAAAATAATTTGTGACCCTGGACCTCAGAATAAATAGCACGCTATAGTTGTAGCAGTAGCCAACAATGCATCGTATGGGTCAAAATTATTCAGTTGTTTATGCAAAAAATCTTTATGATATTATATTTCCTACCGTAAATATATTGAAATTTTATTTATCATTAGTAATTCCACGGGTCAATATCCTGAAATTTGAAGTCATGGAATATCAGGGATTTTTGTGTGTTGCTTTAAATTTTAGTTCCCATTTATTAAAATGTATTCCTCTTGTTAATTGTGACTTAAGGAATATCATTTTCGGGTCCAAGCTCCAGCTGACTACAATTTAAACAGCTGTTTATTGGCACTGTTTATTCATTTTTATGCATTTAAACTAAATTTTTAATATAAACTCTCGGTGTACACTACATAATCCATGCTCATGGCATCCCGGACATACGTCATGGAAATTCAGCTTTTTGGTCATGGAAAAGTCAGGAAATTTGACTTAAAGGAAAACACTAAAAAATAACTAAGCTTTCCATTGTTATTAGGATAGGACAATATTTGGGCGAGATACAACTGTTTGAAAATCTGAAATCTAAGAAAATCGCCTTTAAAGTTGTTCAAATAAAGTCCTTCCTTAGCAACACATATTACAGCGTTCCCACTCTAAAAGGAAAACACCACAGTTTTTTCAATATTTTACTATGTTCTTACCTCAACTGAATGTGTTAACATTAAGCCTAGCCCCATTCATTCCTTAGGATCCAAACAGGGATAAATTTAGTAGCCACTGTTTGGATCCTAAGGAATGAATGGGGCTATGCTAAATGCTAACACTCTCACAACGTGCTGTACAAAAATTAAGTAAAAAAGATAGCTATGTATTAATTTGTCTAAGTTGAGGTAAGAACATAGTAAAATATTGATAAACAGTGGTGTTTTCCTTTAAGAGTGGGAACGCTGTAAAATGTGTCGCTAAGGACTTTATTTAGACAACTTTAAAGGCGATTTTCTTAGATTTTAGATTTTTAAGCCGTTGTATCTCGCCCAAATATTGTGCTATCCTAACAAAGCATACATCAATGGAAAGCTTATTTATTTTATGTATAAATCTCAATTTCAAAAAATTGACTTGTTTTGTGGTCCAGGGTCACATTTAATGAGAAACAAAATAAAATGATTTTAAAATATCAACTTTTTGTTATTGAAGAATGACACATTTGCTGATTTCGAGTCGATGACTGACAGACTTTTGGATGAAATAGTGCAGTACATTCAAATCTACAATCTCACAGTTTCCAAGATAAGGTGAGACACCACACGGGCCATAAATACCAAGTGCTTCATTTGGGACCAAGACTTTATAAATGCATAATATATCTGATAAACTGAACATGTGTTATGTAACCTTAGGATAACAGAATCACTTTTGTGTCTCTTAGTTTTGTGGGTCACTCTCTAGGAAATCTGATCGTCCGATCGGTCTTGACAAGGCCTAGGTTTAAATGTTATCTCGGCAGACTGCACACGTTTCTCTCGCTGTCTGGACCTCATCTTGGCACGCTGTACAACAGCTCAGCCCTTGTCAATACTGGTAACGCTTTATCATTTCAGTAGTTTTTTAAGATCTTATGTTCATTAGTTTTTGTCAAGTGTCTTGCTAACTCATTTTTCTGTGTGCCAGGGTTGTGGTTTATGCAGAAGTGGAAGAAGTCCGGCTCTCTCCTACAGCTGACCTGTCGTGACCATTCGGATCCCCGCCAGACTTTCCTATACAAGCTGAGCAAGAAAGCAGGTAAACATGACTCTACTTCTGTAAATCAGATTTTGTTTGGGTTAATCCACATTCACAGACTCTCAAACTTTGTTTCAGGCCTTCAGTTCTTTAAGAATGTGGTGCTGGTGGGATCTCTGCAGGATCGATATGTCCCCTATCACTCTGCTCGAATAGAGATGTGCAAAACGGCCGTAAAGGACAAACAGACTGGTGAGGCTGCATTTGTTTTTACTTTTTTGCATTTGGCAGACGCTTTCATCCAAAGTGACTTAAAGTGCATCACTTTTTTCCTTAAACAGTCCCTCCAGAAATACGTGTTTATGCGATCGCATGATTTAACGCATAATCCACCAAAGTCTGCATATTTATGCGGGGGACAATTTTTTTCAAATTCGGCACACTTTTGCAGAACAAATTGCAGATTTCTGTGTGCAAAATATGCGGGGCTTGCATGATTTCAGCAAAAATCACATATATCTTAGCAGAAAGTTGAAAAATGTTGCATTTACCTCACCAGGCGCAGCAATGTCCCCTGTTGCCATGGAAACATTATGAAGTGACGTGATTATGTGACGTGAACATCATTGAAAAGCTGCAAAAGCTGAAAACGTTCATATCATAAAATAACATAAATATCCAGCATATTCCATCGCATTTTTTAAGAAAACATGCCGCAAGATCAAGGATTTTTGCCCGCAACAATCACAAAAAAACTTCACGTTTTTCTGGAAGGAATGCATAGATGAATAATAAGAGTTCTGTACAGGGTAATGACATATTGTGAGCTTTAAACACGACTGTGTCCTCCTTATGTAAACCTCGCCTCCAGAGTTTGATTAAAGTTTATGAGGGCACATCAATAATAAAAAAATCCATTAAAAAATAAGAATTGTCAGTGGCTTTTTATAACTCTTTAAAAATTTATATAGCGCTTTTCACAATTGTTCAATTGTTCCAAAGCAGCTTTACATGAATAAAAACAAGAGAAAACCCTGTGGAGAAAAGTCCTTGGTAGGAAAAAAAACCCTTGAAAGAGAGCCAGACATCGCTGATCTTCTAGAAGATATACTCTATATTATGTACTATATCAGTGGTTCTCAAACTATTAAATTATACAAAGTAGTGCTGTTGGTTAGTAGTCTTATTTTTTGTTGTTGTTTAATTCCAAAAAATTCATGATAAATTAATGTATTTTATAAAATGTCATAAAACTAGGGCCCCCCTGGCACCATATCACGGCCCCCAGTTTGAGAACCACTGTAGTATATTATACAAAAGTTATTTTGTGAATTAAAAGTTTTAACAATTTAAAAGAAAAGTTAAAGAAACTGCAAGAGGATGCATTATTTTCTTCTTTGTAGCTCTCAAATCTTTGAAGGAGGATTAGGGCCAAGCTAAAATAAAAAAATGAAACCATCTCGAGATTAAAATCATTAAAATGCGAGAATAAAGTCAATATTTAACGAGAAAAAAGTCTGAATAAATATAATTTCCAGAATAAAGTCGTTATTTAACAGGAATAAAGCCCTACAATTTTGAGAATGAAGTCAATATGATGTAGCATATTAAGTCTTTCCCCGCCACTTTTTTTTAATAAAAGTTGCCAGCCAGCACCAGTATTTATGATTTTCATAAACATTTAATACCTTTCAGAAAATATTCATCCTATCTTCATTTGTTCACCTCTCAAATATGGGTAGATTTCTTCAAAAATACAACATTTTGAGAAAAGGGTCAAATAATTGCATTTTTGTAAAGAACTTTTGTTAGAGATCAGATTCAAAACAAACATACACAGAGTTTTTACTGTTTTTGGATCAGTGGATGCTTTAGTGTTTTATAAGTTGGGTAAAAGTGACACCTAGTGGATAATAGTGAATTGGCAGAAAAACTCG
Organism: Paramisgurnus dabryanus; assembly: GCF_030506205.2. NCBI lineage: Eukaryota > Metazoa > Chordata > Actinopteri > Cypriniformes > Cobitidae > Paramisgurnus > Paramisgurnus dabryanus. The sequence continues at coordinate 2,322,230 of NC_133356.1, forward strand.
TCATTGGCAGGGAAGCGTGTTCTCTTAATGGACAAGATAATTCGTCAATGGCAGGGAAAGAGTTTGTATAACAATAAAGTAATATCAACCTGTTTATAACAACCTTTAACGACACGTTCCCCTCTTTGCCGGTCAGGTCCAGTGTATGCAGAGATGATAGAGAACCTTCTACTCCCTGTGCTTCAGAACAAAGACTGTAACCTGGTCCGTTATGATGTCATCCATGCGCTGCCCAACACAGCCAACTCTCTGATTGGCCGGGCAGCTCACATTGCCGTCCTTGACTCTGAAATTTTCCTGGAAAAGTTCTTCCTGGTGGCAGGACTCAAGTTTTTTCAGTAGCCTCCAAGACCGGACGAATCTAAAGTGATACCTCACTGCAGATGGACTGATTCAATTGTTTTTTTTTTTTACGGTTTTCAGTATGCATGTGGGGATAAGGAAAGATATTATCAGTGTTATTTTTGTGTTTCATTTTGTTTCTACTAAAACTGTTGTGACTGTGGATCATTTTTATTTTTCTACTACAATTTCTTTTTTTTTAAAGAATAATTTTAATGTTCTACTCATCATTAGGAAAAACAATCCTTATACGTTATTATTTTCAGTGTTATTTATGTTAAACTTTAATTTTTACAGTTTTCATTTAACTCTTCATATTAAACTCTCTTATGCTGAACTGGAAATGTAGCTGCTAAAAGGAATGAAATATTTATTCAAGGTGGAGATCTTCATGGTGAAAGCACGTTCACTTGAACAATCTGGCATCCGAGTTGGCTTGCATCTGATGGGCATACATTTTTCTATCAAATCGCCATTTGACTACACATTTTCTACAAAATCGTTTTTTTAAAAACAACGTCAAAGGCTTCCTAAATATGGACGAACATGTGATTGTAGCTGAAATGGAGCAGCGTTAGACTGTGTTGGTTTTATACAATGTCTTTGCTGCCCATTGCATTGTCATGCACAACATTTAACCCGGCCTGGTGTTGGGTAAAGAACAGAAGCTTGGCATGTTTGTGTGTTAATTTAATTACAGGGGAATACTGGTAACTAATGTACGCGGGCTAGGTGTGGGTTATACGGTTAGTCAAGTTTAATCAGCACAAAAATAAACTGTAATCAGACCACATGAGTTCTGGGAAAGTATTTATGTTTGGTTTTCTGTGGAGGAATTCATTGATGCTTGTGTGCAAAAACACTTTAAAATAAATAAAACATTAAATTTATTTTGGTTTGTTAAAATGGTTTTGTATCATGGAAACATTTCATGAAATGTATACGCAATAAATGTTTTTGTCTCTTATCTCTTTGTTTTTTTTACCCCCAATAGAAATGCTTATTTGCCCTATAATGATATTTTTTCAGTAACAATATCTTTAAAGCATATTTAACCCAAAAATGAAAATTCAGTATGAGTTTTAATTTATTTCGATGAACAAAAAGAAGATATTTTGATAAATAATGGTAAGCATACAGCTGCCATAACCATTGACTTCTATAGTAGGAAAATAAATATTATGAAAGTGTTGTGATAAATTATAAAGAATATCATTTTGATAAATGATGGAAGGCACATGATACCCTTTGAATTTATTCCTACTATGAAAATCAATGGTTACAATAAGCTGTGTGCTTACTAGGGCTGTCAAATGATTAATTGTGATTATTTGCATACAAAATAAAAGTTAGTTTTTGCACTGTAATTATTTTGTATATATAAATTCACATGCATGTATATATTTATTTAGATTTAATATATTTTATATTATATATAAATGTAAAAAAATACATACATAATGAATGTATGTACACACACAAATATGCAAACTTTTATTTTGTATCGATTAATCTTTTGACAGCTCTAGCTTACCATCATTTATCAATTTTTAAACATTTTGTGTTCATCAGAAAAAAAATAAATGTATACAGGTTTATGAGAAAATAATGACAGAATTTTCATTTTTGTGAAAACTATCTCTTTAATATGGAAAAGGGCTGCATGAAGTGTGAATGAATCATGTTGACCTCTAGATGGAGGTGTTTACCAAACTTGGAGAACAGTGGAAGTAAGATATGGCTGTTCACTGTGTTAACTTTAGTTAAATGTGTTGGATGTTTGTGGTTTGTATATAATGTTATATAAAACACAATTGTCCTATACCGTTGGTCAAGCTTTATCAAAATGCTTTTGGTAATATGACCTAAATACTTGTTTATCCACTATAGATGTACTAAAGATACATCATCATCTCATCTTCTATCTTGCGTCCTGCGTTATGGAAATGTTGTAATTGCTTTATTTAGGACCTGTTTTTTATGCATGTGGTCTCTCAGCTGATCTTTGGAATGTGGGTCACCATGGAAACTTAAAGACCTGAATGAAAGCAGCCTGTGGAGCAGCACCACCCCCGGTCCTCACCGATGGCCTGACGGTTCTGTGTGATGATGTCATGGGCTCTCGAAAAAAAACACTGGTTGGTGAGAGATGACCTGGTCAGAGATAAAGAGGTGGAAGGTTATTTGAATGTAAATGTGACCACAGCAGGGGTCAGCAGTTAAGGACGGCACACGGCTACTTTTCTGGAGACTCTTAAATGGTTGTTGTTGCCATTAGAAAGCGGACACCTTTGTGCACAATAGAAGCAGTGAATAACCTCTTAAGACCTGCCATGACCCCTAACAGCAGACCCTGAATCATCCTGCACACTAAACACAAACCGCAGGTCTCCAGTGAATGGGCAATGTTTTCTCTATTCCAGGGATCTCCAACCTTTTTGTGGGCAAGGGCTACCACAATGGATAAAACAATCTGGAGGGCTACTTTTTTGATAGTCTACTCAAAACTTTTTTGTTTTACTTGTTATGATGTTTTATCATTGTTTAAAATGTTAACATGCATAAAGAAGCCAAGCTTATATAAAAATATGTAATATAAAAATTTAGGCTATTAGTAGAATGTGCTTTGGACGGCAACTCACAGACTCCGTGCGGGCAACCTTGTGCCAGTGGGCACCATGTTGAAGACCACTGCTCTATACTGTTGCTGAAATCACTGTAATTTATTTTTATTGGTTTTAAACACATTCACTGTGTAATCTAATTTCCACTTCAGTAGCTTTATCATTTCAACTCTATGCAGCTCTAACACAATTAATTGTTTCGTGAGTACCCAGGCGCTTCATAAAACAGCACGGGACATACATGTTACTGTAATTAAATTGCCTTAAATAGAAAAAAAAACAGTTTTTTAGATATAAGTACTCTAAAAATTTATAATTAGATCGTATTGCTGTATTGGTCAAATGTTTGGGTGTTTTTTTAAGGATTAGTGGTGGTCCCTGCAGCCCTGAATTTAGTGTAATCTCAGACAGATTAATCTTAATCTTGATTGGTAATCTGCTTGGTGGATTTTATCTGATCCATTCAGGGTCACAGATATGCTTTGTGTGGTGTTTTTTCAGTTTTGCCAAAACTGCTACAAGAAGAGAAAACCCTGCAAAACTAAAATAAGATAGGGCTAAAGAAATAACACATTTGTGGGAGAATTAAAGGTGCCATAGAATAAAAACTGTGTTTATCTAGGCATAGATGAATAATAAAAGCTCTGTACATGATAATGACATATCGTGCAACCAACATTAAATTACACAAATCGATTAAAAAGTTGTTAAAATGCTAAAAACAAAGTTGTGACTGCTGAGTTAGCGCTACATGCTAATTAATGCTATGGGCTAGCGCGGGTGTAGGCAAGTTCGGTCCTACAGAGCCGCAGTCCTGCAGAGTTTAGTTCCAACCCTAATCAAACACACCTGAACAAGCTAATCAATGTCTTTAGGATTTAGACAGCAGGTTAGATTATCAGTGCTTAGGCTAAAATATGCAGGACTGCGGCTCTCTAGGACCGAACTTGCCTACCTCTGGGCTTGCGGTTAGGTTGAACAATTAGTTGTTTCTCAAAATCGGTATTTTTGCATGATACAGCCTCAAACATTTAGGGGCGGTTTCCCGTACAGGGATTAGACTAATATAAATGTAAGAGCTGTCCAAATTGAAAACAACTTGCACTGGCATATCTTAAAATACATCAGTGCCCTTTGTTTTGCTTTAAAAATGCACACAAGTAATGTTTTTAGTAAGACATGTGTTAAAACTAGTTATACTTCCTAATTTAACTAAGGCCTAGTCCTGGCTTAAGCAAATCTCTGTCCGGGAAACCACCCCATAAATTGTGTTTACTAATGCAACCTACTGGCATAAGCCTCAGAGCAGAACCAATCAGAGCAGAGCTCAACATTATTATTCATGACGCTTTCAAACAAGGTAATAATAGACCATTTCATTCAAATGACAAATGTAAAAACGTTTCTGGATGAAGTTATATACCTTCTATGTATATATCAAAGAACAATTTAACAGATAATTTCAATTTATTCTTTGGCACCTTTAAAGAGATAGTTCACTGAAAAATGAATAATGTTCTCATCCTCATGTTGTTCTAAACCTGTATGAATTTATTTTTCTGATGAACACAAAAAAAAGATATTTTGATAAATGATGGAAAGCACACAGTTGATGGTACCAATTGAATTCCACTGTATGTGTTTTTCCTATGGAACCATAATATCCGTCAAAATACTGTACTACTATATTTAATATTTTACCAACAGTAAAAATACTAATTCATAATACAATTAATAAAAACATTACCATTACAGAACAGACTCCTTAAAATATTTTGACATCTTAAAAGTGTCCTTGAATGGCGGTGGTTAATTCCACGTTACCACAGTTTATGTAAACACCTACAAATGTATCGTATTTAACGAAAACTACAGTTACCACGTTCATTTTTATGACGGTAAGCTTATAAATATCTGCTAAGATTTTCCTATTGCATACGCATCCATCAAAACTTTGAGGCCTGAGGAGATCTTGTACCTGTTGCTGCTTATAAATTTGAAGGAGGGCTTATGCATATTCATGATGAGGGGAGGTGAACGTTATTTATAACGTGTATGTCCACGGATAACCACGCAGTTTACAGTTTTCCTTAGTATTACAGATTTACTATATATAGGTTATTGTCGTTAAAAATTGTTGATAAATAAATCCCATAAATTTGTGCTAGTTGTTAACGTTTCGGATTAAAAACATCCCCTTCGCAGCTATAGTATGGTTTCGCCCGATCTGCAGCACAGTCCCGCTGGCAGTCAGTACGCGCGCGACGCTTGTAGTGTTGTGTCTGTGTGCGTGCTACTACTGAGAGGAGACTGCGATGCCACACAAATGCACAGTCTGGATTTTAAATAAGCGGTAAGTGTTGTTTTTAAACATATTTTAACATTAGAAATTACATGTAGTAGCTCTATAACCTCTTCATTGTTATGGTCTTGATAAATGTAGTTTTATAGAGCAGATAGACGGAATTGTTAGCTCTATTTCTTTAATTCATTATTTTATAATTTTACTCTTCTTACAAGTCTTGGCTTCATGTTTCTATGCTTTCATGAGTAATATTCAAACTTTTTGTCTGCAATTGCTTTCCCACCCTCGAAGTTGCTCTGCACGACATCATGCGGCGCTGCGCAGACCGAGCGATTATGCCATCGATATACCGCGAGAATGAGTCGAAAGCACAGATCTCGCGAAACTTGAATGTCATTAGCCGAAGAGTCTGCGCAGCGCCACATAAAAGTCGAGCACACCTACTTTCATGTATTATATTGGCATAAAATGAATTGATTAGTGAAGTATGTTCTTGGAAAGTTTTAAAAATCGTTAGAAACTCGATATTTTAAGGTTTAACCAAGTCAGAGTATGTCAATTAATTATGCTCAGTGATCTAAATATGTGCTAATCACAATGTAGGATTTAATGTACAAGCCAAAATAACACTATTATAATGTTAAACACTACTGAATTAAATAGTTGTTTGTTTTGTGAACACGAGAGACAGGGAAACGGTTGAAATGTAATTGCAGATATAACAGTGACGGCTCACCTTGTAACGTGTCTGAACATGATAATGCAGTGAGTGTGTACAGGTGAATGATGCTTAATGACAAGATGATGAATGATCTTTCTTACGTCCCCAGCTGGGTGGAAAAACTGCTTTAGACTTGCCCCCCAAATTCTTGTAAAGCCATGAGATTGCAGCAACAACAGGTGCACATCGTAGACTTTAAAGTGTCTGCCTGCAATATTGCTTCAAGCTGTATTTGATTGCAATTTGTTCACACAAATTGATTAAATGTACCGTAATACATGTCTACAAAATGTGTAAAAGTAGTACATACTGTATGTCATGAACAAGTTTATCATGTGGTCTATCCTTTTACCCTGAGGCTTATCGAAATTCCTCAGGTATTTCACTGGAATTATGTTAATAGACACTTATAGTGTTTTGTTATACCGGTCTTTTTGGAACGTTGGATGGAAAAGAGTCCTTATGCACATAGTCATAGTACCTGAAGTTTTGTTCTAGCTTTTAAGGCTTGATCTGTCTTTAACGTACACGGCAGGTGGCTTTTCCAGTCTTAAGAATGCACACAGATTGATTTACAATTGTTCTTAGAGAGGTGCGCACACCTTGTGAGGTTGATGAAGAGTGACACAGTGTGAACTGTCATTCATTACATTTACTATTGTTTACATAGATAGTTGACTTACTTGGAAAGAACACATTGAATACTCATCTGCATCAGATGTACTTTTTACTATGTTTTTATGGGATGGACAAGCCAATGTCAAATGTTATAAGCTGTCAGATAAGGTAGGTGTTACTGTGTGGTTCTAGGAACAGATCAGGGAACCTTACTGTGCATTTAGTAGTAATGGCAGCAATGAAAATCGTTGGGCAGAAACTGAACATCTTATTCTTCAGGGTTCATATGAAATGAGTAATGTATTCATGTGCAAAACTCTGTGTGCAATCTTAATGTTCCTGTTGCACAAATGGGTAGATCATTGAGTTTGCAGCACCAAGTTTATGGATTCGATCCTTTGGGGAACACACCTACTGAATCTGATTAAATATCTGCACTGGATAAGTGAAAAGTGCCAGTTACAGGAATGTTACCAAAACAGTCACCCTCTTGTTCATCCAAACTTGTATTGTGTTATTTTCAGTTTTTTAAAAATCATATATTGTTGGTCAGTGGTCTCAAACATGATGCCCACAGGCACCAGGTTACCCGCACAGATTCTGTGAGTTGCCCACCAATGCCCAGTGCCACTTATTAATTAGCATCAATTTTAATATTTATTTATAACATATGTTTTTATATTAGCTTGGCTTTTTTATGTATGTTAACATTTAAACAATGATTAAAATATCAACAAGTAACATAAAATAAAATCAACAAAGTAATACAAAACATTTTTGAGTAGCCTATATCAAAAAAGTAGCCCTCCAGATTGTTTATCTGGAGCCCTTGCTCACAAAAAGTTGGAGACCCCTGCTGTAGGTCCAATACTACGATGGTCACTTTCTGTAAAAAAGTTTATTGTAAGTCATTGTTCACCGATAAACCTTACTTCCATCATAACCTTTGCCGTAAATCAAATAGCATTTATGTTTGAGATGTGAAAATGTTTTGTGTTTATGTTTTGGTCTGTTATAAAGTTATTGCATGGCTTCTGAATCTTGCACAAGTATATGATTTATGGTTCTTTTAATGTATTTTCTTTGAAACTTGGTAGCCTCTGGACACTATGAACTTTGTATTGGAAAATAGTTGCAATAAAAACAATTCACTGTGAAAATAAATAACAGGATATGTCAAGTAAAAAAGAACAGTGTCTGGATAAATACCTCCTTTAAGAGGTCCTGAAGGGTCTCCCCATATTGTCCCCTCCCTCAGAACTAGACTGACCCAAAGCTGGGATCTTGAGACAGACGGGTCAGATTTAATCTGATTAATTAATTTAAAGAAAAGATAAATCCCATAAATCCAACCCACCTTTTGCTCTGTAGATGTGACTGCTGGCAAACCTGACTCATTTCTTCCTGGGACTGTTTTCATGTCCTTCAGGTCAGGCAATATATTATGCATTTACATTCAGCAGATGCTTTTATCCAAAGTGACTTACAAAAATGTATTGACTTGTGTCTGTATTTATGTGTAAAATGAAAGCAAATGTATGAATCAAGCTAAAGGCATGATTACCCTGCATTCCCCTAAGGTTGTAGCGGTTAACTGTAGTTTATCACGTGAAATCTCACCCAGGTGTGGTGTGTACTGTCATCCTCGAATTGCCTGAGGGTAACAGCCAAGAAAAACACCACTGTAAACTTGAGGTGAGAAAAAAAAATAGTGACTTTACTAGATGCAAAATATTTCCAAGTAATTACAAAAACAGGTAAAGTATGTGAGAAAAAATAGTTTGACTACGCTTGGTTTAAAATTGAAAGATGCAATTCATAACTTGCTTTTATATCGTCATCTCTGTTTAAGACATAAAATCAAATCACAGGATACTAATAATTTGGATTATTTGGATACTAATAAAATGGATTTTTGGGCCACATAGGAACAGTGACCATAAAAATAGGTGAAAATAAAAAAATGTAGTTTTGTATAAACAAACTTTAAGTTTAAACTAGATTTTCATTACAGAAGCAGAACCATATTTTCATTTAATGCTAGAAAATATTTGGTATCTGCAACATTTCTACCTTTGTTAGATTATGTATTTGTTGTATATGAATCCCCCAGCAGCACATTAATTAAAATATAGTGTTTTTCATAGGGCCTTATGTTTCATTACTGGTTGTAGCTATCAAACGCACCATTGCATTTTATATGAAAAGACTGAGTTACCATCGTTGTATACCCAAGCAGTTTTAATTGTTATTGTTTTATACATAAGTTGATTAGAGGTAGACCCATTAATCGGTTTTGCAGATTAATCGGCACGATAGTTTATTGAACAATCAGCAGAGAAACAACAGCAGGAACCTAAGTTTGTCGTCAAGGCTGACAGGACACTAAAATATTAGCAGTACCTCAAACGAAAAATACAGGCAGATAAATCCAATTATTTTGATCAGATAATCATTAAGTGTTTAAACAGAAACAAGTAAAGTACAAGACTACAGATATAATAAACATTTATGTCATTTAAATTTTACCAGTGGGAGTATTTCAAGGAAGTATTTACTTCAATACTAATTAATATAATTTATATATTTTTATTTATACATTTATTTCATTTAGCACATTTTCATGGTTCAGTACTGTTTTTTTATTACTTTTGTAATACATTTCAGCACTGTTTCACTTTTAGTGTTATGTTTTTTTATCCAACTTAGTTATCGGTATTGGTAAAATCCACTATTGGTCTACCTCTAAAGTCGATTTGCGTTCTTACTCCACATTAGTTGTCTCTTAACTTTTCACATTCAAATGAAACGCTACAAACTTTGTTTAAATTATTTGTAGGGATAGGAATTTTTTTTAATGTAAATGTAATATATAATGCTGCCTTTGCTTGGATTAACCTACAGAAAATTTTGTTCATGTTGAATTATAATTTGTTCGTTAAAACGTCCGTACGCACATTTCCTGCACAAATTAGTGAATGAGACCCAATAAGTTTTTAACCTGGTTAAAATAAAATGAACTGAAAAATCACTGAAACAGGGCTATGATTTTTCAGTTCAGTAAAAGCAGGTGTAATTTGCCAAATATGTGCAGAATGCAGGTGTGGTTATCCTCACTGTCAAACTTTATCACAAAATTGCCCAAAAATCTTCATGCAATACTGATTGTTTAGAAATTGAGTACTTATTATGTAATGGTATGTTTATGTAATCTGGCCTGACTGGGATATTTGTGCAATGTAATGAGCTTGTGGGTGAATGTTTGCCCAATACAAGGTCAGTAAGAGCATTAACCATTCTGGACAGAATTAGCATTTCTAAATGTTGCACATTTTAATATTACCACAGTGTTTTAGTTGACTTATTTTACTGAAATACACTACAGGGCTTATCGTAGTCTCAGGCTAAAATGCATGTTTGAGCTTCCTTAAGTTAAAAACATCTTACATTGACACATCTTATCATATATATTAGTGCTGTTGTTTTTTCTCAAGGTGCATACCTGTAATATTTTTTTGCGCTTAAGTCTAGTTTGTTTGTGTTTTTTATAGGCATTTAAAATGAAGAGGCAAATACCTGTGAAGAAAATATCTTAAGTAGCAAGTCAAGAAGAAGCCAGCGTGTGTTTGTGTATGAATGAAGATCCATAAGCCATGTCTTTTACCTCCAAACAAGAGAGGACGGTGTGTGTCCTCCTTCCCACCAAAGAGACACTGGACATCAAAGTGGGGGTAAATATTTTGTCCCTGCAACGTTTTGATTTGTATGTCTTCAAATGAAAAGTATTGCTCATGTGTAATGTCTTATCCAGTGAAGGGGTGATAGTTAGATGTAACATAAATTAAGTCCCTAAACCCCCCTTTACTCTAGGAAAATCACTGTAACACATGGCTCCTCCAGGTTCATTGAAGGTCACCCAAAATGAAATTTCTGTCATCATTTTCTCATTCTCATGTTGTTGTAAATCTGTTTGAATTTTTTTTTTTCTGATGAACACAAAAAAGATATTTTGATAAATGATGGTAAGCACACAGTGATGGTACCCATTGAATTCCATCGTATTTGTTTTTTCTAATATGGAAACCAATCACATGCTAAAGTGTTCCCTTTAAATGCTTATATCTTTTGTATGTGAATGTTGATTCATACCAAAATGCTTTTTTGCATAGTTGTGTTTGACACATGAAAACGTTTCGGGTTACGTATGTAACTGTTGTTCCCTGAGAAGGGAACGAGACGCTGCGTCTCCCTTGCCATACTTCCTGAGTCCCTGTAACGCCGTCTTTGGCAATATTTCAGATAGCGATATACTTCCTGGCTCCTGCGTCACCCTGTCTTTGTCGTTAATCCTCACCATTGGTTGAATTTGATATACACATTCAGAAACACTTATCCCTGGAGGCGTCCCCAAAGTGTCACCACAGTGACGCAGCACGAGTTCCCATGAAAGGGAACTGTAACAATGTATCTTAAAAGGTAACACAATGTAACCTTGCTCTCACTTAAAATGTGTCCCCACATTTAGTCCTTGAATTTGAGAGGATTGGACCTGGAAAGTCCTTGAAAGGTCCTTGAATTTGAAGTTAACTAAGGATCCCTGTCAGCTGTGTGCTTATCATCATTTATCAAAAAATCTTCTTTTGGGTTCCTCAGAAAAAATAACAACTGTTTGCTATTATTGACCAATGAAGCAATCTGGCTAAACCATATTTAGACGCATTGTCAATTTATTGTGTTTTTTATTTCTTTCAAGCTGAAAGCAACAGGTCAAGATGTGTTTCAGCGTTTATGTGAGCTTCTCGGGGTCAAGCAGCTGCACTACTTTGGACTGACTTTAGTGAAAAGTAAGGATTTTATTATTCTCAGTTATGTTAATCTTATTCAAATAGCAAGTGTAATCACAACGCAATGAGATGTCGGGACATTTCTTTCACATGCAAACGCTTACACCACAAGCCTTTCTGGTCTGTTGCCCATCCTAAAGCCGTGTTTATATAACGTATTGTACATGAATGACCTGAACATGTTGGGAAATCGCCCAAAAGCATGAAAACATGAGATTTCTTTTTTTTCAGGGAAATATATACCTGATAAGGGCATCTAATTATTTAGCAATTCGGATCAGCATTACTCTTCATTCACGTGAACCAGAGTCCATCCACTTATTTATTTTCTCCTCTTTTCAGCGCCTCTGTCACATTCCAGCTTCCTTCCTTCAATACCGTTTTACGATTTTGTGTCACTCTCCACTTGGACAAAGGCTTTTTGTTTCTGTGCGTTTAGGGGACGTGACCCCTGTGGCCAGGAATCGAGCTATATTAACTTTGTTAAGCCTGAAATTCCCCGTGATTCACTCCTTTAGGGGAGAAAGGATGAGCAATAGATATTGGCTGGGTGTTTAGCAGGGTCATAGCCTTCTTGTGATTAAGCTTAGTGAGTCAGAAAAGCAATTTAGTGAGCGAGTCGATGATGGGAAGACAGCATAAGAATGTGCTAAAAATGCAGTTTCCATTAACTCTGAAATAACACACTTGATCTTAGCTATTTGTCTCCGTTTGTTATTCATTATTAGTCTGTTCTTGCACAACCTTTCTTTAAAAGTCTTTACGTGGTTTAGTAATAGCAGGAATTCTCATATGACTACTTTAACTGGGGTAAGTTTTGTCTGCTGCATTCGCCGATGGCTGAACGAGTCTTTTCATTCCTGTCGTCTCACTAATTGAGGTCATTGTTGGGCAGATTTCATGCATGAATTCATGATGCCATTGTTTGTTGGCCGAAAGCATTTATTCTCATTTCCTGTGTGTTCGTTTTGGCTTGTTTAGACAATGAGTACATTTTTTTGGACCTGGAGGAGAAACTTGCCAACTACTTCCCCAAGGAGTGGAAACAAGACTCAGGGAAGGTGAGACATCATCATCTTTTTCTCAACGGGAGATCTTTACACTGGAAAACCGTGTTTTCTGGAATTCACACTCTTGATTTACTGGAATTAAGTATTGCTTGTCTAAGATGAGTTATCCTACACCATTACATACATATCAAGCAAAACATTTTACCATAGATTTTAGACAAACATTTGTAACTTTCTTATTTTTTATTTTCTTTCACATAGTCACGCTTTACCTAGATTACATCTCTTTAGGAATTCTCTTAAACTCATAATCCTTGGATAATTTTCAATGCTGCAATCTCTAACTTTTTTGGTAAGAAATTAGCAAAGATTAGTTATTGGCCATGTAAACAATCTGTTTCCTTACCACAATTTACGACAGTAAGCTTATAAAAAATTATTTATAGGTTAAAGTGGACATTTCACAAGACTTTTTTAAGTTCTAAAACAAATCTTTGGTGTCCCCAGAGTATGCATGTGAAGTTCTAGCTCAAAATACCATATAGTTAATTTTTTAAAACATGTTAAAATTAACACTTTGTAGGTGTGAGCAAAAATGTGGCATTTTTGGGTGTGTCCTTTTAAATGCAAAAGCGGATCTCTGCACTAAATGGCAGTGCCGTGGTTGGATAGTGAAGATTAAGGGGCGGTATTATTGTAGTAAGATCCCCTTCTGACATCACAAGGGGAGACAAATTTCAATGACCTATTTTTTCACATGCCTGCAGAGAATGGTTTACCAAAACTAAGTTACTGGGTTTATCTTTATTTACATTTTCTAGGTTGATAGAAGCACATATGAAAAAGTCAGATTTTCATGATATGTCTTCCTTAAGCTGATTTATTAAGTATTAAAGGTGCATTGTGCAACTTTTAGGAGGATCTCTCAACAGAAATGCAGTATTATATACATAACTATATTATCAGTGGAGAATAAAGACCTTACATAATAAACTGTATTGTTTTTATTACCTTAGATTGAGCTGTTTTTATCTACATACACCGCAGCAGGTACCCTTACATGGAAGTCGCCGTCATGTTTCTACAATAGCCCTAAACTGTCCCTACGTTGTCTCAGACGACGATACGTTTGTCCTGTGACAGCTACCATATATGCGTATTGAAAGTGAGGGGTGAGATGTTCAATCTTAGCGGTGCAATTTTACCACTAGATGCCGCTAAAATTGACAAAAACCACCTTAATCTAGAAGTATAGTTCCGTTTTCACGCATTCGTGAGGGTCTGCGTACAGTGCGCTTTTTACATGTTGGTCGTACATGCGTGTTCAGGGAGAATGTAGCATTTTGTCACAATTCATTGAATGTCTATGTACACGTACAAGCCAAATAAACTATGCTTTGCAAGGCTCAATCATGCAAGTTAATTTGCGTACGTAAAACTTTGGTCTATAGTTGTTGTGTTGTATTTTGTGGGAATTGTCAGTTTTTTAAAGATGAGTACTACGGATGTAACGATTCAATCACGATTCAATCGCGGTCCTGTTTCGATTTCACCGTAATTCATTCAAATTCATTCGTTGAGAAAACGCGCAATTTGCACGATTAATCGTTACACCCCTAATGAGTACATAAAGTAATTAGCAATTTTATGTTTCAAACATAGATGGCGAAAGAGAGTCAACAGTTACATATTGCAGCTTTAAACCGTATTGAATTTCCCATGCTTGCATTTCCATGTTTTGTTTGTACATTCACATTTGGTCACCCTCGCTGTGGTACAGTATGACAGTACACATAAACACTAATGGGATGTCAGAATGTGGGAGGGGCTTTATAATGAGGCAGTCACCACAGCAACCTGGTCAAGCCTGTTTTTGTTTCGGCAGGGGTCGCAGAAGAGGTCAATACCACCCCTGCTCTGTCTGAAGGTTCAGTACTATGTGGAGAATGGCAGACTCATCTGGTAAGAATCAAGAGGAACTCGCTTCTCTGGCTTTTCTTTAGCAGTTTAATCCAGTGTTCACAAGGCCAGTTTAATAAGTGGGCTTGTGATTTTGGTTTTTATCTGGTCTGAAATAGGGCTGCAATATATACCGAAGATATAATCGTTGTTGTGATAATCATATCGCAGCAAGTTGTGAAAACTTGAATTTATTTTATGTGTCTATCATTTTTGTGTTACATGCTTAGATTATCCAAATTAGACCAATTAGAAGGAGCCTTACTAAATACGGTTTCATCGGAAGCACGTGCTGAGACGCGATTACGCGTCTAACCTTACGTAACTTACGCTCTCTGTTTGTTTAGTGGTCTGAATAGTTGCAAAACTGAACTCTGGAACAAATACCTCGTCCAAAATAACAAATGTTTTGGTTTCATTAAGACAAGGGGATACAGCGATCATGGATTACTGCTATTTGATTGGAGGTTTGGCAGCCGATTAGTTAAGCTTGTATACATAATATAGTACACATTTTACACAGTAACATTAGCTAAGTGTAGTATAGCTATGATTTCAACTAAGGTAATCTACTTGTTTATTTTGCTTGTTATCAGAAATAAACTACTCTAAAATTACTTTGTTATTGATTTTTTGTGGAGTTTACCAGAAGTTACGTGTGCTCCATGAAAGCCGTTTGTTTATGTTGTTACTGCTGACACCGTCTATACTGCAAGGTGAACCTAGCGGCTCAAAGCAGAGAACAGAAAATAAATATGGCAGGAGTAGAGACGTGCGAGGTAAACGACAGCGACAAACTTGTGCCTAAAAAGAACGGTACATCTGAAATAGTTTTTTAGCCTGAATTAGATATAGATTATATAATTGCATATCTAAATGTTTTTTTAAGAAATAGGTAATAAAAATAACATTTCTTTAAGGAAATGATATATCGCAAGAAATATCGTTAGCGCAACACCTATCAGTAGAATTGCATATCGCATAAATATTGTGCAGCACTAGTCTGAAAGCTTTTTTATTGAGTTGTGTTTTCCCTTTCTCATCTTGGTGTAAAATTAAAAACGCTTAAACTCCAGATTAGCTTTCATGTAGGAAATGAAAAAACAATATGTGGGAAATTTAAAACTTCAGAGAAATTATTTTATTGCAACTATAATGATTAAATGTTTTATTTAGTTGAGTCTTATGTATGATTATAAAACGAAATGGATTATTCAAAAAAAGAAAATTCTTGCCATTATTTAGTCACGCTTTTGTGTCTTTCCAATCCCATGGTTTTGTTTTCTGTGAAATGCAAACATTTCTGGTTCTGTTGCACATATTACATTTTAAACTTTTAGGGGTGGGTTCCCGGACAGGGATTAGACTACTCCTAGACTAAAATAAATGTAAGAGCGGTCCAAACTGAAAACATCTTGCACTGACATATATTAAAATAAATCTGTGCCCTTATTTTTGCCTGAAAATGCACAGAAGTAATGTATTTGATGTTTGTTAAAACTAGTAATATTTCTTAATTAAACCAAGACCTAGTCCTGGCTTAAGATAATCCCTGTCTGGGAAACCACCCCTTAAAGGACTTTAGTTATACCCACATTTTCTTAATAAACGGTTCATATATCGCTCTCTCTTTTTTCTCTGTTGTGTCTGTGACAGCGAGCGTAAAGCGAGGAAACTTTACTACCATGACCTGCGTGAACGTGTCCTGCGATCAGAATGTAGGCAGCAGGAGGAAGTGTACTTCCAGCTCGCAGGATACGCCCTACAGGCCGAGCACTTTCAGCACTTCTCAGACGGTCACAGTCAGGGACACGCTGCGTATTTCCAACCCAAAGAATACTTCCCTCCTTGGGTAAATCTTTCAAGTTCAATGACATATATTTGCATCTAAATAGCATTCCTTACATTGTAAGCTTTTGGTTCAATTCAAGACCAGAATTGTTAAATTAACTAGCTTATCCAGCAAAACTTATTTGGTCAACCAGCATTACCAGAACGACATGCAGTAATAGCAGTAATAACCAGTCTGGCCTAGCATGGAAATGTTCTTTTTTTAGCAGGGGTTTGATAAATGGTTTGATTAAAAAAGTAATAATTGGTGGTGAGGAGGGAACACATGTTTTATAATCGCTCATGTCTGCCCCCTCACAGATAATTGCAAAGCGTGGCGTTAACTACCTGCTGCGTCACGGGCCCAAGGTTCATAAAGAGATGTGGGGGATGTCTTCGCGTGACGCTATCTTGCTGTTTATCAGAGAATCGTGTCGTCTGGAGGATGTCCCAGTCACCTTTTATCGCCTACAGAAGGTCAGAGGTCTCAAACTCTTATCAAAAGGTTTGGTTGTAGGTCAAGCTCCTGTCAACTGTGGAATGTTGGGAGTATTTGGAAAACTTTTTTTATTACTGTGAAAGTGAAGTGAAAGTAGTTTTAAGCCACTTACCACATCTTATTACTCGAATACAGTTTATTAAAGCATAAAATTACAACAAAGATAGATAGATAGATAGATAGATAGATAGATAGATAGATAGATAGATAGATAGATAGATAGATAGATAGATAGATAGATAGATAGATAGATAGATAGTTTACAATTTAAAGTGCTTATCTTACTAATAACAACAGTGTATTTATTAACAAATTTATGTGACCCTGGACCACAAAACCAAGCATAAAGGTCAAATTGAAATTGAGAGTTATATACACCACCTAAAGGTTGAATAAATAAGCTTTGCATTGAAATGTATGATTTGTAAGGATAGGAAAGTATTTGGCCAAGATACAACTATTTGAAATATTGAGAAAATCGCCTTAAAGTTGTCCAAATAAAGTCCTTAGCAAAACTTATTACTAATGACAAATACATTTTTGATTTATTTATGGTAGGAAATGTACAAAATAACTTAATGTAACATGATCTTTATATCCTAATGATTTTTTGACATTAATTAAAATCGATAGTTTTGACCAGTGGCTATTGCTACAAATATACCCGTGCGACTTATGATTTAAGGTTTTGCGCTTCAGGGTCACAATTTCCAACAGGGGGATTCTCACGAAATCCAGATTTAGAAGGTGTCCAGAATCAGAAATTTTAAAAAGCCATTGAAGCCATTTTTTTCCACATATAAGAATAAGGTCTGAACTTACTATAACCATTATTTTTAGAGGATTTAAAAAATGTTTCCTATAGAATTATTTACATTTTTTAGATTATCATTATAAAAAATTATCATTACAGCAACATGATATTATATTAAATATATGCTTTTAAAAACTCATGTTTCGGTAATGAGAACTAAAAAGTTGTCTAGGTACTATGACAAACAAAATTTCAACTTTTATCTGGAGAAAAAAAATAAGAACTGCTTACCTGGTAGCCATCTTGAGTCAGTGAATTATGTCCCTTCCAACAATTTTTTTTTTGTTGTAAATGTTAGTTCCTTGAGGGCTTAAACAATGATTGTAAATTGTTGCGGAGGATGAGAAATTTGTTTTTGGACACATTTATATTCCTTTTTATTGTCTCTACATTTACCAATGATCACCAAATACCACATATTTATTTCATGTAAATGTCTATAGTATAACATGCACTGAAGCTTTTTATTTTTTAGATTTTTTAATTATAAATATTTCCATGTCAAAGAACCCAAATCCAGTCTTGGACACATTGCGGTAATAAAAATGTCATTTGAAATCATGTGCAAAATAGTACATGAAGAGATGTTTGTAACTGTATGCTTCTTATTTTGATAGCATTTGCTTTTTAATCAAAATGTTTCATGACACCTCATAAGTCTAATTTCGCGAGAATCACCCAACATGAGTTATTATTTTGCTGTCTTGTTTGGTCCAGAAACACACGTCATCATTCCCTTTCACTTTGATAAACATATTATCTACATAACCCCAAAATTTGATGTGATATTGTGTTTACTTCTTTGAGAAACCATAAATATTTTCCCCATAATGATGAATTATTAATTGATAAGTAATGCATATATATGTAACTTGATGATATGTAACTGTGTTTCAATATGTTTGTGTGTCTTTCTTGCAGGATAAGAAAGAAGAGAAAGGTTCAGCCCTTCTTGGACTCACGCTCAGAGGAATGCAAGTGTATCAGGTGTGTGTGCGTTTATATTTGTGTGTTTGTTTCAGTACATACACAATATCTGTTTTGTTTATCATATGTAATGGGTGTAACTACTGGATGGCCTTAATGCTATTGCTTGACTTGCATAAAAAACATTGTTAAAGGGACATCTGCAAATGAATGACAAACAGGAAACAGGCGGTTCTTGGACAGGTTTTATCCTAATCCCAAACTAAAATGCATGCATGAGTTGCCTAAATATAAAAACATCTGACATATATTAAATATCAGAGCCATTGGTTTGTCTACAGATGCACACCAGTATTATTTTTGGTAAGGTGTGTATATCAAAATTACTTTAGTGCCCTAATCTAACCAAGTCCTGGATTGACCGGGTAACTGCCCCTTAAAGTTTACAAATCCAAAAACCATAGAGCAAGAAATAATGTGCCTCATCACAATTGGGTACGTCTATATTACCTTTAATACCTAAATGCTCCAGAGGTTCCCCTATTTTCACACATAAAGATGAGTCCTTCCCCTGACACAATCCCTCAATTTCTCCAGGTACATAACCTCATTGATCTCCAGATCCTGACTGACTTTACCATGATAACCAAGCCAACGTTTAAGTGACTGAAAGTCATCATGAACAGGACATGCTTGACTGATGTTGTGAACTTGTGTTTTACTATATTGTCTTGGATTTTTCTACTGTAATTCCCAAAGGCAATGTAAACTAATTCTCACATTTCAGTTTGGAGAGGCCCCTACTTTACATTTTACTATAAATATTTACCTTAACTATTTGCTTTAATATGTGTGTATGGTAATTTTTACCCACCTCATACTGTATGCACCAGGGCTCCACAATATATCGCTTAAGCATCGACACCGCAATATGTGCATCTGCAGTAGTCACATTGCAGAAAGGTAAACATATATCAGTCTATATTATGTATACATTTATTTTATTAACTAGCATTATACCTGTCTGTACGAAGGAGGATTAAGGCCAAGCTAAAATAAAATAAAACCATCTCGAGATTAAAGTCATTGAAATGCGAGAATAAAGTCATTATTTAACGAGAAAAAAGTCAGAATAAATATAATTTCGAGAATAAAGTCGTTATTTAATGAGAATAAAGTCAGAATAAATATAATTTCGAGAATAAAGTCGTTATTTAATGAGAATAAAGTTGTTATTTAATGAGAATAAAGTCAGAATAAATATAATTTCGAGAATAAAGTCGTTATTTAATGAGAAAAAAGTCAGAATAAATATAATTTCGTGAATAAAGTGGTTATATTTCGAGAATAAAGTCATCATTTAATGAGAATAAAGTCAGAATAAATATAATTTTGTGAATAAAGTGGTTATATTTCGAGAATAAAGTCGTCATTTAATGAGAATAAAGTCAAAATAAATATAATTTCGAGAATAAAGTCGTTATTTAATGAGAATAAAGTCAGAATAAATATAATTTCGAGAATAAAGTCGTTATTTAATGAGAATAAAGTTGTTATATTTCGAGAATAAAGTCGTTATTTAATGAGTATAAACTCGTTATATTTCGAGAAAAAAGTCGTTATTTAATGAGAAAAAAGTCAGAATAAATATCATTTTGTGAATAAAGTGGTTATATTTCGAGAATAAAGTCGTCATTTAATGAGAATAAAGTCAAAATAAATATAATTTCGAGAATAAAGTCGTTATTTAATGAGAATAAAGTCAGAATAAATATAATTTCGAGAATAAAGTCGTTATTTAATGAGAATAAAGTTGTTATATTTCGAGAATAAAGTCGTTATTTAATGAGAATAAACTCGTTATATTTCGAGAAAAAAAGTCGTTATTTAATGAGAAAAAAGTCAGAATAAATATAATTTCGTGAATAAAGTGGTTATATTTCGAGAATAAAGTCATCATTTAATGAGAATAAAGTCAAAATAAATATAATTTCGAGAATAAAGTCGTTATTTAATGAGAATAAAGTCCGAATAAATATAATTTCGAGAATAAAGTCGTTATTTAATGAGAATAAAGTTGTTATATTTCGAGAATAAAGTCGTTATTTAATGAGAATAAACTCGTTATATTTCGAGAAAAAAGTCGTTATTTAATGAGAAAAAAGTCAGAATAAATATAATTTTGTGAATAAAGTGGTTATATTTCGAGAATAAAGTCGTCATTTAATGAGAATAAAGTCAAAATAAATATAATTTCGAGAATAAAGTCGTTATTTAATGAGAATAAAGTCAGAATAAATATAATTTCGAGAATAAAGTCGTTATTTAATGAGAATAAAGTTGTTATTTAATGAGAATAAAGTCAGAATAAATATAATTTCGAGAATAAAGTCGTTATTTAATGAGAAAAAAGTCAGAATAAATATAATTTTGTGAATAAAGTGGTTATATTTCGAGAATAAAGTCGTCATTTAATGAGAATAAAGTCAAAATAAATATAATTTCGAGAATAAAGTCGTTATTTAATGAGAATAAAGTCAGAATAAATATAATTTCGAGAATGAAGTCGTTATTTAATGAGAATAAAGTCGTCATTTAATGAGAATAAAGTCAGAATAAATATAATTTCGAGAATTAAGTGGTTATATTTCGAGAATAAAGTCGTCATTTAATGAGAATAAAGTCAGAATAAATATAATTTCGAGAATAAAGTAGTCATTTAATGAGAATAAAGTCAGAATAAATATAATTTCGTGAATAAAGTGGTTATATTTCGAGAATAAAGTCGTCATTTAATGAGAATAAAGTCAGAATAAATATAATTTCGAGAATAAAGTCGTTATTTAATGAGAAAAAAGTCAGAATAAATATAATTTCGTGAATAAAGTGGTTATATTTCGAGAATAAAGTCGTCATTTAATGAGAATAAAGTCAGAATAAATATAATTTAGAGAATAAAGTTGTTATTTAATGAGAATAAAGTTATTTTTTAACAAGAATAAAATTGTTATATTTCGAGAATAAAGTCGTTATTTAATGAGAATTAAGTCATTATTTAACGAAGTCGTAAAATTTCAAAAATGAAATATTCAGTATAGGCTTATTCTTTATGTTGTTTACTGCATTAAGATAGTGATATAAATACACACAATTCAAAATATTACAACTTTATTCTCAAATATTACAACTTTGTTCTCGAAATATAACGACACTTTATTCTTGTTAAATAACGACTTTATACTCGTTAAATAACGACTTTATTCTTGCATTTTAATGACTGTAATCTCGAGATGGTTTTACTTTTTTATTTTAGCTTGGCCCTAATCCTCCTTCGTATATCTGATATGAAGCAATTAACCCCCAACTTTTGGTTACACATAGTTTTAATTTTACACAGAGTTTGTTGCTACACATTGTTGACGTGCAGGCCCTGCTTGCGCATGACAAAATGATGACCTCAACTGTTGTTCATCTCAAGAGCTGTATGTGAAACGTGCAAGTTCTAACAGCTTTTTAGTTCCCACGATGATGCAGTGACCTAAAAAATCATTTTCATACTGTATTATATAGAAATATTGCAGGAAAACAAAATACCGCAATGCTAGATCCCCCCAAACAGCTCACCCCTATGCACATTAAAATGATGGAAATTACCAACTTATTAAACTGAAATGACTTCAGTTTGTCACAATTCTGTGAATGTTTCCTTTTTAATGTTTGCATGTTTGTGCACGTATCTGTTCGTCAGTGCAGTCCTGTGTTTTCTCTTTGATTCAGTGCCAGTCACCATGATGGGGCTCTCCACAGATAGGCCTGACTGGAATGCATATATTAGATGCTTGAGTCCATAAACAGGGATTTGGAGTGCATGCCATTCCCCTGAGTCCTCTGATCTGTCTGTTAAACTGTCTAAGGCCGGATTAAACTAAGGGCCCTGTGTCTAAGACATCAAAGACCCAATGTGTTGAGCCCTGACCCCAACTTCAAATGATCTCCACTTTGTACTTTGATAAAAAACAGGATTTATTTCCTTTCTCACACTGCCAAATAATCTTATATTACAAATGCTCTAACACACAATAAACAGTTAGTTTGAAGGGAGATTTGCAGCTAGGAGAGTTAGAAACACACTTTCTTATTTATTATTTATTTTATTTTTCAGGAATTGAACAATGTACGTGACCTGCTCTATGACTTCCCCTGGTTTCACGTGGGACGACTCACATTTCTGGTACATTTCATGTTGCTACTTGCCATGTTACTACATTACATCAGTCTTACCGTTACAACAGGAGTTGAAGTCATGACTGGATGTCATTTAGATAACTGTGGTACTCAACCATCTAAGGTTACTTTACATTTATGCACTTGGCAGACATTCATATACAAAGCCACTTAGGCCGCTTTACATTGAATGTTTGAAGTGACTCAATCTTATTTGTTCCTTCATGTGACACAGATCAGATATGACCCACGGATGTGTAAGCAGGAAAAAAGCACAGATTATGATTTCTTCCGATCGGTATCAGGCTTCACATTCAAATGTGGAAATAAATCCGATATGAATCAGATACATGCGTTCTGATCAGATATTCCTAGGTCAAAACGTGTCGTGTGTCATTAAAAATGCGACGCTGGCAAATGACATCAACTCCATAGACACCACCCGCGATCACATGACTGTTTTTAGCAGCCCAATGGAGGACGATGGCTCCACTTAGCGGAGTAATGTTGAAGTTTTATGTCTTGTTACAGAAATAATCTCGTATAATCATTTTTTCTATGTCCATTGCATATTGGGACATTTTACTTTTTCTGTAGTTTAAGCTGTTCGGGTCAGCATGTCTACTTTGAATTTTTCGCCAAGTGTTTAGTGTAAATGCAAATATCGGATACGAGTCACTTAAAAAAAATTGTAAACAGGTCATTAAAAAAATCTGATACAGGCAACAAGATTTGCAGTGTAAATCCACCTTAAGGGATCACGTACACCAAAGTTTTTAAACGCATCTGAAAACGCAAGGCAGATGCTGACTCTGGGCGCTTTTCAGCTAAGTGCTTTGGTTGCTATAACACTTCTTCTTTGTTTATCGGTCGTTGAACAATGCAAGGGTTGGTTGTTGTAATATTTTGTCCTGCCCCTCCTCCACTGTGATTGGACGGCTGAGTAAGAAGTGACATTGATGAGCTGAGCTTTTCACCCAGCTTTCTGAAAAGCGTGGTGCTTCCATTGGAAACAATTGAAAACATACGCCATCATAAACGCTTTGGTGTAAACACCCCCTTACAGTGCTTTCAGGCTATACATTTGATCATTTATAAATCAGTTATCAAATATAGCCTTGAGATCTTTTATATTAACTAAAATCATGCCAAAGTTTGAAATCAAACCTTGATGCTCCTCATCTTAAAATTAGAGACTTGAGCCTGAAATACACAGGGACAATTAGATGTATCCATTCCATTATATGATACATCTTCTGGTTAATATATAAATAATCTTATATCCAAATGTAAGAAATGAAAATGATCTGAAATGAAGGTCTGTTCTCTGCACAGGGGAAGAGGTTTGAGATCCAGCCGGACGGTTTGCCCTCTGCCAGGAAGCTGGTGTACTACACGGGTTCAGCCTTTCGCTCTCGACATCTTCTGCTACACTTAAGCTCCTGCCATCGACTGTATCTCAGCTTGCAACCTGCTCTCAAACACCTGCAACAGCTGGAGGAGACAGAGGGTGTGTGCTCTTCATCATACTCTTCATCATCTGTTTTGTGCTATGATTTATTTCTGTTCATTAGAGGAACTCATTAAGATAATGACCTCACAAAATGTCAAATTTGTCATCATTTTACTTCAGAATCAAAAGAATAACAATTATATTATTTTTTTTTATTATATGATGTGTTTTTATGTGTAATGATGCTGTCTTTGTTTTAGGGTGACTTTTATGGCACATTTACACTTTGTTTATTAATGTTCATTGTTCATATACACTCACCTAAAGGATTATTAGGAACACCTGTTCAATTTCTCATTAATGCAATGATCTAATCAACCAATCACACACACAGCAAAATCAACACTGCTGGTGTATATATGGGACCACCAGGTCTGGTGTTACTCATATTAACACCAGCAGTGTTGATTTAACACTGCTGATTTAGCTGTGCATGGCAGTTGCTTCAATGCATTTAGGGGTGTGGTCCTGGTCAAGACAATCTCAAACTGAATGTCAGAATGGGAAAGAAAGGTGATGTAAGCAATTTTGAGCGTGGCATGGTTGTTGGTGCCAGATGGGCCGGTCTGAGTATTTCACAATCTGCTCAGTTACTGGGATTTTCACGCACAACCATTTCTAGAGTTTACAAAGAATGGTGTGAAAAGGGAAAAACATCCAGAATGCGGCAGTCCTGTGGGTGAAAATGCCTTGTTGATGCTAAAGGTCAGAGGAGAATGAGCCGACTGATTCAAGCTGATAGAAGAGCAACTTTGACTGAAATAACCACTCGTTATAAACGAGGTATGCAGCAAAGCATTTGTGAAGCCACAACATGCACAACCTTGAGGAGGATGGGCTACAACATCAGAAGACCCCACCGGGTACCACTCATCTTCACTACAAATGCACGAGCTCACCCAAAATTGGACAGTTGAAGACTGGAAAAATGTTGTCTGGTCTGATGAGTCTCGATTTCTGTTGAGACATTCAGATGGTAGAGTCAGAATTTGGCGTAAACAGAATTAGAACATGGATCCATCATGCCTTATTACCACTGTGCAGGCTGGTGGTGGTGGTGTAATGGTGTGGGGGATGTTTTCTTGGCACACTTTAGGCCCCTTAGTGCCAATTGGGCATCGTTTAAATGCCACGGCCTACCTGAGCATTGTTTCTGACCATGTCCATCCCTTTATGACCACCAGAATTAAGGCAGTTCTGAAAGTGAAAGGGGGTCAAACACAGTATTAGTATGGTGTTCCTAATAATCCTTTAGGTGAGTGTATATATATCATCATAGTACTTTTTGTACTGCCCTTATGTATTTATTAAGACTGTAAGCACAGAGTAAATGTGCTTAATTGTCATGATTGCCAAAGCTTTAATTTCTGCTAGCAAAATATGATTTTTTGTTTCTCAGATTTCTTTTAGTTTTCCCTGTCTGTAAAAAAACACCTAAAGTAATTTTTCTCTAAATTACTGTTTTCTACATAAACTCATCCTATATGATGTCAAGAACATTGTATGAAAATATAATCTTGATATCTTTAACATTGACTGGGTAAGCTCATGTCAAAGACTGAAATCAATGATCGAAATCAAACGTTGATACTCTCATGATGAGACTTTAACCTGGTTGTCCCAGACTGCGTCCCATATGACTCCCATATTTATTTATTTATCTTCTCGCTCTGATTCCAGAGAAGAAGAGATACCGTGAGTCATACATCAGTGATGAACTGGACCTGGATCAGCCCTGCAGTGAGGGCAGTCCTCACCTCTCCCGACACTCCACCAGCAGCTCCGGCATTGAGGTGGACACCAGGCAACGCAGCGTCTCCGTGGAGATGGTTTCCATGGAGGAGAAGGAGAAGTCTTTCATCTCTGCCGTCAGTCAAGGCTCTTCTCACACCTCTGACGTTGACACGAGCAGCAAAGCCCAGGCTGATGAGGATGATTGGCACGAGGAAGGTGAAAATTGCAGAACCTTAGTGCTACACACATTAGGCTTATATATGCTATAAATGCTTATTATTTGTTTGAGAGCCAAATTCCTTTTTTGCACGCATTTTAAAAACTGTGCCTGTTTCACAACCAGTGGCGGCCGGTTATTTCTTTTCTTTTGCAAACATGAGCGTCTCTTTTATCATAAACCCCTTTGAAGCATCTGCAGCAGGCTTGTATTTTGACCTGACACTTGATGCACATAAGTGTACATGACGCACCAAGAACACAACTGTTCACAACATAAAAATAAAATAAACAAACCTGTGTAAAATGTGATGTAATATCACATGCCGGACATTGCTGGGATTCTTCACATTTATAAGTCTGCAAGGAAATATCTGAAGAATGTGAATCATCAAAGTTATGTTATGTATTTGCTCAGCTTGCTCAACTTAATTTTCATAAAATTGTCACTTTGCAAGTCTGGCAGTGAGTTTACAAAACTTCAATCATGACAACCTAAATAATGCATTTACCCATCATGAAGAGTTTTAACATTTTGGTGAATTCTGAATCTAGATGAGCCGGGTGAAGTTTCTGTGGACGACCCTGAGGATATCTTACGATTGGCTAAGCTACTGAAGGGCGTTTCTATTGACCGTCCCACCAACCAATCAGACACTGATTTTGAAGGTAACAACTAAAAACCTAAAGCTAAACTTTCATTATTGCTTTTACTGTTCACAGAGGGCGGTGTGTTGGTACTTTTTTTAATTTTACCTGGCAGAACTTAAAAGCCATTGAATACATAGTATGGGTAAGCGGGGCACAAACTAACGCTGGGTTAATTGTAACACGTCTACTTTACATATTTATACAGGGCCGAGCAATCTGTGCTTTTGGTCTTTTTTTACTGTCAGAAGTTCTCCTGTGAATTTGTGAAAAGTTTTAATTGAGATTTTGAACAATATTTTTGTCTTAATTGTGCAGCTCTTTAAAAAAATGTTTATTTAAATGCATTGCTGCATAATAGATGGATGGTTAGATGAAGGATGAATGTGTGGATATCTATCTATTATAGGCAGATATAGAAACAATATCCACCTTTAGTATATATAGACAGAATTTGATTGAATTATTTGTGTTTAAACTAAAGCAGGTGTTACAACAAACCCCACTGGTTTCTTCCTACAGGTCCCCGAATGACTTCAGTTAAGACAGATGATGAGCAAACGATCCTTTGTGTTACTGACAGCGATGAACAGGTTTGCATTTTCCTGTGCCTTTTCTAATCCTACCCCTCTTCTCATTCATCTTGTCATCAGATGCTCTTATCACCCATTCCAGGTTTGGATTCAGAGGACTTGTAACCCAGTCAACCGTCAGAGTCTGAGCCTGGATGATGTGCGGCGGTTTTCACCTCTCGTACCACTAGGAACGGCATCGGTTCTTGACACCTGCCACAGCTACACGTTCGGTCTGCCCAACTCCTCGAGCTCTCCGACCAGTTCCTTTCCAGACAAACCTTCATTTAATGCACAGCGTGCCACGAACTGCCTGTCACTGGATCAGCTGGAGGATAACCAGCCATTGGAGCTTGTCTTTTAGAAGAAATAGAGAAACAGACAGCTGAAGGAAAATAGAGACATTCATTTTTAAGACTAAACCTCACAATGTGTTAATATGCATTCAGCAGCCATACAACACAATTGTGGGTTGTTTACAGATTAAAGTATTCTGCAGAACTTTGTGTGGTACTTTAAACCGTACAAGGACTGACATCATATGATCGCAACAAACGACAGGACGTTTCACATGAAGGTCTAAGACTTGGATGATCTTTCTCTGAAATGCTTTATAAATAAATGCAAGTGTTTGGCCTCGGGTGCAGCTTATAAATGAACACGAATGAGATTTCACAAGCTGTGCATCTTGTACTTTTACATTGTCAGACATTCCCTCAAACACAACATAAAGCCCATTTCATTTCTTTAATGTGCTGCATTTTCAAGAGGAAAATAATGAACTTGTGGGCTGGATGTGCATTGGGAATTGATTGACAAATTGTTTGTTTGCATTCAGCATCAGAATAAAGCCAGAGATAATTAGTCATAGCTTTCTGCTTAATGGTTAACGTCATAATCCAATAGTCCGTGTGACTTCACTGGAGTGGTATTAGAGAAGCAAGTTACTACATGGTGATTATGTAATTGTAATTTTTGGCTTTTTTAAATTGTTATATATTTTTTATTATTTTAATAATCTGTACTCATTTTACTGAATTACAAAATGTTACAGGACATAACTTTTAGTGCTGCATAATAACTAATCGTTTGCAGAATAAAGGTTTATAGTGTGTGTATAATAATTCTGTATATATAAATACACACACACACATGCATGTATAATATTAAGAAAAAAGTATGTGTATGTATGATATTCATATTTATATATAATACAAATTATATATGAATATGAATATTTATATAGACATGTAAATATTTATTAAATGTGTGTGTGTGTGCGTGCATGTCTATATATACAGAATTATTATACACACATATATGATGTATACAAAAACTTTTATTCTGCATGCGATTAGTTGTTATGCAGGCCTAATAACAGTATAATATTATTTTCTGTAAAAGTGTCTTATAGCTGAAAGTCAAGATTTCCTATTGTCCAAATTAGTGGCAATTCTGTTACGGTCAAACTCAGTCAATATAAAATAAAACAATTGTTAACTTAATGCATGTTTTAGTTCTCAATGTTGCACTTCTTTTTTTTTAAATATATAAAAATTTAGCCCTTAACAATATATGTCAAACTCTGTTACCAAAGTAGAGTTGTTTTATTTCATATTGACTTTGTTTTTTAATGCTTTAATTCATACTATTACATGTAGAATGTCTATATATACATATTGCATGTATGAAGTCAATAAGCAAGTTGAATGGTTATGTGATACCCATAAGAAATCATGTTTACCTTTTAAGTGTCTTTGAATTTCTAATCATGATAATCTTCTTGTATAAAGACTCACCGGTCCTGTTTTAAACAATCACTGTGTTTAGAGACACCTGCTATAACCAGTGATCAGGAAGTGAAGGTCTTTTAATGTGTTTTTCATACATGAACAGTTGGTTTTCAGTAATATCAGATAGTTTTGTTTTATTCCTGTGTCTGCAGAACTTTTGTTCATGATAAATTGATGTCTTTTTTATTTCACTTACTGCAAAGTACAAATCAAGCCCTTAAAGGGTGTGCACATAATGGTGAGTGTAATTGCTGCATTTATGTATTATAATCACACATCTTATAAAACATACACATGTTCCTTTCAGTGAAAGGAAAACACTCGAATTAAATAAAAAAACTGCTGAAATTGGTTATTCTGGTGTTCAATATGAAAATTTAAATCGTCAGAAAAGGTGAATTAGCATACCAGGAATTCATAATTGGGTGGGGCTTCCCACAAGGATTATGAAATTGGCGGGGCTTAACTGTTTAGCTTGATGGCTATTGAACTTTTTTTATTAAACTTTTTTTTATTGAACTTATTTTAGATGCCCAGATTAATACTTACCAGTGCTGTAAGCAAATTCAGCAATATTACTAATTATATCACGCAGCCTTTCTTTTAAAACCACGCCCTCTAGTGACATGCAAGCCAACACGATATTAAAACCCTAAATGATTGACAGAATGTTTCTGACGAATAAAATGTAAATTTTTCTCAACAGTTCCCAAATTTAAAAAAAATTCTATGTGACCTTAATTATTTCATTATGACACTAACTAAGGTTAACAACCAAAAAGCGTCAAATTTGTGAATCTGTAGGAATGTTACATAAATCGCTTTATTACGCTTTATCATTATTGTTTTAATTGTTACCTTCCTTCCCTACTTTATACTTGTATTGTTTTTATGTCATCCATGATTGTTTGAACTGTTTCAAATTTAAACTCTTGCTTATACACTGTAAAAAAATTCCGTAGAAATTGCAGCTGGGTTGCCGGTAATTTACCGTAGATTTAAATTTATGTTTTTTACTGGCAATATTTTGTTCAAAATTAAATGAACATTAAACATTTACAAGTCTTTGTCTTTACAGAGTAAAACTAAAAAAACAGCATCAAGCAAAACATTCTGGGAAACAAAATCTGAAGCAAAAAACAGAAAAAGGTTGATGATGATTTCTGGTTCCCAGAATGCTTTGCGTGAGGCTGTTATTGTATAGTTTTATTCTGTAAAGATAAAGACTTGTTAATATTTAAAATTTATTTAACTTTGAACAAACTCTTGCCAGTAAATAACATAAATGTAAATCTACGGTAAATTACCGGCAACCCAGCTGCAATATCATTGTAATTTCTACGGATTTTTTTTACAGTGTACTTGTAAAAAAAAATCGAAAAAATAAATAAGGTGGATTTTTGTGACGAATAAATTATGAATTAGTAATATTAGATTATATTTATGTTATATCCCCTAATTTCGATAGTATGCGAAAAAAGGATCCAGGAACAGTCGTTTATAAATGCAATAATTACTAAATTATGATTATATAATTACAAAAATGTTTCTCCAAACCACTTTGTACGATTCTCTTATATAAGCTATACTACAGTGCCCCCTACGGGCAGTAAAATTGCACACACCGCGCATGCGTCAAGCGCATACGCAATATTTCAGGAAGTGGGACGCACCGGTTTACACGTGTGTAAAAACAAAGCATTGAAGTGAATTTTAATCGTTTTTAAACTGCGGATGGCTTTCTGGGATAAATAAACAAAATGGCAACGTCTCGTCTTTTGATCAAAACCCTTTTATCCCACTGTCCCGATCCCGAAAATGTAATCAATACTTTGAGCTGGCCAAGTACTTCATTGCCAGACATAGAGACGATTGAAGCATTAACAGCTGTCATCCAGGAGCTTTCCAGTAAATTACATCCAACAGAGGATCGGTTTATTTGTAAGGTGCAGTCTGTGATATGGGATCAGTGCATGCCACTACTAAAAACGATTTCGAGTGCAGATAACGGAGGTAAGGATCTGCTCAATGCTGTCTGTGGGCTGTTTGCTGTATGTGTCGGTGTATGTCAGACTGATGTACCTGAGCAGGTGTCTCAGACTCTTCTGCCTGTGCTGATGATGAGAGATGAAGGCAGAAGTAGCTTTGACGTGGATGTTGCCACTGAAGTCACAGCAGTGTTGCTCTCCAGCATCCCATACAACAGAGACATCATCTCCAGGACTCTGGCGTGCACACTTTGCTGTGTTAAAGATTTTTCAGACTCCAGGGTTTCCAAAATCATTGTTCGGATCTGGTTCACCATACTGAGGTCCTGCGGTAAAGATGAAGAATCAGAGATGCTGCATCAGATCTGGGAGGATTTGTTGTCATGGCATCAGAGAGATCAGACAGAATTGGTGTCAGCTCGGGTTCTGCTGTGTTTTACTGCTCTGTCTGATCACCTGTATTCTCTGGAAACCTCCTCGTCTGGGAACCGACCGGACCCTAGGAGATCACAGGGGTTTTTCAGGGCAGTTCAGGCCGGACTGACACACAGAGACAGTGTGACCCGCAAACGGGCGCTTTACCTGCTCACCCGCTGTGTGACCCAGGCAGATATCAGGGGAGAAGATGTGGGCACCTGTCAGACACCTGACACAGGTGAGACACATCTATTATAGGGTCCTAAAGCTTTCAAAAATGGTGATTTTCATAATTCTGTTAGTGTTTATGAAATAAACATGTGGTTTGGTTTTCCACAGATGAAGTCTTGTTTAAATGGACAGCAGAGAAGAGACAGTTACTGAGGGAATTCTGGGAAGATTATGCCTTAGTACTGGAAACACTTGAAGAAAACCAGGTAAGAATATTTTGGAGATTTGGATTAATGATATTAAAACCTAGGGTTGCAAAGAGACAAAGTTTCCATAGGAGCTTAATCTGGGGAATTTTGGAAATATTCCTGATTGGAAACTTAATGGGAATTTTACAGGAATTATTTGGAAATTCATATAAACTATAATCATATACAAACATAAATAAACATTTTGGTCACAAGCAGACATGCATGCAAGGTAATACAAATTTAGAAGAATACTGATACTTATGATCATCAAGCTGTGGATTAATTTGATCAAAAATTCTAATATGAATTAATTCTGACGGATTTTGATGAGATAAATGCAAACTTGATTAGCATAAGAGACTTCTTTCTAAAACATTTAAAATAGTAATGTGTCTAAACCTGTGAATGAAGAATGTGCAGGGTAGAAATTCAAATTAAATTGCATTTAATCTTGTTGTTTTGAACAAAATTTAAAACAAATGTAGTTTTTTTTTTAACTACATTTAAAGGATTAGTCAATTTTCTTAAAACAAATCCAGATAATTTACTCACCACCATGTCATCCCAATGTTGATGTCTTTCTTTGTTCAGTCGAGAAGATTTCTGTTTTTTGAGGAGAACATTCCAGGTTTTTCTCATTTTAATGGACTTTAATGGACCCCAACACTTAACAGTTTTAATACAGTTTAGGGTTAAAGACTTTTTTGTTAGTAAAGTGAATTTAGAAATTTTTATTCTGCAATGATTTGTCATCTGGCTCCTGAAGCAAAACCAGTGCGCTTTATTTTGGCATCTCCTGTCAACACGGGCATTAAAATCCACATTAAATTTATATTCATTATGTTTGTTTGCTTGTTTTAGATTCACGTGATTCGACCCGTTCTCAAAAGGATCGATATGCTCGTCGAAACAACATCAACTGACATCCAAGGTCTTTAGTAGCAGCACACACCCAAAATTTTCCTCTGTCTGACCTTGGATCTCATTTTGATCCCAACTTCTCCCATCATCAGGTGGCCTGTTTTCCCCATCCTGGTTGCTGTGTGTGTATGAGCGCATGTTTCACAGCGAGAACAAAGCCGTTATGAAGGAAGGAGTCAATCATCTGTTAGAGCTGAAAGCACTTCATCATCCTGCGTTTGCTTTTGCATTCTCACAGGTATCTATCAGTTTATCTCTACTTGTATTTATTAAAACCATTTCATGCTTTAATGTTTATTCAGTTTTAAAGTCAAGATGAAATCAGAGTCAAATTTTAGACTTGTGTGGTCTTATAAATGCATCAGTAGCCTACACCAAGGCTGTAACCACACCTTGAACATTCAGGGCTAGTTGCTGTTCCCAAACTCCTGCTAATAGTTAAAGGAATAGTCTACTCATTTTCAATATTAAAATATGTTATTACCTTAACTAAGAACTGTTGAATCATCCCTCTATCATCTGTGTGTGTGCACGTAAGCGCTGGAGCGCGCTGCGACGCTACGATAGCATTTAGCTTAGCCCCATTCATTCAATGGTACCATTTAGAGATAAAGTTTGAAGTGACCAAACACATCAACGTTTTTCCTATTTAAGACGAGTAGTTATACGAGCAAGTTTGGTGGTACAAATTAAAACGTAGCGCTTTTCTAAGCGGATTTAAAAGAGTAACTATATTTTATGGCGTAATAGCACTTTTGGGAGTACTTCGACTTGGCGCAGTAACACCCTCCCTCTCCCATTATGAGAGTGAGAAGGGGAGCGGACTTTTCAGGCCAGTCGAAGTACTCCCAAAAGTGCTATTACGCCATACAATATAGTTCCTCTTTTAAATCCGCTTAGAAAAGCGCTATGTTTTATTTTGTACCACCAAACTTGCTCGTATAACTACTCGTCTTAAATAGGAAAAACGTTGATGTGTTTGGTCACTTCTAACTTTATCTCTAAATGGTACCATTGAATGAATGGGGCTAAGCTAAATGCTATCGTAGCGTCGCAGCGCGCTCCAGCACTTACGTGCACACACACAGATGATAGAGGGATGATTCAACAGTTCTTAGTTAAGGTAATAACATATTTTAATATTGAAAATGAGTAGACTATTTCTTTAATGGTAATCTGGTAAAGGTTATAGCAATAACCACATTATAAAAAAAGAAGCATTTTCATAAGGATGAATACGATCTTGATAGTAAAGCTTTTTATGATGCAGTAAATTCTTGTCCGTGTTTGTTTTTGATGAAGAATGTTCTTCTGGTTCTCAGTTTATAGTCGGTCCTCTCATTGATGTTCTTGCAGAGAGCTCTCTCTATCACAGGTATGTGGTGTCTGCTTTTCCACACAAACTCTTATCAGTCTGATCTAAAACTGTGACCGTCTTAAGCTGTTTGTTTTTACAGAGGAGCTCAGCAGAATCTCAGAGATTGTCCGGAGCTGGGAAGAAAACTCCAAACCTTTATAGTGAATTTCTTCGACAGTTTGCCAGAAGAGAAAAGAGGTACAGAGATGTGAGATGTTTGAAATCTGTTTGCTTTTAGTCTTACATATCATAGTATCACTGAATAAATTAGTCCAAGACCTTGACCCTGTTTGTGCTGCATTCAAAAACCTTTGGACTTAAAGATCAAGTGCGTAATTTGTTGGATGTAAAAAAATGTAATCACACTTACAGGGTCTCGATGGTGTTAAATAAAAAAAAAAACTTACTGTAAAGTGTATTTCTGCTTTAATATCAGGCTCAGTATTGCTGCAGCTCATCCAGCGGTTGGGTTCACGTCACTGGTGCGCCGTCCCTTTGCTCTTCATCTCTCAGGCTCTGAGTTGTCTGTCTCTACGTCCTCTACTTGACTCTGATGGGCTCCAAGCATTCAGGTACAGAGCTATAGCTGGAGAAACAGAGATATTTTGGTCTCTGAATTGAAGTCTTTCTGTAGCTCAAATGGTAGAGCATTGAATTAGCACCCTAAAGGGGGTTGCACACCGGACAAGAAGGGCCACGTCACAACATGAATCTTAAAACAGAACACGTTATTTTCTATGAATGTACGCACACTGATCAAATCCCTGTTGCGCCACTCACATAGTTTAACATTTAAATAACATCATATTTTAGTGATTAACATTGGCTGCTAATGTATATTTTTCATTTTTAAGTAGAAGCTATCTGACCAAGCTCGCACTATTTAATGTGTACGATACCTCCGAGTTGTCCTAGATGCGGCGCTGCACTTCTTGTCCGGTGTGCGAACCCCTTAAGTGTCATGGCTTTGAACCCCAGCAAACACATACAGTATGAATAAAAAAAATGTGTATTGATTAGGGCTGCAACTATTAATTATTTTAGAATCAATACATTTTTTTTATAAATAAATGTAATGATTGTTTTAATATGTTTGTGTGTTTTCAGAGAGGTTCTCCGCTGTACTATGATCACTCATCAGGTTCTTTTGAGAGGAGCTTCACAGTGTTTTCTGCTTCACGCTGCCCTCTGTCAGACAGATGTGGTACGGCATTTTCTCCCTTTTAAATAACTAAAGGAGCATTTCACCCAAAACGGATGAAAACTTTGTCATCATTAATTCAACGTTATTTAATTATGAAACACGTGACTTTCTATGCAACAAAACCTGGTTTGATGAATTTTGACATGCTCACGGTTGTTCTGCTGAACACAAGGAAGGTATTTGTAATCAAGCAGGATCAGCATTGACTTCCATAGTAGGAAACAAAAATATTATAGAAGTCAATGGTTCTCAAAAACAATTTGGTTACAAACATTGCTCAAAATATCCTTTTTTGTACAGGTTTTTAACAATTTGAGGGTGAGTAAATGATGACATAATTTTCATTCAAGGGTTTAAACTAACCCTTTAAGTTAATGCAATTAAGTATGAGGTTTGAGATGGTTATGTAGCATAACTATTGGTTTGTCATGAGTATATGAGGTTTCTATTGATCATTATAACATGTTAAAGGCCATGATGATTAAATGAATTGAGTGATCAAACATAACATTTGTATTCTTTCTTTGCTTGCGTTTGGCAGTCAGCGGTCTCTTTAAATGATGTTTTCAGTTTTCTTGTGCATTTTCGAGCTGAAGAATCTCTGTGTCGGGGTACAGCACTTTGGACTGAGGTAAACTAATACCAGCAAAGTTAGGTCAAGTCTGAATTTTTCACAAGTGTTTTATCTAAAATGATATTCATAACAAATCCTCTGTTTACAGCTTTGTGAATGGCTGCAGACAAATGAAGAGCGCTTTCATTCAGGTTCTTCTGAGGATCTTCATATTGAATCCTCACACAGTAAAAGAGCTTCCATATTCAGTCACGTCCAGCAGCGACTCAACACCTTCCTCACGGTTCCAGCCAACTCAGGTGAGATACAAACCAACATGATGTTAGCAGCGTTCCTGTCATCAAAACATCAACAAATGATTTGTTGGACTTCCCATTCAAACAGTCATAGCCATAAGCTTAAACCTAACCAAATCTGAGCGTAAATAAAGGTTGTTTTTGCCCATAAACTCAACAACTCCAATCTGGATTATTGAAATTAACAAGAGGGGATATATCGTATTCATAATCTCGGATGAATTGCCTGCATTTATGAATGCGATATTTCTCCTCTTGTCAGTGAATTACGGCTTTGTGTAGTAAATGCCGCTCCATCTGAAAGCAGGTGATGACAATTTATTACTAATCAAGAAATTGGCTCTACTGATGAGATGCGGTGATCATCGCATGCAATTTATCGTGCAGCCCTTGTAGCTACACATTAATGTCATGAATACAAACCTAAAGTAAAAAAAATCATCTAAAGAAAGGGGGCCCAAAATTCATACCCTGCCTGAACATGATTGAGAAAATATCTCACAGTTTGATTTAGAAGTATTCGGTGAAACATCATCTAAATGTAGCTTCTCTCTCCTGAAAGACCAAACCGGAAAGTTGCCTGATCCAGGAGAAGCAGAGCTGCTGGCCCGGGCCATACTCCTCACAGCAGACATGCAGCAAAGCATAGATAAACAGATCGAGGCTGTGGATCTAAAAGATCTTCTCCGACCCCTGCTGGACATCTTACACAGACTCAGCACCAACGTTTATCTGCTGCTGCACAAGACCGATAAAAGCCTGCAGTTACTGCTGCGACTGCTGCAGCTGCAAGGCAAAGCCAAAGATCCAGAGAAAGGTTTGTGTGTTAAGAGAATAAAGACAAGCATGCAGTGATCAAACGTGATGTAGCACTGAAAAAAGTTCAAATTCCAGGAAACACACACGAAATGTAGTGTAACTACTATAAGAATGGTTGCAAAGGTGTGGAAAGTTTCCTTGGGAACTGAATCTGGGGAATTTTGGAAATATTCCAAATTAAAAACTTAATTTACAGGAAAATATTGGAATTATTTGGAAATTTTGGGAAATTTATAGAAACTATATCATATACAAACATAAGTAAACATTTTGTTTGGTCATAAGCAGACATAAATGCCAGGTTATACAACTTTTAAAGAATCCTGATACTTGTGCTCATCAAGCCATGGATTTATTATAGCCATAACATTATGACCACCGGCCGGTCTCCCTTTTGCCCCCAAAACAGCTCTGACCCATCGAGGCATGGACTCCACTAAACCTATCAGAACCAGCATTTACTTTTTCAACAATTTTAGCTACAGTAGCTTGTGTGTTGGATCGGACAACACTTTGCTCCCAAAGTTCATCACTGAGCCGCTTTTTAAAAATTTCCAGTTTATTTCCATATATTACCATTAATTCACATATATTACCGTTAATTCCCACACATTTCCATTAATTCCCATACATTTTAGTAAATTCCCACACATTATCGTTAATTCTCACACATTCCTGTTAATTCCCACATATTCCCATTAATTCCCAGATATGTTAATTCCCATAAATTTCCTTCAATTCCCATACATTTTTGTCAATTCCCATTCATTTCCGTCAATTCCCATACATTTTCGTCAATTTCCCATACATTCCTGTTAATTCCCATACATTTCCGTCAATTCCCATACATTTTCGTTAATTCCCATACATTCCTGTAAATTCCCATACATTCTTGTAAATTCCCATACATTCCTGTAAATTCCCATACATTCCTGTAAATTCCCATACATTCCTGTAAATTCCCATACATTCCTGTAAATTCCCATACATTCCTGTAAATTCCCATACATTCCCGTAAATTCCCATACATTACCGTTAATTCCCATACATTCCTGTTAATTCCCATACATTCCCGTTAATTTTCATTGAAAGTTTCCAGCCTTGAAAATTCCCAGAATTTTGCAACCCTAACTGTAATTCACTTTGGATAAAAGCATCTGCCTAATGCGTAAATGTAAACGTTTGGATGTTTATAGAGGATGTTGTGGCTTTGGCTTTGAAGACACACGTGCTGTCTGCAGTGGAGTCAGTCCAGGAATTTCTGCTGAGGAGGTTAAGCGGAGAACTTAAGGAGGTGAGCGGGAACTTTGGGAGGTTTTTTCATGCACACACATGTCACATGTCAAAGGCTGGTTTGTTACTGCACCACTAGAGGGGTGATCCACCGCTTAACCATGATGGTCTTACATGTCCACCTGTTTGAAGTCCAGCTGATCGATTATCTTGACCAGTTAATGACCTTTAAACACCAGAAAAGACTATGCTAAACGTGCTGAGCATCTGAAAGTGTTTTTATTTTCTCTGTTTTTAGTTGTGTGATGTGGAGAGGGCTGAACTTTACCTCTCGGTATTAAGAGAGCTGGTTGTGAGTTACTCCGGTGTGTCGTGGTACAGTTCAAATCTGCAGCAGAACTACATCCCAAAACTTGCCAACAACTGCCTAAAGATCCTGAATGAACCCTATGAACAACAGGTGCGTGCCAAGTTATAGAAAAATATTGAACGTCCAATGGAGTTAAACGCAGTGTAAACTAATAGTATGAGATATGTGCTGTATGTGTGTGTGTTTCAGAGTCCATCTGTATCAGGACCGGTTCAGAGAGCGGTTAGTATGGCCACGCTTGCCTTGCTGTGTGAAATTGCTGATCAAGGTCTACTGAACTCCCAGTCTGAGGCTACGAGATCACTGTATTCACTTACTGACTACTTCTACCCTTCTTCTTCATCATCATCATCTCTTCAACGTCTCAACCAGACCTTGATGAAGCCCACAGCTGCATCTGATTCTGACTCAGATAGGTCTGTTTGAAAAATCACCCAAATATCTAAATAAAGAATTTAAATAAGGATGTGGTCCTTAAAGTCACCGTCTCAGACATTCATGACTTCTTTTTATTTAGATAAACACAAATATTTAATATTAAAGGTGCCGTGTAGAAGAATCTCTTGACAGAAATGCAATATAATATACATAACTATATTATCAGGGGTGTATAAAGACCTCAAATAATGAACAATTATATTTTAATTACCTTCAACCGTAGCTTCTCTATGCGTTTCAAAAGCGTGGGGTCAGCTGTGGCGAGCCGTTGGTTGCAATTTGCAACCTCACCACTAGATGGCGCTAAAATTTACACACTGCACCTTTAAAATGCTATTATCTTATTTAGGAAAGCGAAACCCAAAAAAACTACTGAGGATCTTGAATGCAAATGCCACCTCCGTCAAAATTGATATAATGATATTAACCGAATGCTCTCGGCACATATTATACGTTCATCAAATACTTTTGAATCAGCTTAATCTCGGCCTCAGGTCATTTAGAAATACCTGTTCGTTGGCAGAAGCCATTAAGAAAACCATTAAAAATGCATAAACGTCTGTGATGCCCTTACAGGGTTTTGCATCTGAACTTTTGACATCCATTATTGTCTAATCACTTTTGAAGCTCTGCAATACATTTGTGAGAAAAAAAAAACTTATTATTTTGTGCTTTGCAGCTGCAGATGTCTTGATAAAGAAAAGATTTGACATCATACAGTTACTATTTTAATTTAAATATAGCAAAACTGATCTGTACTATGAAGCATTATAACTTATTACTTTATGAATGTGTGTATATTATAGTCATACAGTGGACAGCCCTGTGCTGAAGGACTGGGGGCGAATTGTTGCCCAGTTTATTGGAGACCAGTGGACGTGTTTGAGTTTCCTGCAGAAGTCCGTTCCTGTTGGACCCCTGCCGACCCCTGAAGCCCCCGAGGTCCTGCGGGCTGCGGTCGAGGCTCTGGCTTTACTGCCCGGTCACCTCGCGCTTCCAGTGCTGGACTTCATGACAAGAGTTTTTCCACAGGTGCACCACAATCACATCTACATTAATCTGAGATGATATCAGCTTTCAGGTTGAGGACATGTTGGCGTTTATTGGTGGAAAGGATTTTACTGAGGGTTGATGTAAGGAAGATTGATGGAGTCATTGTTTTACAAGCTTTTGGTTTTGACTTCAACTTGTGGACAGGCACATTTGTTTGTCGTTTTGTTTAGGGCAGCATAAAGATTAATCACAATGAATCGTTTGCAGAATAAAAGTTTTTGTGTGCATCATATACAGTATGTGTGTGTACTGTGTATAATAATTATGTATATATAAATACACACACATATAATTTTAAGATGAAAAATCTATATTAAGTATTTATATTTATATACAATTTAAATGATCAATTAATATAAAAATGTATATCCACATGTAAATATTTTCTAAACCCTTGTGTATTGTTCAAATTCAATATCCTTTTGTGTTCGGGATGAAAACATCCACTAAATTAAACTGCTATTAAAATGTATCACGCAGACACACAATAATATGCTGTTATAGTCCATATAACTCAATGTACAAGCCAGAAACTAAGCTTTGTATTTGCACAGGCCTATCTAAAGGGTTAATGGTGCCACATGGTGATCAACAGTAAAAATGACAAATGTTATCTCTTTCTTTGCAAAAGGAAAAATGGACAATGCATGATAATAAGGTGTCATGCAATCAAAATGTGGTTATAATGGAAGTCAGTGGGTCAAAAACAGGCACGAACAGAAAATAAGGGAGAAAAAAAAATCTGATGCTGCACAAAAACTAACAATGCATCAAAGTCAGTGTTTTTACAAACTTTGACATGCCCAAGACTGTGATAATGGTAAACAAATATCCAGTCCACAATCACTTTTTATATTTAAAATTTGTCATTTTGAGTGTTCTTTCACAAATCAGTGGCATCAATTATGAACTTGGCAATTAAAGAGTTAAAATCATGGATTTTTTTTTGTAAACATTTAGTAGCTTTATTCAAGACTGAGGTTGATTAACAGAATTATGCAAAAAATAACATTTATACAGCAGTTTAATTTAGTGGACATTTTCATTCTGAAAAACACGAAAGGGTAGAAAAGTTTGCCCACGGTGTATTGTTACGTTTTCAAAAAATTTCAAAGCATTTTCCCAAAATATGTGTCAATATAAGATTTGTCATCAAAAATTATTCCATTTGCTGAAACACAGATAAATTGGTGGCCACATTAACTCTTTCCCCGCCGAGTTAACTTGTCAATTAAAAGAAAACATTTGCATAAAAAAAGTCTTCCTGATGAATTTATATGGTAATCTGTAATACCGTGATTAACCACTAGATGCACTAACCCAATTAAAAAAAACTGAAGCTAACCATTTTTTTTACTAATTTTTAACTCTCTGTATGTTTTGATGATCATTCTGAATCTGATCTCTCACAAGCAGCGAAAAAATATAGATAGGATGAAACTTTTTTTCCCCGTTTTGTTTGTTTGAAAGCAGGGGGTCTGTTCTTTCCTTTGATATATTTGTAT
This sequence comes from Paramisgurnus dabryanus, assembly GCF_030506205.2. Lineage (NCBI taxonomy): Eukaryota > Metazoa > Chordata > Actinopteri > Cypriniformes > Cobitidae > Paramisgurnus > Paramisgurnus dabryanus. The sequence goes on from NC_133356.1 coordinate 2,364,020, forward strand.
GTTTATATATTTTTAGAAGAACATTTAAAGAAGAACATTTTCTGTAAGGCTTTACATTTTTGTGAAAATAATGACAATGGCTGGCGCTGGCTGGCAACTTATAAAAGAAACGCTGGTGGGAAAAGAGTTAAGACTCAAGACTCAAATATATACATGCAAATGTGTGTGTATTTAATTCAGTTCAATTCAATTTTATTTATATAGCGCTTTTCACAATTGTTAATTGTTGCAAAGCAGCTTTACATGAGTAGATGTAGAGGAGAACACAGAAAATCAATAGATAATATAAGAAGTAGAATATAGCGGCTAAGGATAAACCGTGTAAGCGAGTGTATTAATAATGTAACGTATACAGTTAAGTGCTAAGTTAGGCCAAAGTTGGCTGACTCTCCCTGGGAAGAAAAAAACCCCTAGGAGAAAACCCAGTGGGAAAAACTCCTAGAAGGACAAAAACCCTTGGGAGAAATTAATATATGTTTATATATATGTATATAGACACGGTAGGGATAGGAGGCGGGTAAGCGGATTATATTTATATTTACATAATTATTATACACAGTACACACACACATAAATGATGTCAACAAAAACTTTTATTCTGCCAATGATTGGTTGCGATTAATCATTGTGCAGCCCTAGTTTTGTTATTGTTTGTATAATGTGGTGTTAAGCTCGCAGGTCTGTTTTTTCCACCAGGTGGCGCACTGTGATGAATCTTTGTGTGTGGAGGCTGTATGTGCATCATGGAAAGTAGTTCAGGCTTTGAGCACAAACCCTCATGACTTCTGGTCCACACTGCAGGGATTTGTGCGCTTGGCTTTTAACCGGGAGCTGCTACAACTGACGGAGGAGCAGAACCCCAAAATCACGGCTTGTATTCAACAGGTCAGCCAAAGATTTCCCTTCCTGTTAATCCCATAACCCTTTGCCTTCAATTTAGACAACTAAATTGTAAACTGCATTGCTTGGTGAGAAATTATTTATATGTTTGTATATATGATTTTTTTTCAGATTGTGAGCGAGCTTATGGAGTTGGCTCAGGTCCGGTCGGGTGTGTTTAATATTCTGATCCAGCATTGTTGTGAGATGTGGCTTTCCTCTGGGGCAGAAGATGAAGTCCAGACAGATGTTGTGTTCAGCAGCGCTCTCTCATACATCAACATTCTGACTGAAGCCTGCATATATGGCCCAGTGTTCAGAAGAGACCAAAGGTGAACCTATAATAACATACAGTAAATGCATTAGTAGTACCATAGTTTTTGGACATTTGGCAATTTGTGCTTAAGTGCTTTGAATTATCTTGGAGTACCACGCAAGCACCACGGTATATAAATGTGCATGTATAGGTCAGTGGTAATGCATTGCAAAAGGTCATGGGTTCAACCCAGGGAACATGCATAGGGATAAAAATATTTGCCTTGTTATGCACTTTAAGTTGCATAAAATGTAGTATTTATTCGGTACCATAGGGTCCCATAAGCAGTGGCCATAAAAACCTTAATTTATTTCCAGGTTTAAATTTATAAAAGTTGTAGGATTTAAGAAAACTATATTTTTTTCTAATGAAAAAATTGTAGATGTATTTAAAAGCAGAAACATTCATGATGTTTTCTCTTGCTTTCAGACTGATTCAGGAAGTTCAAAGCTACATCGAGCAGCTTGGTGATAGTTGTGCAGCAAACACAGCCGTCAAGAGGTGAACAACGACACTTTTTGTTTATAATAAAGAGTCAACAGCTCTGTCAGTCATCATATACGCTTTACAAACACATTTTATTTTCAGTGATAACAGAGACGATCAGTTTCCTCGCGTGTGTGTTTTGGCTTTCTTGTGCCGTCTGAACCCATCCAAAAAGCTTCACCAGCGTTTGATGCAAGAGCTCGTGCAGCGACTGCTGAAAAAGGTTTGTTGAATCCTTTAAAACAGCTCTTGCTTGAAATTGGGTTTTGAATTGTTAAAGACCCCATCAGTGCTTTCTAATAAAGAAGTGAATGTTCAATTCTTTTAAAATGTTTTTTTCTCATGACTATTGCATGTGTTTTTTGATTAAAGCACTCTCCTGTTTTTTATTTTCTCATCACAGGATGAAGAGATTTCAAAATCCAAAGTACGTTACTATAGCAACTCCATCCAGCACAGAGTAAAGAACCGCGTGTGGCAGACGCTGCTGCTGTTACTGCCGAAACTGACAACGGTTAGATGTGTGCACACGCTCATACATATTAATTCACAACTAATTTAAACTGATTAAAATACAGCAAAGCCTTTTGTGAAAAAGCAGGTGGGTACACTTTGTTACTTTTGTTACAAAATTCAACAGCATTTTAATAAATAAAAGTACATTTAAAGAAAGAGTTCATCCCAAAATGCCATCTTGACATCACATTACCATGTGTCACTCCCTGATACCAAAAATGGGCAAAGATGTGGAATGTGGGTGGAGCTGAGGTGAAACCACGCCTGCTTAGCTTGACTTTAGTGACAGCAGCGGCAGTTCACCTGTCACTCAAGTGACCACGCCCTTAATGAAGCAGACTTTTAAGGCTTAATATAATTTAAACGGAGAAGTTATAAATAATTTGCCCCCTCACAGTTGTCATGAAGGACAAAATTAGCCATACATATTATTTGTAAAGTTGTCCATTTAAACAGTGGGGGTCTATGGGATTGATCCAGTCTCTAGCCGCCAGCCGATTAATTCAAGTTTAAATCACTTATGTGTTGGATTCACAGTAAAGACTGGAAGGTTGCTGCTTGTTTCTGAAGCAAAACAACATTTTTGTGTATATATTATTCATATTTTGAGCTTACTTAGAAGATAAAACATGGCAGCATTTTAATATTTGTTAAGTTGTTAAAGGGATAGTTCACACAAAAATAAAATTGTATCATAAATCACCTCACACCATGTTGTTCCAAACCTAAAAGTCCTTCGATAGTCTTCATAACACATTTTCTATATTTTTGATTAAAAAAAAAACAAATACGGCAAAAAAATATTTCAAAATGTACAAAAAGTGGCCAAAATATATACATTTGCTTAAATATATTTTGATATAGATGGTTTCATCGGACGCACGTGATACACGTCTGGATCCGAACCTTACTTCCGGTTTCGTTTTTTTAATGGTCTGACTGGTTGCTAAACTGATCTCTTGAACAAATGCCTCGTCGAAAATAACAAATGTTTTGGTTTCCTAGGTAATCTATGTGTTGTTTTGTTTGCTTGTTATATAAATAAACTATGTTTAAAGAATTTGTTGTTATTTATTATTAGCGGAGTTTACCGGAAGTTACGTGCGGACCGCGACAGCGGCTTGTTTATGTTGTTACCGCTGAAACGGTCTATATGTTTAAATAATGTTTTGACCATTTTATATATATTTAAAAATATATTTTAAACATAAATATATTTTAAACCATTTAAGGTTAATGTCCATATTTTAAACCAAGGAAATATACTCACATCCCATTGGAAGAAAAACTTACAAAACAAAACAGGTATGAAAAGGTTTAAATAAAATAATATTTTAACTTCAAAAATATACTTTATAAAATGAACTTGTATTTAGAATATATTTAAAATATATTTTGGCCGAGAAGGCATTTCTTGCCATATGGGTTGTAATTGCATACCCTTGAAATGCATTTTGAAATATAATGTTGATATATAAAGTTTAAAACAAAATATATTTTCAAATTAAAAAAATATATTTAATTCAGCTTTACTTTCTACAAAACGTCTTTTGCGTATATTTAAAATATTTTTTGCTGTGTGGGGCTGAAGGCTCCTAACTGTCCCATAGACTGGTATTCAACCAAGAAAATAATGAAAGACATTGCCAAAACAGTCCATGTGCCATCATTGGTTCCATTACAATATTATGAAGTGAAGAGAACACAAAACTAATGACTTTATTCCTCCATGGTTGATTGAGTGTGTGTTTTTTATGTCTTTCATTAATTTGTGGGCTTGAATAGTATCGGTTAAAAACCAGTCTACAGGACAGTCACAACCCTCCCGGTTCTCGTAAAAAATAACTAAAAATGTGTTTTAAAGATGATCGAATGACTTATAGGTTTAAAATGACACAGGGGTAAGTGATTTATGATATTCCTTTAAAAAGATGTGTTGGCATGAGGGAGAGTAAATGATGAGAGAATTTTTATTTTAAGACAAACTCTTTTTTTATGCATCTGATAAAAACGGCATAAATTATATAACATAATTAATTAAATAAATACTTTTAATTACCTCTTAACTCTTTGTATCCAATGTCTTTAGCAACTATACAGTAATATACTTGTAATATAGTCTTCTTAGATCATTGAAAAGTGTGTTTTGTTTATGTTGTTGCAGGAGTTTGTATCAGAATGTGTGTTGAGTCGTGTTTGTGAGGCTGGCTTCTGCAGTAACCAGGCTTCAGTTAAATATCTCATTGAGTGGACCTTGATTTTAATCCTCCATCAGAACCCATCACACATCCAGAGCCTCTGGAACTGCTTCAATTTGGTGAGTCTGAACACTTGTCCCGCCCCAGACTCGTTCCGCCCCAAACTCCGAGCCAGATACTGACTTTTAAAGGTGCCATAGAATGTAAAACTGTATTTATGTATACATAGATGGTATGATGGTTATGACATATCGTGAGACTCAAACATGATTGTTTTCTCCTTCTTATGTAAACCTCATGCATGCAAAAGACCACTGGAAAACAGACCAATCTCAACATAACATCAACTGTGACGTTACAGTCCAGATGTACGCCCCAACATTAAATTACACATTAAATTAACTACAATGTTGTAACAATGTTAAAAA